>NC_067472.1:174809827-175121077 GCF_947179515.1 Apodemus sylvaticus | reverse complement strand
GCTAAATATTTGTGATTATGGGCATTTCTACCTATGTGCAAGTTCCCTAAATTATGTCTCTGAGAATTCTTTTATATGAACAGATACAGAGGTCAACAGTGTTGGCTTGTTTCCACTAGCTCATAACTCAGTTATCCTGTTAAACTACGCTTAATCATGTCATGTGGTTGTGCATATGTTTTCATCAGTGTTCATGGCAAATCTTCCATGCCTGACCATTTCCCAGGATCCTATTTTTTCCCTCCTTCCAATCCTGTCTCAGCTCATTGACAGGTGATGCTTCCACAGAGTATATAAAGATGCCCTCCACATATCCCCCTTTTGTTAAAAAAGGGTTCTTTCTCTAATAATATAAAACGATACAATAAAATTATAAAAGCCATCAGGTAAGATTTACATTCACAATGTCCATTCCAATATCTTGGTGACTTTAGAGTTCTATACATAAATCAATTTCATTATAACTTGTATAACCAACCTAAAAACATCTTGGACCTTAAGAACATTTTCTTAAGTCTTAACCAACTTACACTTAATTGTGAGACTGTAACTATGTAGTTGTCAACCCCATCAGAGACATAAGACGGAGTAAATACTACCAGAATATGCAGGAAGTGTAGAGCAGGCAGCTTCCAAAACTACAGAAAAGACAGAAAAGCTGGCTGCCTGGACGGTCACAAAAGTTTCTCTTTGTTGTAGCAGCATCCATCTTTGGCCTTCTGGCCCAAAATGTCTGACAGACTTTTGTGTGAAGCAGGAATCTTGAAGGACTGTTTATCTTGTCTTGGCAAAGCTCAGCAGTTGACTTCCCTGAATCTCATTTGTCCAGCTTGGAAAGGGCAGTTGAAACAAGGGCAGCTTCTCACCAAGTGGCTAGCTTGCCACTTTTGAAGCAAACTCTTTATGGAGGTTCTTCGATGCAAATCATCTTCCTGGAAATAGAGTGGGGGTACTTTCAGAGCAGACCAGTCTCATTGTCAAAAAATGCCTTTTAATAATAAAACATCTTTAAATGCTTTATTTCGCAGATATGAGGTTTCTGAAGATCATATTTAATTAATACGAATAGGCAAATGTTGCTTGTTTCTAACTATTTACCATATGCTTAATCTTAAAAACACCTTTCTGTAATTAACTAAACTTGTATCTAAAATGACTGTGAGTTTAATTGTCTGACTATTATTAACTTGTGTTTCTTGATTATTCTAAATAGTTTGTAATAGCAGCTTTCAAAGGGACTAAAATTTAAAATTGCAGTTTTAAAAATTACATAGGTACAATGCCTTGAAAGAATTGAAACATGTATATATAACATATTGTAATAAAATATAACCTTAATTTGTATTAATATACAAAGATCTACATCAATGTAAGATTATTGGCTAGTAATAGCTCTGTATTTTAAGGTTAGATTCAATAATCTACCCTTTATTCCTATAATTCCTATTTCTATATCCCTTCTTTTTCTTTACATCCCCACTTTTACCCCTAGCAGTAGATAGGAGAGAAAGAAAGGTAAGAACAAGAAGAAAAGAAGCTGCTGTGTCTAACCTCCCTCATTTTGTTTCCTCCCTGTCCAAAACCATAACTAGTAACCACCCCCAGGTAAGTGATGGCAAATGTCCATCTTCCATTGAATAACCAAAATCCATCCCACCTCTTGCGAACAGGAGCATCAATCTGTTAAAATTGCTCCCTGCTGATTTAGGGCATCATTTTCTTTTTGCACCCCCATCCCCAATCGGGATATTGGTCAGTCTTAAGAAAGCTAGCTGTAGCATTTGCAGTCCAGTCTCTGTATGCTGAGAAACTTTAGGGCTAAACTGAAGTCTGGACTGGAATAGTCTATGATACTGGACAATCTAGCTAACTGTCTTTGAAACTTTCCCAGGTACAGATTTTTGAGGAAACAGTATCAAGTAGGTATGAGGTAGGATCAAACAGCATCTCAGCACTTTAGCATCTTCTCAGGGCTGCATTGACTTCGCTGGTGTCTGTAAACATAAAGCTCTTACAGGTGATATACATTTCTACAATAACATATGCATGGAAGGTACACTGTGGACAATTCAGTTAAAGATGATTCTCTGCTTTCTGTTTGAGCAGGTAAGTCATCTATCTTTCTTTATAAATTAGTTTGGATTGTTTAACCAAACTGTAATATAAATTTCTGTTTATGCCATTTGAAAGGACAGAGTGATAAGCCTAGAGGATTTTGTAGCCAAAAGAATTTATTGGCTATGCACAGCTGAATTTCTGGCTGGAGACATTTTCTTGTTTTACAAGTCTCAGAGCTGTTCCCAAGTAGAGAAATCAGCATATATTTTACCTGTTTTGTTATTGATTTCTTTTTTCCTATCTGCAGCCAAGATTTTCGGGGTGGGGGGGTCTTCTTTCAAATCGGATTTTTTTCAATGTGGAAGGAATCCACAGTTTTTCTCTTCCTGTGGAAACATACAAAGCCTTGTCCCCACTGCATACTACATTTCTGTCCCTCCATTTTGAAGTTAAGACATCCTTAATATAAACAGGCTGATTTAGTACAGCAGTTTTCCATAATCCATTGTATCTCAGCAGCTGTTGTTTTGGTTCATTAACATTTTTAAAAGTTTAAGCTTAATAAAACACTATTAAATCTATCTTGTTACCCACTTTTATTCTATGATTATTTCATTTAATATCCTGATAGATCTCTCCATAATTGCTTGACCTGAAGGATTGTAAGCAATATTTGCAACATGTTTTATACCACAATGTCTAAAAAATTGCTGTATTTTAATGGATATGTGTGTTGAAGCATCATTAGCTCAAATATGTAAAGGAATTTCCAAGATAGTCATAAACTCTAATAAACGTACAATCTCAGAATCATCCTTTTCAGAATTCAGGGCAAAATCCATTGGAATTCAGAACACGTGTCAACTGTATGATATATCAACACATATCTATTTTAAAATTTTAACCTCTAAAAATTAAGCATTTAGGTTATTGTATGACATTACTCTAAGGAAGCATCATTAAGCAGAATCTGGATTCTTATATTACAGGTCTATGGGCTGCCATTCTAATTCCTCAAGCCTGTATGAATTTTCCTCATCTAGAATTACTTTTTCTGCTGTCACCATATGTTCTGGATTGTATTCCTTTGAAGATTTTTAAATTCTGATTCAAAGAACATTCTAATTTAGGTTATATGATCTCTGATTTAGTATTCCATCTTTCAATCATTTCTTTCTCAAGTCTGTTTTATTCTGATATTTCTTAAAGAGAATATATAAAACTACAATCATTATTTGCATGCTGATAATCAGAACAAAATTATACAGGGTCCAAGTGTTCTCTGTCTTTGTGTTTTTCTCCCCTTTTTAAACAAATAAAATGTTTTTCTTTTAATTTCTAACTCTCTCCTTAAGGACTTCATTTTCTTATTTTCAAATTTAACATTTCTATAATTTTTTTATACTCTGCTGCTCTGGGAAAATCCTTGGGCTGGCATGTGTATGTGGTAGCTATTTCTGCGCCATTAGTTCAGTCTAGCAGGATGCCCTTGCCAGATCTGGGCTGGAGCTGCTCCTCATAGGACCTTGCATTCTCAACCCAGTTAAGCGTATAGCCCTAGAGTCCAATGTAATCCCCTTTACTCTGAAACAAGGATTTGAATAATGTACAAAGACAAGTGGTGGAGGTTGTAAAAAGGAATCAAACTGCAGCCATTTTGAATAAAGCTTTCATTTAAAATAGAGGGCAAATAAAGTTTAAGCTTCCAAGACCTCCCTGGTAACTGACATCTGTTTTGCAGAAAGAGACATGAATACTACAGAAGTTGACCTGCCACAGCTGAATAACCCAACGAATAGTAACGGGATAAATGTATCCACAAAGACATATGCCTAAGGAAGTCTGCTATCCCTGCATCCTGCTTCTTGGGATAACTTTCCACAGATATATGTAGTTTTGAAGAGTAAAAACTCTGTAGCGTTCTGGCTCAGGATCACAGTTCAGCTCCCAAGTCTGTTCTGTTTCCCCAGTTGATCAGTATCGCCCCGAGTACAATAAAATTTTCTCATCTGCTTAAATGCTAAGATGAACCTTTGAAGATGCAGTCAGCTCCTGAGTCTGTGCTGCTGTCCTTGATTGGTCAGTTTTTATTGCCTAATTCAAATAAAGAGCTTATTTTGCTGGACATTTGTTTGTATCTGCTTGGGTTCTTTTGGATCTTTGGACTCTTAACAATTTAATTGAGGGCGGCTTACAGTTTCAGAGGTTTGGTCCATTATCATTGTGGAGGGAAGCATGGCAGTGTGCAGGCAGACATGGTGCTGGACAAGCCAAGAGTTCTATATTTTGATCTGCAGGCAGCAGGAGACTGTGTGTCATACTGGGAATAGCCTGAGTGTAGGAGACTTCAAAGTCTACCTCCACAATGGCACACTTCCTCCAACAAGACCACACCTACTTCAACAATGCCATGTCTCCTAATAGTGCCACTCCTTATGGGCCAAGCATTCAAACACATGGGTCTATGGGGGGGGGGAGCGCATACCTACTTAAACCACTGCACACTACATTGGATAAAACTGATTTTTTCCTTTACAAACAGCTATAAATTGCAAGTATCTCCTTGGTTAGGCATAGGACTGTGTGACCACTTCTTTGTGATAGATAAAACAGATTTTGTTAGGACATAGGTAAAATATGAAGGCCTAGATAAAAATAATTAAAGCCTAGGTAAAAATGTTAAGGCCTAGGTAACAGTTACCTGGGTAGCCTGCCATTATAAGGAAACTTTTCTCATATGTTTCTGTGGATACTAGGGCATGTTCTAATACTGAGATTGATTACATATTCTGTTATGTTCTGTGCCCTTGGAAACCAGTCACCATAGAAGTCAGAACTGTTTTGCATAGTTACCCACAATAAGTTTGGACTGGAACCAACCACCCAAGAGCACTTCCTGCACCTGTGTATAAGTTTTTATGATATAAGTTGCTCCTAGGATGGACCTCAACACAAGAGAGACACTTGCACCAATATAAGAAACTATTTGGAATACAACTTCCATTTTAGTGGTTGAGTAAATTTAAGTTCCCAAGATGGCCCTAGGAACTGACATTTTACTTGGCAGAAAGAGACATGTACATGGGTAATCCTGGTTGGCAAGTTAAGACAAGTCCTAACCTGGTAGACAAGTTAGGACATGAATATTAGACAAGGCAAGTCCCCTGCCACAGTCCCAACCAATGGGAGCAGGATAAGTATACAACTAAGGAAATCTGCCATTCCTAAATCCTGATTGGTAGAATAACTTGGCACAGATATTTGTGGATTTTGGGCTTAAAAATCCTGTAGGATTGTAACTCAGGGTCAGGGTTCAGATTTGGACCATGGACCTAGTCGATCAGGTTTTAATTTTAAGGTTGGGGGTAAAGTTGCATGTAGATAGAGTGGAATTAGTAAAAATTTGTGTCCATGTTAAGGCTAGGGTTAGGTTTATCATTAGGGATAAGGTTATTTAAGGCTTAAGATAGGGTTAGGGTTAGTACTTAGTTTAGGGTTAGAATTAGGAATTGAGCTAGATAGGGTTAAAGTCATAAATAGGGTTTCATTTCGGATTAGTTTTGTTTAGACTTATGGCTAGGGTTGGTGGTAGTGCTATGGTCATCAATTCATTTTACTTATAGTGATGTACTAATGATAATGCTTGGTTTAGAGTTAGCATTAATGTTAAGGTTAGGGCTATGCTATTGTAATGATTATGGACTGGATTCATTTTAATGTTAGGGTTAAAGTAAGGATAAGAGTTTTGATAGGGTTAGGAGCTGGGTAAGTGCTATTGTTCAGTGTAGGTTGCTGTTAGGATATATATTAGAAACAACCATAGGTTTAAGTTTTGGGTTATATTAAGGGCTGGTAATAGAGTACCACTGCAGTATAAGCTTGGTTTATAGTTACTGTTTAGGATATGGACCAAGCTTAGGAATAGAGCTAAATTTAGGGTTCAAGCTAGGGATATTTCAGGTTAGGGTCTATAAAAAGTTTATGTCAAAGCTGGATGAGGTAGCACATTTTAATTGTAGCACTTGGGAAGCCAAGAGAAGCAGATCTCTGGGAGTTCAAGGCTAATTTGATCTCCAAAGAAAAGTCCAGATCAGTCAGGGGCATACAGAGACCTTGTCTAAAGACAAAAACAAACAACAAACAAAAAAGAAAAGAAAAACAAGTAAACAAACAAAAGATACATACAAACAAACCCCATCATGTTGAGCATTAGAATTCATGCTACAATTAGGCCCATAGATGGCTTGATTTTTAGTATAGCTATGTTAATTTTATGGTTTGTCAATAAGGTTATTGCTTAGTTTTGGTACAGAATTCAAGATTGGTTAGTTTTATTGTTAGGGCTATGCTAGGTTAATAATTGCATTAGTTTTAGTGTTTGGTTAGGAGTTAGGAGTAGTACTGTTAAGGATAAATTCAGGCTAGGATTAGGGTTAGGATTAGGGTTAGGTTTTCTTTTTTTTTTTTTTAAATACAGAACAATAAACACCTTTATTACATGAGCTGTGAACAATGGCTTATTTGCCCTTCTGGGCTTCGATCTTCCTCAGAACTCCTTGCTGCCTAGCACATAGCTATCTGCGCTGTCACACTGGCCTGGTCTTGAGACAATCCAGGCAGGACGCTTGCTCTGCTGGGTCTGCTCCTCCCAAGACAGCTAGTTTTATTGTTCTGTTTCCAGTCATCATATTTATTTTCAATTTTCTTTGATCGTTTTTTTGTATAAAATCTTTTCTTTCTCAGAAGTCAGCTTTGCCCCCTTTTTGTGGTGCAGGGGCAGTGCTTAGTGAGACTCACACCGCTCCCAGAGGCAGTGCATAGTGGGACTCACACCACTGCAAGGGGCAGTGCATAGTGGGACTCACACCACTGCCAACATGATGTGCTGTCAATAAGCATAAGACAGTTCTATACCAGTGTCTTGGTGCAGACCAGATCATTAGTGGATGCATTGAAGACATCAATGATCCTTGTTTTGTAAGTAAAACACTTAGAGCTCCAGGAAAAGTTCCCCACACTTACTCTCAGGGCACAGCATTGCTTACTGCCTCCTTAAACTCCGACTGTGTATGTATGTCAAAGGGCAATCTTGGTGTTGACAGTGGGACATCCCAGCTCATACTTCTGTTTCTTTTGGTAGGGCAGCCCTTGTGCCAGTTGTCCTGACTCAGTGCTAACTGGATAAAGCCAGGGTTAAGTTAGTGTTAGTTCTGAGTTAGAGTTAGAGTTAGGGATAGAAATAGGTTTAGTGTTCGAGTCAAGAATAAAATGAGCCTTAGAGCTGGGGTTAGTGGTATGAATAGGGTGGTAGAACTTAATTGGTTATCAGACTTATGATTTGGGATAGAGTACTATTAGTGTTAGAATTAGTGTTAAGACTGAATTTGGTGATATGTTTAGGTTAGGATTTGTGTGAATTGTTTTAAGGTGAGATTATTAATAGGCTAGATATAGTTTCATTGTAAGGGTCATGGTCAGAATCAGTTTTTTGGTTAGGAATGAGGTTAAGTTTAGCTGTATGTTTAGTGATTGTACTAAGATTAGGATTAGGAATTAGTGTTCGGGTGAGGATTTGGCATAAGTTTAGGTTTAGGACTGAGGTTAGCAATAGTTTTAAGTTAAGGATAGTATTAGAGTTTGGACATAGTTTGTGCTTAGGTCCTGGCTAATATTAGGGTTAAGGTTGGGGTTAGTGTTAAGTATTGGGTTGGCATTGTGTAGGGATTAAGGTTAGATGTAGGGGAAGATCTAGGTGAGTATTGGAGTTAGAGTTAGTTCATAGGTTAGTATTATAGGATATTTGAACCTGTTTCTAGTTAGGGTGTGGCTCAGCCCTTAACATACACCTTTAATCCCTTTGGCTTGAATACAGATAGGTAAAGTTAGTTTGTAGAAGGAAGCGCCCATGTTTGAAAGTGATGTCTAATTGAGTGGCAAAGTGAAGAATCAGAGAGAGATTTGACAGAACAGGATATGCCCGACTCTCATGAGAAGAGAGAGGAAAGGGAAGCTACTTTAGAGAGAGGCAGACAGTACATGAAGAAAAGAGTGCAGTACAGGAATACAGTAGAGTCTGTGGAGAGCAGTACAGCAGAGTTGAGAGGGAGAGCAGAGAATCCCAGAGAGAGAAGGCAGCTTTACCAGCAGAGGTTTACAGAGACAGGTTCAAGAGAGAACAAGCTTGACATAGGAGAAGGCAGAATGAGCCAGAGAATAAGAAGGATCCAGACTAGAAAAGACAACTAATGTTAATTTGAGGACAGCAGAGCAATTCAGATGTGGAGAGAGAAGCCAAATTGAATTAGTGAGCTAGGAGAGGAGTTCAAACCAGAATAGCTGACTTGAGTGAGCTAGTAAGAGTTCAGAGAAAGGTAGAAAGGGGGAAGCTTATTCAACAGTAACTGTCAGAGGCAAAACAGTATAGGCTTAGAAGATCATAGGACAGAAGCTTCCAGGACTAGGCCTAGGTTAGGAGAATGAGGCAAATAAAAGATACTTTTAAAGCTTAGTTTAGGATGAGGGGTTAAGGTTATGTTAGAAATTAAATTAGAAAGTTAGGTGTAGGGTTAATTGGGTTTGTGATTATGGTTAAAGTTAGGAATACTTTTAAGGATATGTTTAGAATTAGGGATTAGACTTTGGGTTAGGGCCAGGGTGTTGTGGGAAATATTAAAAAACTGAACCTGTCAACTCTCTGTGGTACAGGACCATGCTCCACGTTCCTGTTTGCCCACCAACTCTCTGGCCATGCTGGTCCACAGGGCTCCTGCCTGGCCATCTCTCCAGCAGCCCCCTCACCCCAGTTCCTCTCACTACCACGCAACACCCATGCACCTCATGGTAAGCCATCTAAATACCTAATTACCTGGTAGAAACAAGACTCGTAAAGCTTAATTCACCAATCAGATTTATGTGTCAACAATGCCACAATTTACAAGATGCCAATACAATAATTTCAGAGCCAACTGCACCAATATTTCTAACCTTGCAGAATCATAGCTACTTGTGGCTGGAAACACCACACAGGTGCATGTCAGCAGCCATCTTGGTTCCTCTCTCTATCCTCAGACTCTTCTTCCCTGTTTAATCACAGATTTCCCACTGTCCTAATGTGATTGGACAGGGAAATTCCTTCAACACTAGGGTAGTATTTTGGTTAGATATAGGGTTAGGTTAGTACCATGGTAAAGGGTAGGGTGAGTGTTTAGGCAGTTATTGTTAGGGTTAGGCTGAGAGTTAGGGTTATGAATAGTGTTATTGTTCGGATAAGGGTCAGGGCAAAGACTAAGTCATTGTTAGGGTCATAGTTTAGTATTAGTGCTATAAGTTAGGTTTAAGTTGACACTCAAGGTTCTGTTAGAAATGGAATGAAGTTTAGTGTGGGAGCTAAGGTTATGATTAGGGTTAGGGTAAATCTTAGGTTCATGGTAAAAGTTAGGATTATGATTAGGAATAGTGTTAGGGTTAGCATTAGAGCTAGTGGTTGAATTAGGTTAAGTCTTAGGGCTAGGGCTAGGCTAATATAAGATTAGGGTTTCGTTAAATATATGGTTAAAATTAGAGTTAGGATGAAGTTTCATGTTAGGCTAGTGTCATGTTGATGGTAACTGTTAAGTTTAGTGGCACAGGTATGAATAGAGTTAGTTTCAGGGTTAGAGTTGGTGTTGGGTCTGATTATGATTATTGGTACTATTAAGCTTGTGTAAAGCTTAAATTTAGATTTAGAGCTAAAGGTTGGGCTATGGATAGGGTAAAGGCTGGTTTACAGCTAGGGCTTGAGTTAGATTATACTAGTTTAATTGTTATCACTGTGCCATGTTTATGATTAGAGAGGGGGATAGCTATACTTTGAGGATTAAGGTTTATAGTGGAATCAAGGATAATTTATTTCTAGGGTTAATGTAGAGTTAGAAATAGTGTTAGTAATATTACTAGTGTTAAAATGATGATTATATTTTTATTAGGGCTAGAATAGTATTAGAGTTAATGTTAGGATAAGTTTAGTGAGGGTTAGTGTTTGGACTAGAATAATTTTATGGTTAAGGTTAGGACCATGTTTAATGGCATGGTACGTGTTATTGTTAGAATTAAGTTTTGAAATAGGGGGAAGGTATTTAGTTATGAGTAGCTTTAGGGTTAGAAATAGGGATAAGCTTTAGTTTGGGTTTAAGTTAAGGTTAGTGTTATGGTTAGAGTTAGCCTAGTATCTTAGTTAGGGTTTCCATTGCTGTGAACAGATACCATGACCAAAGCACTCTTATAAAGAACAACATTTAAAAAGAACCTGGGGCTAGCTTGCAGGTTCAGAGGTACAGTCCATTATCATCAACTTAGGAGACATGGTAGCATTCAGTCAGGCATGGTGTTGGAGAAGGAATTAGGAGTTCTACATCTTATTCTGAAGGGAACCAGGAAAGACTGGCTCTTCTTCACTGGGTAGAACCTAAGCATAGGACCTGAAAGTCCACTTCTACAGTGACTGACCTACTCCAACAAGGCCACACCTACTCCAACAAGGCCACACCTCCTACTATGACTTTCATGAGAAATGTCACTTCTCATGGGCCTAGCGTATTCAAACAACCACAGCTAGTGTTAATGTCAGAGTTGGTATAATGAATGAGTTTGGAGTTATTGCTTAGGATTAAAGTTTGGCAAAGACTAGGATTAAGTTTAGTAGTAGGGATAGATATATTAAATCTTAGGATTAGGGTCAGGATTAAGGTTAGAGATAAAATTAGATTTAGTTTTAGAGTTAGGGTTGAGTTTAGAATCAGGGTATGAATGGAGTTATTTTTAAAGCTAGATCTATGATTGGGGTTAGGACTGCAGTTGTGGTTTAGGGATAAAGCTAGGCTTAGTGGTAGAGTTAGTGGTCTGCCTTGTAGCTAGAATTTGACTTAGTGTAAGTGTTAGTGTTAGGCTTGGTTTTCTGTTTGAGGTTAGGGTTAGGGCCAGTGTTAACCATTAGGATTTTAGTTAAGCTGAGTTTTTGGATTGGTGTTAGAGTTAGAGATAGGATTCTTCTAGTGTGATGGCTTGTATGTTCTTGGCCCATGGAGTGGCCCTATTAGGAGGTGTGATATTGTTGGAATAGGTGTGTCACTGTCTGTGTGGGCTTAAGACCCTCACCCTAGCTGCCTGGAAATGAGTCTTCTAAGAGCAGCCTTCAGATGAAGATGTAGAACTCTCAGCTTCTCCTGCACCATGCCTGGCTAGTTGTTGCCATGTTCCCACCTTGATGATACTGGACTGAACCTCTGAACCTGTAAGCTAGCCCCAATTAAATGCTGTCCTTTTTAAGACTTGCATTGGTCATGGTGTCTGTTCACAGCAGTACAACCCTAACTAAACATCTAGTGTGAGAGGAGTTTAATGTTATTGTTAAATTAGATTGAGAGTTAGAATTATAGTCAGGGTAACGGTTATGATGGCTAGAATTCAAAATTAAAGTTATTTGCGCTGTTAAAATTTGGGTTAGTGATAGAATAATGGCTATAGTAGGGATAGAATTTAGGGTAATGTTAAATGTTAATATTTGTGTTAGAGTAATAGAGCTATGGATTGGATGGTGAAGGTTTAGAGCTAAGGTTATATATAATAAGGTTTAGGATTGGTGATAGGCTAGGGTTAAGGGTAAAGTTAGGGATAAGGTGAATGTTAGGGGTTAAGTTTGGGTTTGGATTAAGGTTATTATAAATGTATATAGTATGTCTTTGGTTAGATTAAGACTGATTTAGGGTTTAAATGTAGGGCTAAGTATAGGGAAAAGTTAGGGTTAGGGCAAGAAGTAGCATTCATATTAGGATCATGGTACTTCTACAGTTAGGGGTGGTTTAGGGTTAAGCTGTAGTGTAAGTCTAAGGCTATTGTCAGTGTTGTGTTACATTAGGTTAAGGCTCAAGCTAAATCTACAATTTATGTTAGGGTTTGATCTGATGGTAGTACTTGGTTTAGGGTTAGAGTTTGAGTTAACATTAATATTAGGGTTAGGGATAGAGTTTATGCTTAGCTTAGTGGTAAGGTTGTTGTTAGGGGGTTGGTTTGAGTAATGCTTAGGGTTAGGTCTAGAGTTTAATGTTAAGTTTGTTTAAGGTTGAAGCTAGGATAATAGTCTTGTTCATTTTTCTGTTTCTGTTCTAAAGTAATACGCTGAAAACTAACTTGGGAAGGTTTCTTAGTTAGGGTTTTACTGCTGTGAGCAGACACCATGACCAAGGCAACTCTTACAAGGACAACATTTAATTGGGGCTGGATTACAGGTTCAAAGGTTCAGTTCATTATCACCAAGGTGGGAGCATGGCAGTCTTCAGGCAGGCATGGTACAGGAGGAGCTGAGAGTTCTACATCTTTATCGGAAGACTGATAGGAGATGACTGACTCCTGTTTGGTTAGGAGGAGGGTCTCATTGCTCTCCCCCTCAGTAACACATTTCCTCCAACATGGCCACACTTACTCCAACAAGGCCACACATCTTGTTAGTGCCACTCCCAGGGCCAAGCATATACAAACTACTACAGGTAGTAAAGGGTTGCAATTAGGTCTGAGATAGTATTAGGGTTTGTTAATACAGTTGTGGTTTTGTTTAGAGCTAGGACCATGGCTAGGCTAGTTTTTGCAATGGCTAGGGTTAAAGTTTTTGTTAGAGCACGTTGTAAGACAATGTGGCCTTGTAATATGACAAAGTTCCATTGTGTCTTCTCTACTGATAACAGTTGCAAGCACAGTGCTGTATTATGTCATAACAATGCTACATTGTGTCAGTACAACTGAGAAAGTCAACACAGTGTTCATCATCATCATAATTCTCTATTAGCTTACAAGAATCAGCATCTCATCAAAATGGTGTGTACTCACAGTGTCCCAATGTACCTTCACACTGCTTCAATGTGGCATCACAGTATTCTGTTGTGATATAAGAATGTTCCATTGTGTCACCACAATCCTAAAATATGACAGATGACCTTTTTTGGACACTTCTAATGGTCAATTTTGACATCACAATGCTGTGTTGTGGCAATATAACAGAATAATGTATCAACATAATGCTCCACTGTGTTATGAAAATGTTAAATGATAACTACACACTTCTGAATTTCTGTATAGTAATGTGGTCTTGTGTTATCAAATAGTTCCACTGTGCCATCACTATGTTGAATAATGTCATCATGATGATGATTTATTACATTATTATATTGCATTGTGCCACTATGAAGGTTCATTATGTCCTCATAGTACTGCATGGTGCCATCACAATAGTATTTCACAATGTCACAATGATCCATTTTGTCACCACAATGCACAAGTGTGATTTCACAATGCTTTTTTTTTCTTGCCCTAACCACATTATATCATACAGACTATCCACTTTGCAATCAAAATGCTGACTTCTGACATTAACATGTTCCATGTGCCATTGCATTGGCAAATTATGATGTCACAATACTCTATTGTGATAAAACAATGTTGCATTTTCCCACTACAATAGTGTAATTTGTCAACAAAGCTCTCCATCACAAAGATCCATAATCCTGTAACAATGCCACACTGTGATGCTAAAATTCTGTATTTTGCCTCACAATAGTATATTGTATCATTGTAGAGATCAGTTTACCATCTCAGTGCTGCACTGTGACATCAAAGTACAACCCTAAGGCTGCATTGGAAGACGATGATGCTTCACATGCATTTCAATGCTGACTTAAACATCACAAAACTAAATCAGGACATCAGCATGATGAATTATAATGTTATCAAGTTCCATTTTGCCATCCCAACACTGAATTGTGATATCACAGTGTTCCATTTTGTCATCATAATGTTAAAATGGGACATCACATGATTTAATTTTCACATTATAATACTTCCTTCTGCAACCACAATAATGTATTGTGTCATTACAATGTTGCTTTGTGTCACCTTGTTACTAGTTTGTTTATATATCACAAAGCTAAAATGTTCCATCATAAACTGTTTTTTTATGTGAGTTTATTAATTATTTAAAAATAACCATTTGGACCCAAATCACAATTTTTAAATTTTGCATCCTAACTATAAAAATCTTTGTTTACAAATAATGATAACTTGAAACATTACAATGTTCCATTATGCCATCACAGAGCTTCATTGTGCTACCAGAATATTGTATCATGACATTGTATTGCCCATGTGTGCCATCATAAGACAAACTATGGTATGTTAATACCTCCATGGTGACATTACAATTCTCCAGTATGCTAACAAAATATTCTAATGTGACATCACAAAGGAGAATTCTGATAATTTAATGTTTTTTATGCTACCAATGGTTCAATATGCCATCCAAATGCCACTTATAATGTCATTGTCCACTTTAACCATCAGAATATGAATTATGACACTACAAAGCTCCATTTTTACATAAATTACTCCACTGAGACATCACCTTATCCACATTGTGCCAACATAAGGTGGCACAGAACATTACAATGCTCCTCTGTGACATTATCATTGTCCATTAGGACATTATAGCTTTCTAAGGTGACATCCCTGTATCATTCTGACATTACAAAACTATTATGACTTCAAGTGTTTCACTGTGACAGCACAATACTCAATTCTACTATTTCAATGTCCATTGTGATGTCACAATACTTCACCGTGACTTCAAATGTGTAAACAGGTATAAAATACTACCTTGTGCCATCACTTTGCCTTATTATGATGTGTCAATGCTCCATTGTGACAATATTACAGTGTACCAGGATGACATTCCACTATAACACTGTGACCCTAAAGGAGTGGTGGGGTTTTTTTGTTGTTGTTGTTATTGTTGTTTGGTTGTTTGGCTTTTGCTTTATTTTTTTTTTTTTTATTTTTTTTTGTCTTTTTTTTTTATTTGATATAATTTATTTACATTTCAAATGATTTCCCCTTTTCTAGCCCCCCCCCCCCCACTCCCCGAAAGTCCCGTAAGCCCCCTTCTCTTCCCCTGTCCTCCCTCCCACCCCTTCCCAGTTCCCCGTTCTGGTTTTGCCAAATACTGTTTCACTGAGTCTTTCCAGAACCAGGGACCACTCCTGCTTTCTTCTTGTATCTCATTTGATGTGTGGATTATGTTTTGGGTATTCCAGTTTTCTAGGTTAATAACCACTTATTAGTGAGTGCATACCATGATTCACCTTTTGAGTCTGGGTTACCTCACTTAGTATGATGTTCTCTAGCTCCATCCATTTGCCTAAGAATTTCATGAATTCATTGTTTCTAATGGCTGAATAGTACTCCATTGTGTAGATATACCACATTTTTTGTATCCACTCTTCTGTTGAGGGATACCTGGGTTCTTTCCAGCATCTGGCAATTATAAATAGGGCTGCTATGAACATAGTAGAGCATGTATCCTTATTACATGGTGGGGAATCCTCTGGGTATATGCCCAGGAGTGGTATAGCAGGATCTTCTGGAAGTGAGGTGCCCAGTTTTCGGAGGAACCGCCAGACTGCTTTCCAGAGTGGTTGTACCAATTTGCAACCCCACCAGCAGTGGAGGAGTGTTCCTCTTTCTCCGCACCCTCTCCAACACCTGCTGTCTCCTGAATTTTTAATCTTAGCCATTCTGACTGGTGTAAGATGAAATCTTAGGGTTGTTTTGATTTGCATTTCCCTAATGACTAATGAAGTGGAGCATTTTTTAAGATGCTTCTCCGCCATCCGAAGTTCTTCAGGTGAGAATTCTTTGTTTAACTCTGTACCCCATTTTTTAATAGGGTTGTTCGGTTTTCTGGAGTCTAACTTCTTGAGTTCTTTATATATATTGGATATTAGCCCTCTATCTGATGTAGGATTGGTGAAGATCTTTTCCCAATTTGTTGGTTGCCGATCTGTCCTCTTGACGGTGTCCTTTGCCTTACAGAAACTCTGTAACCTTATGAGGTCCCATTTGTCAATTCTTGCTCTTAGAGCATACGCTATTGGTGTTCTGTTCAGAAACTTTCTCCCTGTACCGATGTCCTCAAGGGTCTTCCCCAGTTTCTTTTCTATTAGCTTCAGAGTGTCTGGCTTTATGTGGAGGTCCTTGATCCATTTGGATTTGAGCTTAGTACAAGGAGACAAGGATGGATCAATTCGCATTCTTCTGCATGCTGACCTCCAGTTGAACCAGCACCATTTGTTGAAAAGGCTATCTTTTTTCCATTGGATGTTTTCAGCCTCTTTGTCGAGGATCAAGTGGCCATAGGTGTGTGGGTTCATTTCTGGATCTTCAATCCTGTTCCATTGATCCTCCTGCCTGTCACTGTACCAATACCATGCAGTTTTTAACACTATTGCTCTGTAGTATTGCTTGAGGTCAGGGATACTGATTCCCCCAGATTTTCTTTTGTTGCTGAGAATAGTTTTAGCTATCCTGGGTTTTTTGTTGTTCCAGATGAATTTGATAATTGCTCTTTCTAACTCTGTGAAGAATTGAGTTGGGATTTTGATGGGTATTGCATTGAATCTGTATAGTGCTTTAGGCAAAATGGCCATTTTAACTATATTGATTCTACCGATCCATGAGCATGGGAGGTTTTCCCATTTTTTGAGGTCTTCTTCCATTTCCTTCTTCAGAGTCTTGAAGTTCTTGCCATACAGATCTTTCGCATGTTTGGTAAGAGTCACCCCAAGATACTTTATACTGTTTGTGGCTATTGTGAAGGGGGTCATTTCCCTAATTTCTTTCTCAGCCTGCTTATCCTTTGAGTATAGGAAGGCCACTGATTTGCTTGAGTTGATTTTGTAACCTGCCACTTTGCTGAAGTTGTTTATCAGCTGTAGGAGCTCTCTAGTGGAGTTCTTTGGGTCACTTAGGTAGACGATCATGTCGTCTGCAAATAATGATAGTTTGACTTCCTCCTTTCCAATTTGTATCCCTTTGACCTCCTTATGTTGTCGAATTGCCCGAGCTAGTACCTCAAGTACAATATTGAAAAGATAAGGAGAAAGGGGGCAGCCTTGTCTGGTCCCTGATTTCAGTGGGATTGCTTCAAGTTTCTCTCCGTTTAGTTTGATGCTGGCTACCGGTTTGCTGTATATTGCTTTTACTATGTTTAGGTATGGGCCTTGAATTCCTGTTCTCTCCAAGACTTTAAGCATGAAAGGATGCTGAATTTTGTCAAATGCTTTTTCAGCATCCAATGAAATGACCATATGATTTTGTTCTTTGAGTTTGTTTATGTAGTGGATTGTATTGATGGATTTCCGTATATTGAACCAACCCTGCATTCCCGGGATAAAGCCTACTTGATCATGGTGGATGATCGTTTTGATGTGTTCTTGGATTCGGTTGGCAAGAATTTTGTTGAGTATTTTTGCATCGATGTTCATAAGGGAAATTGGTCTGAAGTTCTCTTTCTTTGTTGGATCTTTGTGTGGCTTTGGTATCAGCGTAATTGTGGCTTCGTAGAAGGAATTGGGTAGTGTTCCTTCTGTTTCTATTTTGTGGAATAGTTTGAAGAGTATTGGTGTTAACTCTTCTTTGAAGGTCTGGTAGAATTCTGCACTGAAACCATCTGGTCCTGTGCTTTTTTTGGTTGGAAGACTTTCTATGACTCCTTCTATTTCTTTAGGCTTTATGGGACTGTTTAGATGGTCTAGTTGGTCCTGATTTAATTTTGGTATTTGGTATCTGTCAAGGAAATTGTCCATTTCCTCCAGATTCTCCAGTTGTGTTGAGTACAGGCTCTTGTAGTAGGATCTGATGATTTTTTGGATTTCCTCAGTTTCCGTTGTTATGTCTCCCTTTTCATTTCTAAGTTTGTTAATTTGGATACTTTCTCTGTGCCCTTTGGTCAGTCTGGCTAAGGGTTTATCTATCTTGTTGATTTTCTCAAAGAACCAGCTCCTAGTTTTGTTGATTTTTTGTATGGTTCTCTTTGTTTCTACTTGATTGATTTCGGCCCTGAGTTTGATGATTTCCTGCCTTCTACTCCTCCTGGGTGAAATAGCTTCTTTTTGTTCTAGGGCTTTCAGGTGTGTCATTAAGTTGGTAATGTATGCTCTCTCCATTTTCTTTTTGGAGGCACTCAGGGCTATGAGTTTTCCTCTTAGCACTGCTTTCATTGTGTCCCATAGATTTGGGTATGTTGTGTTTTCATTTTCATTGTGTTCTAAAAAGTCTTTAATTTCTTTCTTTATTTCTTCCTTGACCAAGGTGTCATTGAGTAGAGTATTGTTCAATCTCCACGTGTTTGTGGGTTTTCTGTTGTTTCTGTTGCTATTGAAGACCACTTTTATTCCATAGTGATCAGATAGGAGGCATGGGATTAGTTCTATCTTTTTATATTTGTTGAGGTCTGTCTTGTGACCAATTATATGGTCGATTTTGGAGAAGGTACCATGAGGTGCTGAAAAAAAGGTATATTCTTTTGTTTTAGGATAGAATGTTCTATATATATCAGTTAAATCTAATTGGTCCAAAGCTTCAATTAGTTTCATTGTGTCCTTGTTTAGTTTCTGTTTTCCTGATCGGTCCATTGAGGAAAGTGCAGTGTTGAAGTCACCAACAATTATTGTGTTAGGTGCAATGTGTGCTTTGAGTTTTAATAAAGTTTCTTTTATGAAAGAGGGTGCCCTTGCATTTGGAGCATAGATGTTCAGGATTGAGAGTTCTTCTTGTTGTATTTTTCCTTTGACCAGCAAGAAGTGTCCCTCAGAGTCTCTTTTGATGACTTTGGGTTGAAAGTCAATTTTATCTGATATTAAAATGGCTACTCCAGCTTGTTTCCTGAGACCATTTGCTTGTAAAATTGTCTTCCAGCCTTTTACTCTAAGGTAGTGTTTGTCTTTGACCCTTAGGTGTGTTTCCTGTAAGCAGCAAAATGTAGGGTCCTGTTTACGTATCCAGTCAGTTAGTCTGTGTCTTTTTATTGGGGCATTGAGTCCATTGATGTTAAGAGATATTAAGGAATAGTGATTGTTACTTCCTATCATTTTTGACGTTATTTTTTAAATTTGATTGCTTAACTTATTTGGGTTTGATGAAAGGTTACTATCTTGCTTTTTTCAGGGTGGAGTTTCCCTCCTTGTATTGGTGTTGTCCTCCTATTATCCTTTTTAGGGCTGGGTTTGTGGATAGATATTGGGTGAACTTGGTTTTGTCGTGAAATATCTTAGTTTCTCCATCTATGGTGATTGAGAGTTTTGCTGGATATAGTAGTTTTGGTTGGCATTTGTGTTCTCTTAGAGTCTGCATGAGATCTGCCCAGGACCTTCTAGCCTTCATAGTCTCAGGTGAAAAGTCTGCTGTGATTCTGATAGGTCTTCCTTTATATGTTACTTGGCCTTTTTCTCTTACTGCCTTTAGTATTCTTTCTTTGTTTAGAACATTTGGTGTTTTGATTATTATGTGACGGGAAGTATTTCTGTTCTGGTCCAGTCTGTTTGGAGTTCTGTAGGCTTCTTGTATATTCATGGGCATCTCTCTCTTTAGGTTAGGGAAGTTTTCTTCCATAATTTTATTGAAGATATTTGCTGGCCCTTTAAGTTGTAAATCTTCACTCTCATCTATGCCTATAATCCTTAGGTTTGGTCTTCTCATTGTGTCCTGGATTTCCTGGATATTTTGGGTTACAAGCTTTTTGCACTTTGCATTTTCTTTAACTGTTGAGTCCATGGTTTCTATGGAATCTTCAGCATCTGAGATTCTTTCTTCTATCTCTTGTATTCTGTTGTTGATATTTGCATCTCTGTCCCCTGATTTCTTCCCAAGGCTTTCTATCTCCAAAGTTGTCTCCCTTTGAGTTTTCTTAGTTGTTTCTACTTCTGATTTTAGATCCTGGATGGTTTTGCTTAGCTCCTTCCCTTGCATGTTTGTGTTTTCCTGTAATTCTTTAAGAGATTTTTGTGTTTCCTCTTTCATGAGCTCAGCCTGTTGACCAAAGTTCTCCTGTATTTCTTTAAGAGATTTTTGTGTTTCGTCTTTCATGACCTCAGCCTGTTGAGCAAAGTTCTCCTGTATTTCTTTAAGTGTTTTTTGCATTTCCTCCTTGTTGGCTTTTGTATTCTCCTGGATTTCTTTCAATGATTTTTGTGTTTCCCTTGCAAGGGCTTCTAACTTTTGATCCATTTTCTCCTCAATGACCTTCATGTGTTCCTGTACCAGCATCATGACCAGTGATTTTAAATCCAAATCTTGTTTTACTGGTGTGATGGGGTATCCAGGACTTGCTGGTAGAGGAGAATTTGGTTCAGATGTTGCCATATTGCCTTGATTTCTGTTAGTGACGTTTCTGCGTTTGCCTTTTGCCATCTAGCTCTCACTGGTGTTACTTGGTCTTGTCAGTGCTGGACTCACCAGTGCAAGCTGCCCCTTCCCCGTTGGCCTCTGGTGCACAGCTTACACTCTGCACTGCCTATAGACAGGGTGCTGTTTTCCAGGCTGTTCAGATCCCAAAGCAGGCACCTGAAGGCTCCCGCTGGGGCCCGCAGGATTTATCGGAGCACACCGACTTTTCCCAGCTGGCCGCCCGGAAGCCCCCACTAGCCTCTTGAGGGACCTGGAGATGTGGCAGCCACCCAGGCTGATCTGAAGCGGAGAGATTTGAGCTGGGGGCTTCTGCCTGAGGCCTTGCCCCAGATTGTGTCTGTGGACCAGGTGGAACCCGTGTGCACCCCCAGGGAGCTCCGAAGGTGAATGTTGCTGTGACCTCCCCTGTGCTCCGCTCACTCCGCCGGGCAGCCGATTTCCCCAACCGGGCTGGCGCACACTAGGTTAGCCTTGTCGCCTGGGCCCTGAGTCCAGGCAAACGCCTGGGAGGCCAAGGTCCGAGCAAAGTTCCCCTAGGGCTATGTCTGTTATTTGGGTCCGCCAGGTGACCCGGATGGCGGGCGTGCGCGTCCGCGCTCCGCGAAAGCACCGGGAGAGTCTGTTGTGCTAATAACCTCCTGGGCTGGTTGACACACAGATGGCCCACCAAGCCGCCCAGTTCTTGGGGTCAGTCCTGTGCCTTTTGGGGCCTAGACCCCCGTTTTGTTAGCCTCAGGCTACGCTTGTTAGCAGTCTCTGCCCTCCCGAGCACTCTGGCTCCTGTAGGCAAAATGGCGGCGCGTGCACCGGCCGGGGCAAAAAAAAAACTCCTGGCTGGGTTGGCGCCCCGATGGCCACTCGAACAGCCCAGGGCCTGGGTGCAGGCCAACGCCCGTCTGGCTCAGACCCCTGCGGTGTTGGGCCTAGGATTATGTTTGTGTACCTCAGTCTGACTGATCTCTGGAGCCCGGGATCAAGATGGCGGTGAGTCTCTCCTGACTGGCGGGCAGCCGAGCCTTTTGCTTTATTTTTGTTTTTGTTGTTTTTTGTTTTGCCAAGGCAGGGTTTCTCTGTGTAGCCCAGGCTTTCCTGAAATTCAGAGATCTTTCTACCTCTACCTCCCTAGTGCTAGGATTAAAAGCCAGTACCACCTGGTGTGTATGTAGGATCAAAAGTTGTGTGCCACTTCCACCTGGTGTGTATGTGTGTTCTTTTTAAAAGAGATACTGGATCTACTTTGTGCTGATAGTAAATTCCTGAGTGTGGGGCCATCTAACAAAGCATGAACAGTCTTTCAGGTGATGCAACCCTAGAGAGAGCTGACCCTCGTTTGCCTAGCAGGCACTCAACTGCCAATGGGCTTCTCAGCTAGTGAAGGGACATTGTGACCACTACCTGCTTCCATGTTGGGATTTTATCTGGCTCGATATTGTTCAGGTCCTATGCATGCTGTCATGACCACTGTAAGTTCATATGTGAAACTGCTCTGCTATGTCTAGAAAACATGATTTTATTACAGTTATCTGCCACCTCTGGATCCTATAATCTGAACTCAACCATTCAGCTAATCTGACAAGTTGCGATGACAGCAAGAAGAGATTCAAATACCTACTCAGCAAAGTTAAGACCAGATAGCCTTACTAAGAAACACTACTGACTGGGCGGTGGTGGTGCACACCTTTAATCCCAGTTCTTGGGAGGCAAAGGCAGGCAGATTTCTGAGTTCGAGGCCAGCCTGGTCTACAGGGTGAGTTCCAGGACAGTCAGGGCTACACAGAGAAACCCTATCTCGGAAAAAAAAAAAGAAAGAAAGAAAGAAAGAAAGAAAGAAAGAAAGAAAGAAAGAAAAAAGAAAGAAAGAAAAAAGAAAGAAAGAAAAAAGAAAAAAACACTACTAACATCCTAATTCTGGATATCTTGGTCCTTTCACAAACAACATGAATAGCTAAGACAAAATGTCTCCTCCAAATATTAGTACTTGTACAATAATGTCCCCTGAGAAAAGCAACTTAGATGACATGTAAGACAATGTTAATTGTCAAGTACACAGAACCTGGAATTTTCTAGAACACCAGTTTCTAACTCTGCCCCTGGATTATTTTGATGTTAATTGAGGTAGGAAGACCCACTCACTGTGGGTGACACAGTTCTCTGGGCTAGGATCCTGGATTGTAAATGGAATAGATGAGATGAGTGGAATAGGTAACCATTGCTCTTCTCTTCATGATTATGGCTATGGTATGACTCGCTGCTCTGTTGCCTTGAATTCTCCCTTATGGCCTATATCCTTGATCTGTGAGCTGAAATAAATCCCTTTCTCTTGCATTGCTTTTGTCTGGGTATTTTTTTCACAGCACCCATAGACAAAGCTAAGCCAGTAAATAAGAGTAATCTAGATAAATTTGTGCTTCTGGGTCCTTTGTATGACTAGAGTGCATGAAACAGATACAATCACTATCATCGGAGAGCTGTCAGATAAACAGGTTATGAGTCTTGATGGCATAATCAACAAAGATATTTATGTGATCAACAAAGACAAATGAGCTCATGAAGAATTCCAGAGTTTCCTAAGAATAACTCAGATCTGTGTTCTATTGTTGTCTTCTGAGAAAATGAACCTTATATGAGCTTGAACTTGAGTTTGGAGGGTGAACTAGCTGAAGAAGTAAAAGGTGCAGAATTTAAGGGCCTGAAAGGCCAGTATGATGAGAACACAGTGCTTAGAGAAACAGATCCCAGAGTCTTAGACAGAGGCCAATTTTGCCCTCGAGTAATGGGAAGTCATTGATCTTTCATTCTTAGGAGAATAGGACCAGCTTTGTGTTGAAAACAATATTTTTGGCTTCTGTGAGGAAACAAAAAAGGATGAGGGAGATTAAATAGAGAGGGCAGTTAAGAGGAAAGACAGAAAGTAGAACAGTAGTCTGGGGGAAGGTATGGAGCAGTAGCCTTAAGGAAAGCCAGGAATACTGGCATATGCCTTTAGTCTAGCACTGGGGAGGATGATCAACTATTCACTGTGTAGATCAGGCAGATGTCTGTGAGTGTGAGGCTGGCCTGGTCTATAGAGTGAGTTCCAGAACAGCCAAACTGAGAGAGAGAGAGAGAGAGAGAGAGAGAGAGAGAGAGAGAGAGAGAGACAGAGACAGAGACAGAGACAGAGAGACAGAAGAATTATCACTAGATATATGTGGGTTAAAATGGTGGTCCGTGTCCACTCGGGGATTGGGCTGTTGGGCGAGGCAGGACGCAGTAAGTCTTGACTTTGTGTACCCCACACCGCTGCCAGGCAGGCTGTGTGAAGTCACAGGACCCCGCTCTGGGGTTGGGGAAGCACAGTCTGTGGTCTCAGGGACTGCTGGATTCAGGCTCTGTGGGTCCTGGGCCTGCACGAAGGCTGGAGATGGCAGGTTCTAATTCCTGGACACCTCAGAGCTGAGAACGGAGTGAGCTCCTGTGGGCTGGCTCTAGCCCAGGACCAAAGGGAGAAGAGGGGAGGAGAGCTCCGGATGGGTCCCTCAGACAGGATAGTCCTTGACTTGCTCAGCAGGCCACTTGACTTTGTGGAGACTGTGCCTGGAAGTGCTGAGAGGCCTGAGATTAGACGCAGCTCTTTTTTTTTTTTAATGTTAATTTTCTTTTTTCTTTTTCTTTTCTTTTCTATATTCTTTGTTTACATTCCGAATGCTTTCCCCTTTCCGGTTCCCCGTCCCCACTGGTCTCATAAGCCCTCTTCCCTCCACCCATTTCCCAACCACCCCCCTCCCATTTCCCTGTCCTGGTACTCCCCTACAATGCTGGATCAACTCTTTTCAGAACCAGGGCCCTCTCTTTCCCTCTTCTTGGGTATCATCTGATATGCTAATTGTGTCTTGAGAATTCAGAGCTTCTGGCTAATTAATATCCACTTATCAGTGATTGCATTCCATGTATATTCTTTTGTGATTGGGTTACCTCACTTAGGATGATATTTTCCAGTTCCAACCATTTGCCTAAGAATTTCATAAATTCAATGTTTTTAATTGCTGAGTAGTACTCCATTGTGTAAATATACCACATTTTCCATCTCCATGCCTCCATTGAGGGACATCTGGGTTCTTTCCAGCTTCTGGCTATGATAAATAAGGCTGCTATGGACATAGTGGAGCATGTGTCTTAGACGCAGCTCTTTAGAGCAGGATCTGCTGGAGCAATGGAGCATACAGGCTGTTGTGAGCTGCCTATGTGGGTTCTAGGAACCAAACTCAGATCCTCTGGAAGAACAGCCAGATGTCTATTCTTAGTTCTCAACTTGAATACACCTGGAATTAACTAAAAACCGCAAACAGCTGGACACACCTGTGAGGGAATTTTCTTGATTGAGTTACATGAAGTGGGAAGGCCCTCCCTAATCTTCCCCATACATTCTGGAGGCAGCCTGTATAAATGGCACAGAAGAAGGATGTGTTTGTTCTTGGACTGATTGCCCTCACTCCCTCTTGGCTTGTATTAGAGCCTACTTCTTTGGAATTTTGATGTACAGCAGGCCAGACGAGACATCCAGCCTTATGGACTGAACAGCTACTGGACGGCAGCTTGTAAGCTACTCTAATATTACTTTAATAAAAAAGCTATTCTACTAAATCCATATATATAATTTTTGTTCCTCTAGGGAATCCTAATACAAGCAGCAAGTGCCTCTACCATTCAGTCATCTTTCCAATCCCTCAATGTATTTTATTTTAAAAAATACACTTCAGAAATTGATGACTGACCCTGGCCATCCAATTTGTAAGATTTAATAGACAACTTCATTTTCTGTGTCCCTCAGTTTTCACATAAGAGCCTGAAGTATTGTGTGGAGTCGCAGCCTGTGCTTCCTCCCAACATCCCATTTATATCCTTCAATAATCACTCCTATGCTTTCACGGGAAGTCTGCACTCCTCTGAGCTCACTTTCTGTGAACAGTTGATGGTTTTCTAGGCGTTTGTCATTTCTGTCTTTTCTAGCAACAACATTTTGTTCTGCATCATGGGTTAGTTGTGAACTCTCACTTAATTCTTACCACTCAGCCTTCTTTATGCTGACACTATAGGTACATCTATTGCCCCTCTTCCTACCCTTTCTTGGATTTGTGACACAGAGCTCATATGAAAGTATGCTGATGCAAAGGCCATGGACAGGTGCTACTTCTTGGTTTGTGTTCCCATAGCTTGTTCAGCTTGATTTCTTATAGTATACAGAACCCTCAAATGTCATTTATTTTGTCTTTATTATGTTTTTTTTTCTGGGAAGACAAACAGCTATTTACTCTATAGAAACAAAGCATTGTCAGGCAAAAGAAATATTCTAAGTTTCCCTAGCTGAATTAATTAGTTTATTACTTACACTCACAGGTGGCATGTTCCCTGGGTGACTTAGAAGGACAACAGAAAAGTCCTATGTCAGTCAACCATTTACTTCTTTATAACAAATATTTATTATTTGCTTATTTAATGCTCCTTGGTGTTTTGCCTGCATGTATCTCTATGTGAGGATGTCGGATCCCTGAAACTGTAGTTACAAACCATTGTGAGTTGCTATTTGGGAGCTGGGGATTGAACCTGGGTACTTTGGAAGAGCTGCCAGTGCTTTAACAGCTGAACCATCTCTCTAGCCCCAACTCTTTTCTCTTATATAATGATGATTGGAATCTCTGGAATAGCTCCTCTGCCTTAGTCTCATGACCTTTACTCCCCCTCTTTGAGAGAAACTTTTAATGTGCCCAACGTCCTTGGGGCGCCTCCTGTGGGATCATCAAAATGACTTTGTTTGAAGACAGTGTAGTCCATAGGGATCCCGGAGGATGAAAGCCTCGAGTGTGTTTTAGAAGAACTGTTCTAGTGTACTCCCTAGCTTTCATTCCTCTCAGTTCCCACCAGTTTGCAGTCAGTGACTGACTTTAAATCCCAGCTCCTCTTTTTGCCTCCCACTACTTTTTTTTAAGTAGAGATAAGGAAATGGGGAGGTGTGATTTTTGTGTCAAACGTATAGACTCTCAACTAAGATTATAGGTATTTATTGCATACTATATATGTATTGGAAAAACAATCCATGAATTAGATTTGCCAGTGATATCCTCACACATGCAGTTTAGGAATGAGAGATGGAAACAGACTAGTATGTAAGTACTATATCCCCATACCAAGTTATGGAGTGAAATTTTTACAAAGTTCAGAGGCAACTGAATTTTGTGTTTATACACAAAATAAATTAAAAAAAAACTTTTGAGACATGGTATCTCTATGCAGTTCTGGCTATTCTAGAACTTTCTAAGTAGACCAAACTGGCCTTGAATTCACAGAGATCCACTTGCCTCTATCTTCCAAGTGTTGGGATTAAAGGTGTGTACCACTATGCCAGCTTTATAACAAAAATACAATTTAAAAATAGCTAACTCCATAGCTACTTGTAAATCTGAATGAAATTGACTTGAACTACAGTTTAAAAGCCCTTCATTAACTTAATGATTGAGAAGATAGCAAAAGTACTTCAAGTATAAGAGATGACTTTGCTTAAATAAACAAAACAAACAAACAAACATGAAATACTATCCAATTTTATCCCAAATTCTTATAGTTAGGGCAGATAAGTCAGTCTAACTGACTTGTCTAACAGGTTCGGTCACACTCTTGACTTATTTATGTAGATGAGAGGTAGGCTGAGCGCAGATCCTCATCTTCCCTCTGTTTCTCCAGACTCAATCCCTCAGTCTCACCTCAGTTTTGCAATAGAATACCTGCTATTGCATTCCTTGCCCCACCTGCACCATCTCCTGTGAATCCCACAGATCCTCAGGATCACCTCCTAACTTTCCTCCCCCAACTCATTTGTTAGCCCTCAACTCCAGCAGGCCCTCCTTGCTAACCCAACGGCCACACCCACCTTTCATCTTTCCTTTTGCTCTTTCAGTCTCAATCCCCAGCTCATTCTCACCTCTAACATGTAGGGTAGTCTGTTCTTTCCCCTTTAGTCCCATCCCCAAGGGATCACAAAGATCTCCTCCAATCTCCCTTCCCCCAACTCATCCCATTATCCAAGCCTCCACTGCCAGCAGACAGTGAAGACATCAGCGGAGTAGAGCAGGGGAAGAGGTAGGCTAGCTGAAGGCCATCACTACTCCCTCCTCTTCTCTAAACCCAGCCCCCCAGTCTCACTCCTTGCTCTGCAACAGAAGACCTGCTGAGGCCTTCCTCCTTGCTCCCATCCATATCTCCTGTGGATCCTACAGACCTTCCAGTCCTAACCTCCCTCTCTCCACTTGTTGCATTATCCAACCCCTAGCAGTCACTGCTCACTAACCCATAGGCCACTCCTGCCAGGGAAGCAAGTAGGTTGATTAGATCTTCTCTTGTTCTTCCAGAATCAATTCCCCAGGCTTATCCTGAGAGACCCCATTTTTTTGGTTCAAACTCCATCTTAGAGAACCTGACCTAAGTTTGAACTCAAGTAAGCTAACAGGACTGTACCTAGCACTAGTGCCCAAGTTACCCACTAATAAGATCTGAGCCTAGCTCCAGTTTCTATGCTAACCCCAACAAAAAATGCATTTCCAGATTAATTTCCCCCAATAAATCCAGTGGTTAGCACAAGTTTTGAGGTTAACTCCTAACAAGCCCCACCCCTGCCTAACAACCATCAATTAGGAAAAAAAGATCAAAAGTTAAGTTTAGGTTTGGCTTCCAGCACCAGCCAATCATGCTAGAGGCCGCAGTAGCTCACCAATTAGATGCTTGCCAGCTAGAAACACTCACCTCTTGCTTGCTGCCTTCTATAAAACCATGTGTCAATGAATGTTCCGAGTTTTTCCTCCACCTGAACCGTACTGCAAGCCAGCAGTGAGTTAAACCTGAGCTAGTTAGAATAAAGACCCTGATGTGATTGCGTTGGATCTGTTCCCGACTGAACCTTTGGGGTTCACAAACACTTTCTCGGTACAACAATCCCTAGAGCAATAGCAGATGTTCTGGGGTGACCTCTTTTCACTCTCTACCCCAAGGAGACTAAATAAGCAGATCCTGAGGACACACTATGCTCTTCTCCCTCCTGGGAAGCCATTTAGACCCTAGCCAGTTCCCATTGCTACGTGTCAGTTCCCAATACTCAGAAGCATATTTCACCTGGAACCCCCAGTCCATACAGCGATCTGGACAACAGTTACTTTTCTAGTAGGTAACAAACAGCCATCACATGCTCCTAAAATTCAGAGGAAATAGAAACCAAGGAACAAAACACCCACCCAACGAAGACAAAACCGGAAATCAGCACCTAAACCTTTAATTATTCCATTCCTAGATGCCTAGATACCAGTGGGAAAACACAATAACAGCCAGGGCAATATGTCTACACTACATCACAGCAACACTACCACAGAAGGCTCTGAATATACCAACATAGCAGAAGCACAAGAAAAAGACCTCAGAAGTGCCAATTCTATCAAGCAATTGGGTCCTTAAAGAGGAAATTAATAAATCTCTTGATGAAATCCACAAAAATGTAAACAAATGGTGGGAGGAAATGAATAAATCCCTTAAAGAGATCCAGGAAAATCCTATCAAATAGTGGAAGGAAAAGATAACTGAGCACTGGAAAAGAAAATAGAATCAATAAAGAAAACCCAAACTGAGGAGATTCTGGAAATGAAAAATTTAGAAATTCAACAGGAACTACAGAGGCAAGTTTTACCAGAATAACACAAGAGATGGAAGTGTAACCGGGCAGTTTTCTCCATCTTATCTCAGCCGAAGTCATCCTTGGTTTCTACCCGCTGCCCTAAAACAGCCCATAGAAAACCACTCAACCCCATTCTAGAAACCCAGGTCCCAGCTAACTGCATATTCTTGGCTCATGTTGAACTGCTTACTTGTTTCCCATTACAACTGATGACCAGAATGTGGCCTTTCTGGGTTTTTTTTTCCTTAAGAAACACACAAAACTAATGTGCATTCAGGGCTGCTATGTGTGGTGGCTTGAATAATCTTGGATCATGGGAAACAGCATTATTAGGAGGTGTGGCCTCGTTGGAGGAAGTGTGTCACTGTGTAGGTAGGCTTTGAGGTCCTATACTCAGGCTCCGCCCAGCACAGAGGAGACCCTCCTTCTAGTTGTCTATAAGACAGTCTCCTGGCTGTAGCCAGATCAAGATGCAGAACTCTTAGCTTCTTCTCCAGCACTGCCATTCCTGCCTGGGTGCTGCCATGCTTCCTGCCGTCATGATAATGGACAGAAGCTCTGAAATTGTAATCCAGCCCTAAGTAAATGTTGTCCTTTTAAGACATTCTGTGAGAAGTGTTTCTCCTCAGGCAGTTGCTTGCTGGCCAGTTTAATACAGACTCTCAACTTGAACTTTGGTCATTCTGAGTGGTCTCTGGGTTTTTACCCTATAACAGAAGAGATTATCTCAGGTGTTGAAAATATAATAGAAGAAACGGATATATCCACTGGTCAAGGGAATGTTAAATCTAAAAATTCCCAACACAAAACACCTCAGGAGTCTGGGACATTATGAAAAGATCAAATCTAAGAATATCAGAAATAGAGGAAAGGGAAGAAATGCAGTTCAAAGTCCCAGAAAGTGTCAAGAAAAATCATACAACAAAAACTTCTTAACTTAAAGAAGAAGATAGATATAAAGGTACAAGAACCACATGAAACACTATACTTAACAGAAAAGAGAGTTCTCTCAGAACCTAATAATCAAAACCCCAGACATAGAAAAGAAACAAAGAATATTAAAAACTGCATGGGAAAAAGACCAAGTGACTTATAAAAGTGGACCTATTAAATTACATCAATGACTTCTCAGTGGGGACTCTAAAAGCCAAAAGAGCCTGGACAGATGTGTGGCAGACTCTAAGTGATCATAGATGCCAGCCAAGACTGTTATACTCAGCAAAAAATTTAAATCACTATAGATGGAGAAAATGAGATATTCCATAATAAAACCAAACTTAAACAAGGTTTATCTATAAATACAGCCCTATAAAAGGTGGTAGAAAAAAAAAACCCTCCAACCTAAGGAGGTTAACTGCACCCATGAAAGCACAGGAATCTCAGATCAGCAAAATCAAAGGAAAGGAAACACACACACTATTTCAAGAAATTAGATATTTAAAAATGAAATAATATAAAATGAGATACAGCTCTAAGTAGGGAATTCACAATAGAGCAAACTCAAATGGCTGAGAAACATTTAAAGCAACTTTCGATGTTCTTAACAATCAAAGAAATGATGCAATTCAAAACTACTTTGAGATTTCATCTTATACCTGTCAGCATGGCTACAGTCAGGAGCAGAATTGGTGGCCCTTGGTGGCAAGGATGCAGAGTAAGGGGAAGAATTACCTATTACTGGTGGGAGTGTAAATGTGTACAGCCACTATGGAAATCAATATGGTCATACCGCAACATCCTCCTATACCACTCTTTGTCATATACTCAAAGGACACCTCATTCTACCACAAGGACAGTTGCTTAAACATGATTTTTGCTGTTCTATTCATAATAGCCAGAAACTGTAAACAACCTAGCTGTCCCTCAACTGAAGAATGGATAAAGAAAATGTGGTTCATTTACACAATGGAGTATCAATCAGCTGATAGAAAATAGCAGAAATAGAAAAAAAATCATCCTGAGTGAGGTAACCCAGAAAGATAAATATGGTATGTGCCTTCAGATAGTTCTTCTGTATTGCCTTAGTGTGGTGTTTATCTTTCCACTAGATGGTGGTCTAAGAGAAGTAATGTTTTGATGTATTCATGAGGAGAAGGCTGTGCTGAGACAGAATAATATTAGAATTTACATACAGAAGAGATCTGTAGAAGATATCTTTTCTTCCCTGTGTGAGATGATTTGATATAATGATATAAGGTAGTAAGGCTTTATATAGCTGTGGAAGCAAGTGTGACTAAGTCTCCTCATTTTAAGAAGTGAATAACAATGAAATAAAAATGCGTAAGTCTAATTAATATATCTACCTGGTTTAGAATTACTTGTTCATAAACTATCTGTGATTTCTATCTAGCTCTCTCACCTTTCCCATTGTGAGTACCCTATTTTGCCGAAGTATAGTCATTTAAATGCTAGAATTTTCTAGAATTTTTCTAGCTCTATGTGTTTTTTTTTTTTTTTTTTTTATGTTTGGTAACTTTGGTCTTAAACACCAATTACTGGTTTTTGACTTTCACTGAATGTGCATTTGCCAGAGTCAGTCTTTACTTGGTGAAAAAAATGTACTCTCATTCAATAACCTTGTCTATACAAGTAAGAAATAAGCAGTGTATATGCCTTAATACCACTGGCAGGTGGGAGAACAGAGGAGAGGACCACAGGAGAGGGTTTCATTATGGGGTAGACTTCACTGCTAAGCACCCTTTGTAGTCTACATTGCAAGATGACATTTATATTTCATTCTGTAGGAAGAAATCTGGATGTGCTCACTGCAAGTAGCTCTGTCCTTCTATATGTTAATGTTTCATTCTGAGTTCAGCTTCATCCTAGATATCATCCAAACAAAGGCTCAGGAAGAATGCCAAACCCAGTGGCCTTATTTTATGTGAACTCTCCCTGCTATTCAGAGATGACAAGGGGGGAAAGCAGAACCCACTCCCCCTACACGTACAGAGGAGATGATAGGGAGAAAGCAATAATTCCATAAGGCTTAGAAACATGCCTGGCCACCTGCCCAGAGAGGCATGATTAAGAATTGAAGTGATTGCGTGCCTTTGTTTTCCCTCTGGATGTAGTCACTGCTGCTTAAAGATGAAAGGAAAGGCAGATTTTTAAGGTTGTAATTCACTGCCTTCTCAGATTGCTGCCTCTTAAAATAAAACACAGTATAAAGATTCAGTTTCTATCTCTGCTCATTGGAATCTTCGGGGAAACAGTAATGACGCCCTTCAGTATTCTGATTACTGTGGGAATGGTAAATGAAATGTACTTTTTCTTAAAAAATCAAAGCATTAAATAAAACAAAGGTAGTTCCACTTTAAAGAAACTTGTAAAGACAACACAGATGAGTACTTCCTCACAAAGTGTTTTCCTGAGATCAGAGTAAGTGAGCCTGTGAGGCCATGCTCTGACCACACAGAATGAGGTGTGGGAATAAATGCCCAGCAGGGCCAGCAGGGCATGTCTGTCTTAGTGCTGCTGAGTGCCATTCTACAGAACTGATACTACTTTGGATTGTGTGGTCGTTTTCTTGAAACCCCAGACCCATTCCTAACAATGACAACAGTTGATGGAGAAACCAGAATGCTATCAAGGAGTAAAGCTATCAATAGGCCAGATGCAAACAGAGCCCAAACAATGCTGTCTTGACTTTCTAGTTAGAGGAAAATAGTTTTCCTTCCTAATTCAAAATGTACTATTTAAAATCTTGGGGATCTCAGACGCAGATGTGCCTTTCTTCTAGACCATGGAATATCCAAACAATAAGAAACTCCTCCTTAAAATTGAGAATTAATCTCCACAACTTAATAGACAAAACAAAAACTACCAAATAACGAAACAAACAAACACTCCAGCCAACCAACCAACCAACAATCATGAAGTCCTTAATTTTCTGTTTGCAAGGTGGACTTCTACAATTATCTTAGCTAGGGTTTCTATTGCTGCAATGAAACACCATGACTAAAAAGCAAGATGGGGAGGTATGGGTTTATTTGGCTTGACCTTATATATTGCTGTTCACCACCAAAGGAAGTCTTGACATGAACTCAAATAAGGTAGGATATTGGTGGCAGGAGCTGATATAGAGGCCATGGAGGGTGCTACTTTTTGGCTTGCTTCTCATGGCTTGCTCAGCCTGCTTTCTTATAGAACTCAGCACTACCAGTCCGGGGATGGCACCACCTACAATGAGCTGGACCCTCTGCCTTCAATCACACATTGAGAAAATGCCTTACAGTTGGCTCTCCTCAGTTGAGGTTTCCCTCCTTTCAGATAACTCTAGCTTGTGTCAAGTTGACATAAGACCAGCCAGTATGAGGATATTCTTAAATAAGAATAGATCACCAAGGCAGACAAAGTCTCTATTTTCAAGTGTCATATAGTTGACTTAAAATGTAGGAAAAACTTTTTTGTTGTTGTTGGTTCAAATACTCTTTGAGGGACTAGAGAGATGACTCAGTGGTTAAGAACACTTGTGGTTTAAGAAGACTCTGGTTCAGTTGCAGGTGCTCGTATGATAGTTCATAACATTTTGTGTGTGTGTGTATATATATATATATATATATATATATATACATACATATATATATATGTATACAGGCAAACAATCAAACATATAAAATAAATAAACAAAAAATTTTATAAATTTTTTTCTGAGTATTTACCATAATTTACTAGAAATCTGCTTAGAACATGGTCCTGTTCTCTACTAATTTTATTTAAAAGAAAACTAAATAAAAACCACAGCTAAAGCAATGATTATCAACATTGGCTACACATTAGTATTTCTGTGAAGTGTTACAAATATTTATTTACAGAGGCTATTTGAATAGATCTAACTGTGGTGCCTAAGTACCTATATTTTTTTAAAGTTCTTTGAATAAGTCTGATATTAAGCCAGATTTGAAAATCTCTGGCAGGAGGCATAGGTAGTTATTATTCCTTTAGCCAAGAAAGAAAGCAATTATTTAAAACTGTAGGTAATGAGAAAAATAATGTACTTTCTTTTCAAATCCATATATATTCTTTTCCATTAACTTTGTATTCATTCACCTGATTATATGTTTATAGATATTTTTGTTACACATAGAAATATTTTGGCTTGATATTTGAGAAGTTGTACAGTTTGTATTATTTACTGTATTGGTTAATTTTATGTCAGCTTGACACAAGCCAGAGTCATTTGGGAAGTGAGAACCTTAATTCACAAAATGTCTCCAGCAGATTGGCCTGTGGGGTGTTTTCTTGATGACTGATGAAGGAGAGTTCAGCACATTGTGGGTGGTGCTACCTTAGGCAGGTAGTCCTGGGGGGTATAAGACAGCAGGCTTGGTAAGCGGTGGAGGGCACACAGTACTGCTTCAAGGGCTCTGCGTTGGTTCCTGCCTCTAGGTTCCTTCTCTGACATTTAGACCAAATAAACTTTTTCTTCGTCAAGTTGTTTTTGGTTGTAATGTTTTATCAGAGCAATAGAAACCATAACTAACACACACATAAAAACCTTCGAAGGCCAAAAGCATCCTGACCAAGGCTGGGTCCCATGAGCCGCTCCCCTCCTGATTGAAAGTTTACAAGTGAGCCAGTCAGTGGTGGTGCACGCCTTTAATCCCAGCACTTAGGGGGCAGGGGCAGGCAGATTTCTGAGTTCGAGGCCATCCTGGTCTACAGAGTGAGTTCCAGGACAGCCAGGGCTACACAGACAAACACATCCTGTCTCGAAAAACCAAAACCAACCAAACAAAAAAGTTTACAAGCTTTGTTGTACGCAAGCGCATGCTGACAACTGCAGTAGTCGGGAGCATATCAGTCCCACAGCCATGTAACACCCATGAGGCAGCACTGAACGGTCCTATTCCTCAACAACTGACTCTTCCATTCTTTCTCCCTTCTAGTCCATGATGTTTCAGCCTTGAATGGGAGGATATGTGTGTCTCCTTTAGTCTGGACCTTCAACAGTCATTGTTCTCAGCACCATTGCCAACCTCTAGTCTACACTAACTTCAATTTGTTACAAAGAAAGGGTTCTTTAATTAGGGATGAAGGTGGCACTAGTCTATGGGTATGCACATAAATATTTAGGAGTCAGTTTAAAAACATGCCTATTTAGCAAAACAAAAGGAGTAAACTTACCCATAATGCCTATGACTTTCTCAGCCACTGGCTTGTTTTTCTTTGTTTCTTTGTTCTTCCTTCCTTCCTTCCTTCCTTCCTTCCTTCCTTCCTTCCTTTCCTTCTTTTTTACCCCCTTGAAACAGGGTCACACTATATAACTCTGGCCGTCCTGAAACTCACTATGTAGAACAGGTTGTCCTTGAATTCATAAAGATCCAACTACCTCTGCCTCTCAATCTATATTCTACCAAGCATGAATTCCTTCTTGTGCTGCAGAACTGAGAGACAATCAGACATCAGTTGGCTACCCGAGACTGCACTAGGAAGGATGCCCTGCTTGGCAAGGTGGTATCATGGTGTACAAAGTCCAAAGCTGGTAGTACCATGACTGACATTTCTCCAGTTGCCAGCATGGCAACTCTCATGACTATGAAATCTCGTCAGCAGGAAAGATGCCTCCAGCTCAGGTCCAGTATGACTTCTCTGCATTTTGCAGCTAATGTGTGTGCTGTCTTAAACAATGTGGTCTTAGCAAACAGCTCTGGTAGGGAACAAGAGCAGTGACTATAATCTGTGTAGTTTTGGATGTCTCTGGGGCCTTCTGGGTTAGTAATTCCTAGGGAGATAATCCACACCTGGCACCACCATGGTTTCTGGAACTGGAGTTACTCATCCACGCATGGTAACTCTGTTCAAGTTCTTTTTAAAATTACAATATAAAATTAGCTTATAAAGTAGTGCGTTTATCTGTCACTTGATACATTATTAGTTCAGGCTTCCCCTGAACCTCATCTTTCCCCACATCCTTCACTCCCATTCCTGTTCAAACCTGCCACGGCCAGTATTTTCTCTCTGTCTTATATTTAATGTGTTTTACTACCATCCTCTCTCCCCTTAAGACCTCTTCTCCATCCCTCTGCCTCCATGACCTGGCAATTTTTTCTCTTCCAGCTCTCTACAAACATTCCAAGTTCTAAAAATCTAAAAACAAACAAACAAACAAACAAACAAACAAACAAAAAAGCTAGAACACACAGTATTTACCTTTATGAATCTGGGTTACATAATTCAGTTTAGGATACTCCACTTCCATCAATTTGCTTACAAATTTTATACTACCTTTTTTTATTTTAACTAAACAAAATCTCATTGTGTGTATTTGCCACATTATTCATCCATCCGTGGACAGGCATCTGCATATCTCATTTCTAATTACTGTGGATACAGCAGCAGTTAGCACGGATGTAAAAACAACTCTGTAGTGGGAGACAAATTCCTTCGGGTACATGCCTAGGAGGCATATATCGAGGTTATTGGTAATTCTATTTTTAGTCTTTTGAGAAAGCCTCAAACTGGTTTTTTATTGTAGCTGCATCAGTTTTCAGTACCCCAAATAATGTATTAGGATTTTCCTTTCCCCACATCTATTCTATCATGTATATCATTTGTATTTCTGATGATGGTCATTTCTGATGATTTCTAGGGTGGTATAGATTCTCAAACTCATTTTAATCAGCACTTCCCTAGTAGATAAGGATGCTGAATACTTATTGAAGGGTGTACTAGTGACATGTATTTCCCTTTTGAGAAATTTCTTTTCGGTTCAATATCCCATTTTTTGACTGAGCTGGTTTTTGTTTGTTTTCAATGTCTAGTTTCTTAGTTTTTTTCTATATTCTAGATGTCACAGATCTCCATGAATTCAAGTACAACCTGTTTTACATAGTGAATTTCAGGACAGTCAGAGTTACATAGTGAAAGCCTGTTTCAAAAAAAAGAAAGAAAGAAAGAGAAAAAGGAAAGGAAAAGAAAGAAGAAACAAAAAAAGAAGGAAGGAAAGTTTCCTTTGCTGTATAGAAGGTTTTTAGTTTCATGAGATCCTATTTGTAGTATCCCAGAGTTCTATTCTTCAGAAAGTCATCACCTATACTATATGTGGATGTATCTTTCCTTCAGTGTGTATTTTGGAATCTACAAAAGGTCAGGTATCTGTAGTTGTGTGAACCTATATCTAGGTCATCTATTCTGTTCCATCCGTCTACATGTCTACTTGAGCCAGCACCATGCTTTTTAAAAACTACTTTAGCTCTGCAGTTTTTGATTTGTTCAATATTGCTTCGGCAATCCAGAGTCTAATGTACTTCCATATACATTTTTAAGACTTTTCTTTCTATGTATATGAAGAATTGTCCTGGAATTTTGATTAAAATTACTGTTTAACTTGTAGATTGCTTTTGGTAGAAAGACCACTTTATTTTTTTATAATATTATTTCTTCTGATAAATGAATGTGGGAAGTCTTTCCACACTCCAGTTCTTAGTTCTTTTTTCAGTGTGTTAACATTTTATCATAGAAGTCTCTCATTTTCTTGGTTACGCTTATCACCAGCTATTTTTTTTTGTGTGTGTTTACCAAGTATAGGATTATTTCCAGTTTCTTTCTCAGTGTTGTTTGTCATTGGATTATGGTAAGGCTATTGGTTTTTGTTGTTGTTCTTGTTCTTGTTGTTTTGTTTGTGTGTGTGTGTGTATGTTTGTGTGTATGTTATATTTTTAAAATCTGGCCACATTGCTGAAAGTATTTTTCAACTCTAATATTTTTTGGTAGTCTTTAGGAGCTCTTATGCACAGAATCAAATCATTTTCAAGCAGGGCTACATTGATGACTTCTTTTCCTATTTGGTCTCCATTTATTTGTTGCATCATTGCTTTATCAACCACATCTGTACTATATTGAACAGTAATGGGGAAAGTGGACACTTTTATCTTATTCCTGATCTAATAAGGAATGCTTTAAGTTTCCCCCAGTTACTACTATGTTGGGTATAGGTTTGTCATTTATAGCCTTTATTATCTTATTTACTATTAAGATTCCCATCCTCTCTATAAATTTTATCATGAAAGGCTATTGGATTTTGTCAAAAGCTTTTTGTGATTTACTCTTTTTGTGTATTTACCTGGCTTGGGGATCAGGGTAATATTGTTTTCCTAGAGAAAATTTGGAAAAATTTCTTTCATTTTCTACTTGATAGAATAGCTTGAGTAGTATTGATATTGTTTTATTCTTTGAAGGTATGTTACAATTCTGAAATGAATCCATCTGGTCCTAGGCTTTTTCTAGTTAGATTATTTAAATTATTCTGGCTGGCCTGTAACTCACTATGTATACCAGGTATGCTTCTAACTTACAGAGATCCATTTTTCTTTTACATCCTGAGTGCTGGGATTGGAGGCATGTACCACCATGCCTGATCGATTGATTGATTATTTATTTATTTATTTATTACTTATTTATTTAATGTATGTGTCTCTTAGTTAGGTCACTATTGAAATAATGAAACTCTGTGACCAAAAAAGTCAAGGTGGAGAGAAAAGGGAATTTTTCTCACAGTTCATCATCAAAACAGTGAGGACAGGAACCCATGAAGGGCAGGAACCAGGAGGCAGAAGCTGTGGCAGGGGCCATGCAGGGGTGCTGCTTACTGGCTCATTCCTCATGACTTGCTCAACCTGCTTTCTTATAAAATCCAGAACCACCAGCCCAGGGATGGCACCACCCACAATGGGCTGGACCCTACCCCATCAACTTAATTATTACTAACAACATCACTAACTTAAAAAATGCCCTACAGGCTTGCCTACCAGATCTTATAGGGACATTTTATTAGTTGAGAATCCCTCCTCTCTGATAACTATAGCTTGTATCAAGCTGACATAATACTATCCAGTACAGTGTGCATCACCCTTCATACCCTCCCCGTGAGTGTGTGTACATGTGCATTTTTGCACATGCATGCATGCATGTGCCACTGAACATGTGTGTAGGTCAGAGAATAGTTTTCAAGAGTTGGCTCTCTCCTTCCACCATGTGGATCCCAGGAATAAAACTCAAGTCCTCAGACTTGGAGATGGGCATGTCTGCCTGTTAAGCTACTCTTCAGCCTATATAGATTGTCTTAATATTTAGAAAATATACCTGCTAAAGAAAAGCTCAACATCCTTAGTCATCAGGGAAATGCAAATTAAAACAACTCTGAGATTATACCTCACACCAATTAGAATGACTAAGATAAAAAACTCAGGTGACAGCAGATGCTGGTGAGGATGTGGAGAAAGAGGAACACTCTTCCATTGTTGGTGGGATTGCAAGCTGATACAACCACTCTGGAAATCAGTCTGGCACTTCCTCAGAAAATTAAACATAGTACTACCTGAGGACCCAGCAATACCACTCCTGGGCATAAACCCAAAAGATGCTCCAACATATAACAAGGACACATACTCCACTATGTTCATAGCAGCCTTATTTATAACAGCCATGTAGGGAAAGCGGGTGGACCCGTGTACCTGTAAAGGGAGGCTTCCCAGTTAGCAGGGAATAGTATCTGGACTTGATCCTGTGAGGTGTACCTGTGTACAGGATCCGTGTACCTGTAAAGGGAGGCTTCCCAGCTAGCAGGGATAGTATCTGGACTTGATCCTGTGAGGTGGAGGCCCAAGTACCTGTGGAGGAAGCCCAGCCAGGTGGGGAAGTCCTGGGTCCTTTTTGGTGGCTGGAGACCCTGACGCCTGTTGCATTTCTCCAACACAAGACGTTAAGATAAGAGACAGTCCATGGTTTTAAAGCTTTATTAAAAAAATAGGAAAAGGAAGAGAGATAAAGAAGTAACGATAGAAGAAAAGATAGAGGGGTGAGAGCTGGCCATGACTACATGGAAAGAAGGGAGAAGAGTGGGGAGAGAGGGGGAATGGGGGGCAAGAGACAAGGGAGAGCGTAGACAATAGAAAGGGGCAAGAGAATGAGGAGGGGCCAAGAAGCCCCCTTCATAGTAGGTGGGGCTATCTGGCTGTTGCCAGATAACTGTAGGGTGGGGAAAACCTGGCTGTAGCCAGGTGACTGTAGGGGTAGAGTCCAGCCAGAACACTAGAGGCCTTGACCCTACGTGACTGATGGCCACATGGTTATATCCAACACAGCCAGAAGCTGGAAAGAACACATATGTCCTTCAACAGAGGAATGGATACAGAAAATGTGGTACAGTTATGCAATAGAGTACTTCTTAGTTATTAAAAGCAATGACTTCATGAAATTCTTAGGCAAATGGATGGAACTAGAAAATATGATCTTGAGTGAGGTAACCCAATCACAAAAGAACACACATGCTATGTACTCATTGATAAGTAGATATTAGCTTAAAAGTTTGGAATACCCAAGATACAATTCACAGACCATGTGAAGCTCAAGAAGAAGGAAGACCAAAGTGTGGATGCTTCAGTCCTTCTCAGAAGGGGGAGCAAAATACTCACAGGAGGAAATACGGAGACAAAGTGTGGATCAGAGTCTGAACGAAAGGCCATCCAGAGACAGCCCCACCTGGGGATCGATCCCTTATACAGACAGCAAACCCAGACACTATTGTAGATGCCAAGAAGTACTTGCTGGCAGGAGCCTGATATAGCTGTCTCCTGAGAGGCTCTTTCACAGCCCGGCAAATACAGAGGCATATGCTAGCACCCAACCATTGGACTGAGCATGAGGTCTCCAAAGGAGGACTTAGGGGAAGGACTGAAGGTCCTGAAGGGGTTTGCAACCCATAGGGAGAACAACAATATCAACCAATCAGACTTCCCAGAGCTCCCAGGGACTAAATAACCAAATAGTACACATGGAGGGTCCCATGGCTACAGCTGCATATGTAGCAAAGGATGGCTTTGTCAGACCTGTCAATGGGAGGAGGGGCCCTTGGTACTGGGAAGGCTTCATGACCCAATTAGGGGCATGCCAGGGACGGGAGGTGGGAGTGGGTGAGCACCCTCATAGAAGCAGGGGGAGGGAGGATGGGATGGGAGGGGAAACCGGGAAAGTAGATAACATTTGAAATGTAAATATTCAATTAAAAATAATATGAAAAATGTAAGGAAAAAATTAAAAAGTAAAGAAAATATACTTGAAGACAAAATTGAGACAGAATGTATGTATACCTCTGTCTGGTTTGAGACTTTCTATATAGACCAGGTTGACCTATTTATAGTGAACTCTTTGCCTCTATCTCCAGAGTGCTGGGATTACACTTGTGGATAGTTACATGTGGTTCAAAGGAGATTCTTTAAATATGCAGCCGGGCTCTCTTTTCAAGTGAGACATGAAGATGCTGAGAGTAATGCATTACTTAAGTGGGATATCTGCAGGAATTCTGGCATTTTTCTAGTACCCTGTCAATATAAATGTCTATAAATTCCTATTAGGTATTTGTTTGTTCTGACCATTATGTGTTACGTAGTATATGTCCTTTGCTAACTCCAGTGAACCTGAATCTAAGTATCGACAATCGCACAATGAAACTCTCGTATGCTGCATTTAAGTAAGCACTGATTTTGTTATTAGCTCTAAGAATGTAGTTTTAATTCATTCTATTTAAGTGAGTTGCCTTAAGAGACAAAGCATATTTAAAGCTTAATCTGCATGATCCAGTTATGGACCTCAGTTATAGGTCATTGTAGCAGTGTGTTTGCTAGAAAGATGTTCATGGATGCAAAGGGGGAAAAACATTGGCAGCAGGAGAGATTAGTGACTAAGAGCATTGACTGCTCTTCTAGAGGACCTGAGTTCCCAGAACCTACATGGCATCTCACAAACGTCTGAAACTCACATGTGATATATATATATATATATATATATATATATATATATATATATATATATTGCAAAACACCAGAAAGAAGTGTGTGTTCCAGATTCTAGGTGGTGCCCTAATTTACTTTCTATTATTGTAATCAACACCACGACTAAAATCAACTTGTGGAGGAAAAGGTGTGTTTTAGCTTACAGATCACAATCCATCATGAAGCAAAGCCAGGGCAGAAACTCAAGGCAGAAGGAGCCAGGAAGGAGGAGCTGATGCAGAGGCCGTGGTGGTGGAAGACTCCTTGCTGGCTTGCTCCCCATGGCTTGCTCAGTTTGCTTTTTTAACATTCTATGGCATCCAGCCTGGAGATGGCACCACCTACAATACAGACCTTCTACATCAATTATCACTTTTAAAAAATGCCCCACAGACTGGCCTACAGGCCAATCCGATGGAAGCAACTCCTCAACTAAGGCTCTCTCTCTTCCCAGATGACTCCAGCTTGTGTCAAGTTGAGAAAAAAAAATCTAACCATCAGAGGTGGTTTACAGAAAGAAAAATGTAACTATTAGAAAAGAAAAGTAGTCCAAGTAACGTTTTTTTTCAATTCCTTTATTTTTATAAGAAAAGAAAATAAAGTCAGCAAAAGTAATGGGTTTCATATAGCATTTCTATCTGCACGTATCATCGGATATTGTTTTATTCATTTTTCTCTTCCACTGCCCTCCTTCATCCTCCTGACACCCTATATTAATCCCAAGAATAGATATATACATTTAGTGTTTTAAATTTGTTGCTTGCTTTTGTATATGTTGTGGATGTCTTTGTACCTATATTTTGTGTATATGACTGTTTTGCCTACATGTATGCCTGTGTACCATATGCACAAAGTGCCAGCAGAACCAAGAAGAGGCACAAAGTGCCTGCAAGAAGAGGACATCAGATCTCCTGGAACTGTTATTACAGATGGTTGGGAGACACCACATGGGTGCTGGGTCCTCTGGAAGAGTAGGCATTGCTCTTAACCTCTGAGTGATCTTTCCAGTATCTTCTTGGTAATTTTTTGTTTGCTTTAAACTGAACCTATTTTGTGAAACTTATTTTTGTGTAGTGAATTTACCTTGAATTAGTACAAAAGTCACCTTCATTCTTTTTTTTTTTTTTCCAAGACAGGGTTTCTCTGTGTAGCTCTGGCTGTCCTGGAAGTCTCTCTGTAGACCAGGCTGGCCTCAAACTCAGAAATCTGCCTGTCTCTGCCCTCCAAGTGCTGGGATTAAAGTCGCCACCACTGCCCGGCAGTCACCTTCATTCTTTGAAAAGTTATTTGAGGTTGCAAATGCTAAAGTTTTAAATACTGATCAGAATGTATTTGTGAGAACATGAATGTTAGAAGAATTATATCTGAGATTATATTGAACTCAGGCATCATGGTGCATACCTGATATTCTGGAGCTCAAGAGATGAAGACAGGAAGGTAGGAAGTTTGAGATCATCTTGGGTTACACAGGCAGTCCCTCGCTAATGAATAAATAAAGAAGTCACATTTTTTGAGACATGGCCTTATTATATCTACCTGGCTGCCTTGTAGCTTATGTAGATCAGGCTGCTTTAAACTCATGGAGATTTTTGTGATGTGAATGAGAATGACGCCCCCAGAGACTCATGTATGTGAAGATTTGGTCCCCAGCTGTCTAAGACGAATTAGTTAAGTATGGCCTTGTCGATGGTGGTGTGTCACCAGGAGCAGGCTTAAAGGTTTCAAATGACTCTTGAAATCCACAGAGTGCTCTATTCTTTCTTTTTGTAGCTCAGAGGTAAGTCCATGCCGGGGCAGCATGGCCCTCCCTGTTCTGCCAGGCTCCCCTCCGTGATGATCATGGACTCTAACCCCCTGAGATCATAAGCCCCAGGTGACTTATCACAGCACAATAGAAAAGCAACTAAGATGGAGCACCTACCTCTGCCTCCAGGGTGCTGGAATTAAAGGTATGCACCACTATACCCGGATGATAAATTGCTTTTAACAGTTATAGTTATTGCTCATTTGGAATGATTTGTGAATTCAATTTAATTTACAAATATTCATTTCAGTCATGTATATTTATGTTTGAAACTTAAATTTGGACTTGTGATTCTGTTCATAAACAACTCATGCTGTGATTTTTATCTTCTCAAAACTTCTTAACAGAAGCAAATATGGAAGTTTAATTTCCTGCTGTTCACTCATACATTGCCTCATTCCTTTTTTAGTTTTATCTATATAATTTTCATTCATTCTCCTCTCTAACACATGATTTATAGTAGATATTTGTGTTTAGATAACAACTACAGGGAAATCACTGCAGAAAATCTATTTGGGGCATACTGAAAATAAAACTACCATTAGAGAGTATAGTGGAATGGGTTCTTCCTACACTGGTAATGAAAGTATATTGTACTTGCCAGATGTCATAAGTAACAATACCGAATTCTGGAATTAAGTGTAAAATTGGCCATAAATCTATTAGGAGGAGACATTTCTATGATTTTGAAATTTTATGATGTCTTTAGTGTGAATATATGGGGTTTTAATCAAAAGTAAGACAAAATCTTACCAGATGGTGATCCACAACTCACATGTATAACGAATGATACACACTGAATATTTACTATGTACAGAAATATTAATAGTATTTTATATTGTGCTTTATTTCTTATTTTAAAAGCCTATTCACTTGGGTGGTGATTGCAAAGTGGTTATTGATATTCTGTATATATTAATTAATGTTGGAAATTAATATGATGGCAGTTATTCCTTAACCAGTTATTCCCCAAATAACCACACACAGGCCTTATAATATTTCAGAGCTTAGGCCTTAGCTGGGAAGATCCTCACCTAGCTCGTCTACGCTAACCTAATCTCATAGCCCCATCCATCTACAAGGCTAACTCTATCTTCCAGGCGCATAGTCATGTCTGTCTCTTCTCATGTTTCCTAGCAAAAGGACCTTTGTCTTTCTTTCTCCCAGAGTTCCTTTCTCCCTCCCAGGTTTTATTTCTGCCCAGCTAATTGGCCATCAGATTTTTATTAAAGCCAATCAGAGAATGCCTTAGGAAGGGAAGGAAGGACAGATACACAGTGTATCCCCACACCTCCCCCTTTTAGTCCAATAAAAGCTCCTTCTCTTACAATAAGATACCTATATAAAAATAATTGCAAGAACTACCAGTTAAGACTTACATTCACAATGTCCAGTCCATTTGTATTTGGCAATATTTAGAGAAGGAGCTCTCCTATCTATCCTATCTTAGTAAGTTCAGAATGTTGTATCTAACTCAATTTCTATCGTAACTTGCATCACCAACTCAAAACAACAATTTACAACTTCCTCTAACCTTCATAACTTGTATTTAACATTCTTAAAACAACTTCTAGACCCTAAAATAGCTTCCTAGATCCTTCACAACTTTAGCTTAATTGAAAGGCTATGACTATTTCATTTTCACCCCCATCAGAGACTTGAGAAGAAAATTATTACCTGAGTATGTAGGAAGTGCAGAGCAAGCAGCTTCCAAAACTATAGATATGACAGAGACATCTGATTTCCTGAACAGTACCCAATATATTTCTATAAGCCTGGAACATCATATCCAGCCTTCTGGCCCAGATTACCTGACAGACATATTTGTAAAACAGAAAATATGAAGGGCCTGCTTACCCTGTCTTTGGAGAATTTGGCAGATGACTTTGCCTGCATTCATAGTTTCCCAGTTAGGACAGCATTCTGTCTGTAGAAGGAATAGGGCATTTGCTTTGCCACGTTAGAAGCTATCTCCTAATGGAGATTCTTCAGTGCTCATCCTTTTTCCAAGTTGACTGGGATGCTGCCAGGAGCTGACATGTCTCAAGTTGAAAAAGGCTTAGGTTAATAAAAATATTTTAAAAGGCCATTTCTGTAGGTTTCTGAAGTCTTTGAAGACCATCTGTCTGTCTGTCTATCTATCTATCTATCTATCTATCTACCTATCTATCCATCTATCTATCTATCTATCTATCTATCTATCTATCTATCTATCTATCTATCTATCTATCTATCTACCTATCTATCATCTATCTATTGTACACCTGAGTAGGCAAATATTACTTGATTCTAACTATTTACTCTCTGTTTAACCTAGGATGTATATTTGTATGATAATCTAGTCTAATATCTGACATGACAATGAGTCTGATTGACTATTATCTTGCATTACTTAGTTACCTTAAACAGTTTGTACCAGCAACTATTAAAAGTACTGGGACTAATTTTTAAATGAGTTACATAGGTGCCTTATAAAAGAGTTGAAACACACATACATTATGTTCTAATACAAATTTAAACTTAAATTTTGTATTAATATACAAAGATTTGTACCAATGAAAACCTTATACCTGTATCGATATACAATAGCACATATCAATGTAAACAAAAATTAACCTTATTTGATAATAGCAATAGCTCTAAGTTGAAGAGCAGATTCAATAATTTACCCCTTTGTCCTATTATTGCTATATGACATTTCCATGTCCACCTCTTTTCCTTCTCAACTCCCTTCCCTTTATCTAAGAAAGAAAGGATAGATAGAAGAAAGGGAAAAAGAGAAATCCCTTAGTCTAAGCTAGCTCACTGTTTTCTAATCAAGATCATCAACAACTTGCAACCACCCCCTGCTTTGACTTAAGCAACGTGAGGCATGTTCAGTGTCCTGTGTGTCCACAGTTCAGGCCGGACCTCCGTAGCTGGAGAAGCAATGGAACAGTCTTTCTCAGTGGTTGTCATGCCACAGTCCAGGTGGAGTTATTTCTTGTGCCCATATCTTCTTGGAGACCTTGGGAGTGTCACTGCCAGAGCTCAAAGTCCATCTCCTCAAGCAGAAAGTCTTAAAGAAGTGGTCTCAGCACAGCTAGGGGCCTGGCCCAGAAGGGATTCAGCACCACCTGAAAGGTTAATTTTCCTATCAGTGAAATGAGCCATTTTTTGAGCCAGAATAGATTATACTAAAGGCAGGCTTATTGGGAAGCTGCTCTAGGGTGAGTTCACTGGCCTCAAGGATCAAGGTCAGGGGAGACGCCTGGTGGGGGAGAGAGGCAGAGAAAGGGAGAAAGGGCACACACACACATACACACACACACACACACACACACACACACACACACACACACACACACACACACACCGGCAGAGAGAAGAGAAGGAGGGGAGAGCTTTTCATCTGTATTTCTGACTTAACATCTTGAAAAAAAAAATAGAACAACTTTAAAACGAACTCTTAACAACCTAATCAAAAACTACCAATCAAAAACTAAAACTGTTACCAGATAGCAGCATTGAAGGTTATGGATGGCAGAGAAAATGGAGCACATCTCACCTATTTTTTTAAAAAAAAAGTCTCTTGATTTTTAACTTTCTTTTTCTGTCGCTATAAAAGGTTCACAAATCTGTTTCCATATTAGAACATGAAATTTGGGGTAACCCAGATCTATGTTCCTGAGACCTTGCCATTAATTTTGGGTTTTGTTTCTATGTTTACACTTCACGTAGTCCTTTGTAAGATGGGCCACGAAAGCATTAACAGTAGGGAGTAATTGGACAAATTTTTACTTTTTATACACAGGTTTTTTTTTTTTCAAATTGAAATCTGCCAACCAATACACTTAGCACTTCAAAGAGGATGAAGAGAGTTTGGAGGGCGTGTGCACATACAAAACATTCAATACATGTTACATATGCAGTGCTCTTTTAGGCCTGTCATCATATCCCAATTATAGTGATTCTGATTTCCCCACTGTATTTGCATAATACCTGTCTTAAAAGAAAAGGTTTTGTGATTGGAATGTTATCTGTTTAATCAGACTCATCTTCAAGAACCTGAGCGGGATGGATTTTTATGTTAAATTCTGCAATCACTGTAAAGAGGAGTAGATAGCAGTGCTGGTTCGAAGCAGATATGAAATGTTTTGTTTGGAGTCAGTGTGTATGCAGAACATTTTAATGATTGCTACTGTGAATCATTAAAACTAACGGGCTTTTTCTTTCACCGTATTCTGATCATATTTCTTGCACCGTCAAAATGATTAGCGTATGTATTTGTAGCGAGTCACATCTTTTAAACATATTCACATTGAAAAATGCTTGCCTTTAATATGTGTACTGATTAAACTACAGTGATGAAATAATCAAAAAGAATGTTTTAGTTATGGTTCGGTTCTATTGCTGGGATAAAACTCTGTGGCCAAGCAAACATATAGAAGAAAGAGATTATTTGGGTTTACAATAACAGATGGTGAGGGTCCATGGTCGTGGAGTGAAGGCAGGGCAGCAGAGGGAAGCTGAGGGCTCACAGCCTGACCTGCAAGCGCAAAACAAGGAAAGGAACCTCAAAATGACATGCCTTTAACCTCTAAAAGCCAACTCCAAGTCACACTTTTTCCAAGAAGGACATACTTGCTAACCTTTCCCAAACAGTGCCACCAAACAATAGTGACCAACTATTCAAATACCCGACACTGTGGGAGACATTTCACTCAAACCACCACATGGAATGTTATCATATTTCCCTAGATACATTATGAGTCTATTGTGGAAGAGGTGTTTGCAATACACAGGATCTCAGTAACTTGTTATTGCTTTAGAAAGAATACATTTTTCGCCTTGTGCGTTGTTAGGTTTTTTTCTTAAATGTGAATAAATACTAAGTTTTATTTTTTTTCAGATACCTCTAAATAGGGAAGAATTTCTTAGATTTACTGTTTGACCATTAATAGATATTTTTCTGCCAGGTATGATAGCACAGCCCTGTAACTCCAGCTACTTAGTAGGCGAAGGTTGGAGGATCACAAGTTCAAGACAACTTTGGGCTGCAGATTGATTACATTCGATGCTAGTCTAGGCAGTTTCCTAAGACCTTGTTTCAAAACATGAAGTGTAAAAGGTCTGGGGAAGAAAAACCCAGTGCTAGATTGCTGGTCCTGTTCAATCCCTAGCAACATACATGTAATTGTTTTTCTTAATTATTTTATCCCAAAGAGATTTTAAGAACAGTGATTGAATCTGCAAAACTTCAGACAAATACTGTTTTGAAAACCCTTTGTACAACTTATTTTACCTACTTTATTTTCCATCTGAATTTCTACTTTATTTTGGAACTTAGATTTTTGTGTGTGTTTTTTTTTAACTTGCTAGAGGTTCAAGAGACTGTGCAGCAACTGTTGTGTTTTATAAAAAAGAAAAAGAAGCCAGGGATATGTTTGGTGGAGGTGCATTATGGTGATGGGGAAGGGAGTGCCTCTGTAGGCCCATGCTGAGGCGTCCCTTCCCCCTGAGGGAGCAGTCACATGACAGGTAGAGTAGAGAACAGAGTTTACCTAGGGCATGGGGAGGGGAGTTGAAGGGGTGGGTAGTAGAGACAGAGAAAGAGGGAGAAGGGGGTTGAAAGAGAGAGAGAGAGAGAGAGAGAGAGAGAGAGAGAGAGAAGAGAAGAGGTTGGCCATGAGAAGGTGGGGAGAGGGAGGGAAGGGAATAGGGAGAGAAGGGACAGAGGGGAAGAGAGGAAGAAGAGCAGGAACAAGAGAGTGATGAGGGGGCAAACAGCCCCTTTTATAGTGAGTCAGGCTCACTATAAAATACCTGGCTATTTCCAAGTAACTGTGGAGCAGAGTCTAGAAGAAATGCTTATGAATGTTAATGCCGTTTCTGTTTCTTTTTAGAATGGTCATTTTCCTGATTCTGTTGCACTTCTCCTTTATTTTATATCTAAACAAATTTAGTTTTTGATTTGTGTAAACAGTAAATAACACAATTGTTTTAGTTGTTGGTCAGATGGTAGGACCTTGCGAACATGGGATAGATAGCTCAGCAAAGGCTGGATCTAGCCAGCCTAAACTCAGGAGAAAAAGAGATCAACAAGTCACAGACACACAGCCTCAGAGATGGGGTCAGGGACCTAAGATTGAGAATAGTCCTTATCGTCTCTCCACACCAAGTATGCCAACTGCCGGGAGAAGATTAGCCTGGAACCTGGAAGTGTGAGGTGGAGTGTGAGCTGTGACACAGAGATGGAGGCCACGGACCCAAGCTGCAAGGCTGTGGCAGTGGCAGTGGTAGCAGAAGTTTGGGAAGGGTTTCAGAAGCTGGAGGACCCTCAGCATTCGGTACCCAGAGAAGCTGCATCGATCACAGACCATTTGTGATGGGGAACGGACTCTGGAAAGCAGAACTAAAGACAGCAGGGGTGGGCTTTCCTTCAATCAGGAGGAAGCACTGGCGTACAGTTCCATGCCTTCTGCTTCTACTTCCTTCTAGTGCTCATTTTAGTTTATTTGATTTTCATGTGTTCAGTTAGTATAAGTAGTACTTCATTGGAAAGGCTATAGGTCTATTCTTCTTTCTTCTAGACACAATATACAGTATTTTCTGTGCTGTGATGACTGCCTGTAACATACATGCTCTCTTCTTCCTTGTCATACTTCCTCTTTTAACATCAGAATGATACCACACCTGTTACCAGTAATGTTAAAAAGCAGGGAAGCACGAAAAGATGCAGTTCATTCTTACTGCTAACCCCAGTGAAGGGGCAGAGGTAGCAGAATAAACTCCATTTTGTTCTTAAGTCTCCATTCTAAGTTAGCTTCCTCTTAGAGAGGCATGGACTCTTCCCTTGAGGTGTGAGAAAAATAAAATGTCCCTGGCAGTTGCAAAATAGACACAACAGCTACAGAGAGCTGACAACAACAGAGTGGGCTAAGAAAACATAAGTAGTTCCCAGGTCAAGATGCTCCTTTTTTGATGTAGGCTCCATCCTTGTTGTTTAACCAGGGACTGTAAACCAATTAGCTTAAAGACCAATATTCCTTTACTTTCTCATGTAATGCCAAGGCTTGGAAAACCCTGCCTGTGTTTTTTTTCCATTGTAAATCCCTTTCACCTAGACCTGGGGGGGGGGTGTCACTCTCCTTCCTATTCCATTAGGAAGGTTTGTGACCCACGCTAAAGCTTGAATAAAGACTCTCGTGAGCTTGCTTCCTGGTGATCTCTTGTTTTTTTTTTTTTTTTTTTTTTTTTTAATTTGGCACAACACTAGCAAAGTTAACTTTTAAAATTTATGGAAATATAAGAATATTTCTTTTTTAAAAAGATTTATTTATTTAATTTGTGTATATGAGTTCATTGTTGCTGTCTTCAGACACCCAGAAGAGGGCATCGGATCCCATTACAGATGTTTGTGAGCCACCATTTGGTTGCTGGGAATTACTCAGGACCTCTGGAAGAGCAGTCGATTCTCTTAACTGTTGAACCATCTCGCCAGCCCCAAGAATATTTCTGTACAGGCCCAAGCTGAGGTAATTCATGACAACTAAGCCAGTGCTGCAGAAAATTCTTAGAAGAATATTATACAGGCAGTCATGTCCATCCACAGGAAAGAGGTGTTTTCATGAAAGCAACAGATGAACACAAGAGAACTGAGAGGGAATCAATCACAGCCAATGCAGTGAACCATTCAAACCAGGCTGGACATCATCATTAGTAGCAAATCTTCTCACTGATAACTTAGAATTCAAATGTCCCTAACTCACAGGGTTAAAGGTACAGACTAACTAATGTGATTACAAAACAAGACACAAATGCATGTTGTCTCAAAGAAACTCACTTAAATATGAAAAGCATCAAAAAACTGGGAGTCAAAGGATGAAAATTAACCTAGTTAGCAAAAACCATTTAAGCCATCAATAAGCCAGTGCAGCAACTCACATTAACAGGGGATCATTTATTAGGAAATTTTAATAGTCATATTTATACACTAACTCTTGGGAGTACTTAGGGTCATAAAATAAATATTAAGAGAAATAAGTGACTACATATTTCTTGACTCAGTAATAGTGGGAGACGTCAATACTCCATCTTATGTCTAGATTAGCCTGTGTTTGTATGTGTGTGAAAACATTCGTGCAGGTTTGTATACAGTGTAGTGTATATTCAATTATTTCCTGTCTCATACTGGGAGACAGGGCTTTTGCTGACCCTGGAGTTCATGGACTGGTAATTCTGGGTCTCCAGGAAACTCCAAGAATCTTTCTGCCTCCACTTCCTCGGTTTTGGGATTCCAGGTGGACACCAGGACAACCAGATTTATTTTTGTTCATTTTTTTTCTTTTTAATTCACTTTCCATCTGGATCACAGCCCTCTTCCCTCATCTCTTCCCAGTCCCACTCTTAGAAATCCTTTCCCTCACTGACCCTCCACTTCTTGGAGTCTTCCCCCCCTTGGGTACCTTCCAACCCTGGGGCATCTACTCCCAGCAGGACTAGGCACATCCTCTCCCACTGAGCCCTAACCAGGCAGTCCAGGTAGGGGAAAGGGAATCCAATAACAGGGAACAGAGACCGAGAAAGACCCTGCTCCACCTGTTAGGATACCCACATGAAGACCAAGCTGCACACTTGCTATAAAAGTGTCGGGAGCCTAGGTCCAGCTCTTGCATGCTCCCTGGTGACCAGATTTTTAGAGGGGTCTGGGGAACCAAATTTAAGTCTTTCTGCTAGCACAGGCGAGGAATGACACCACTCACAATGACCTGGGCCCTCCTCTATCATTTGATCACTAGTTTTTAGAAAATGCCTGGCACCTGGATATCTTAGAGGGTCACTGAATGACCCTCTCTGCAGATCCTACCTACATCTAAGTAGGTTATCCAAACAAAAAACTACAAAGAAACTCCAGAGACAAATTATACCACAAATATCTATAGACTATCCCACCAAACATATAAGGAACCTGCATAGAACTCAAAATAAAATTGGTCACCTTATTGCCCTTGAAGTGCGACTTAAATGCCAAAGTGTACATTTCTTTGAGCCTTGGCAAACACATCCAATTGCCTGAGCACCATTACAGAATGATGTCCCTGCTTCCAGAAGTTTCCTTTGCTGTGTTTGCATTTGGTCTTGTGCCTCTAAGTGGGCATGGCAATCACTGATCTGCTTCCTCCCACTGTAGTTGGGCTTTTCTCGAATAACATCCCAAAGGACCTGTCAGAAGACCTGTCCGAGGACCTGCGAGGCTGACGGATCCATCAAGATGAACGTAAAAAGAGCCAGCTGCCAGTGAGAGAAGGATTGCTCCCCCGCCCCCACCCCGGGCTTCATACAGCACACGGAACATACATGCCCAAGCCAATTTGCTGAGAAAGACTGGACGCTCAATAGATAGAACATGAGTGAGGACACTAACAGTGCACAGACTTGAGACAGAGGACTGCCACATATATATTGTAAGGGTCCACGATTCACCGAAGAATAACACCCTGGGCTCAAATAGTACGTAAACACAAAGAAGTCCAGCATGCAGGAGTCCAGCATGCTGGGGTCTCCCATTACTGAGAGATAATCAAATGAGCATGCAGTCTAGATTTAAAGCACGGTTAGTGGATTCCGGGGTAGGTGACCTCTATCTTACCCCACCTCTAAGGGCTTTGCCTTATGGGGAATGGGGGCTGGAAACTGTTACTGAGGAAGTTCAGGGTAGGTGGCCTTTATGTTATGCCATCTCTAGGGACATTCTGTTACTGAGGCTTGGGGGCTAGAACCTGTTTCCAGGGAGGTCTGGAAACGTGCTGACCCACTGTCTTAGCTTCAGGCTAGGTGGCTGGGTACCTTCTAGTTTCTGACTGGCTCCCTGAAGCCTGGGGTTTTTTAACTGAATTTCCTGGACTTACCCAGGTCTTAGGCCTAGTCTCCTAGACTGCCAGTTTGAAGCCCCATCATGGTGGTGGTGGTGAGTAGGGAGTGTAGGTGGGGGTAGGAGTTGGTTATAACTCTAGTTCCAGGGGATTCCACACCCACTTCTGGCTTTTCCAGGCACCACACACACACGTGCTACACAGACAAAGGCAAAACACCCATACACATAAATTAAAAGAAATATTAAAAAGAACAAAAGAAAAATTTAGGGGAAGGAGAGAAGGCTCAGCAGTTAAGAGCACTCACTGCTCTTCCAGAGCACTTCCTGAATTCAATTCCCAGCACCCACTTGGTGGCTCACAACTCTACAGTGGGATCCGATGCCCTCTTCTGGTGTGTCTGAGGATAGTGACGGTGTTCTCACATACATAAAATAAAAAAAGAATTCTTTAAAAAATAAGAAGAAACATCTATAAAAGAAAGAAAGAAGAAAGAGAAAGGAAGGAAGGAAGGAAGGAAAGAAAGAAGAAAGAAAGAAAGAAAGAAAGAAAGAAAGAAAGAAAGAAAGAAAGAAAGAAAGAAAGAAAGAAAGAAACTTAAAAAGAAAATCTGGGAAGCAGCTGTCCAGGGTGAAGCAGCTGTCCAGGGTGAAGCAGCTGTCCAGGGTGAAGCAGCTGCCAGGGCAAGCCACGCTTTCTGGGTTTCTCACACCGAACCTGCAGAGTCAGATACAGTCACAATTGGGCAGAAACTCTGGTAACAGAAAGCAAGATGGGCACAATTGCCTGCCAGGAGTCCTACAGGCAGGGGAACCGAGAAAAACCAAAATGGCACCATTCACGTTTGCATGGGGCCCCCAAAGCTACTAGAGATCCACAGGCCTTCTAGTTGCCACAAGCACTCACTCATTCACACATCCTAATCGCCTTGGTGCTGCCTTGTCTTTTTTTCATCTTCCTGTATTCTCATTCAGCTATACAGGGGACTCCAGCGCTCTGATCACTAGCATTATCTGAGACCATGCTTCCCGCCATGCAATTGGATTCCACACCACAAGGACCAAGGCTTCTGCTTTTAATCGTGTCAAAATGCCATAGAAGGCTGCCGAAATTCTCACCAACACTGTGGGTAATGGATCAATTTAGGTCTGACCAACACGGGGGCTATGGGATCCGTGTTATTTTCCATCAACACTTTTACAAACTGACTTAGTGTTAAGATCTTAAACATTTTCTTGGCACCTGTTATGCATATTAGCACTGGTGTGATTTCTGGTACATTAAGAAAGCATCCCTGTCCTCAGCTTTTAAGTGTTTGCATGGTGCCAAATACACTGCAGAGAAGACAGCTGACAGTTTGACACTGTCTGATGAGATCAGGCACATTCAAGGTGATGCAGCCACAGACAGCAGTTAAACAGTTTTTAAAGTAATATTAAGCCTTCAGCACTTGAAATCTGTTTATGTTCCTGCCATTCTGAAATGCAATTGGTAAAATGTTTAGAGTCATTAGAGAGCTATTTTTATAGCTATGTTTTTATATCTAAAATTTGATAGTAAGACAAATCCTCTCTACTGGTAGAGCAAATTAACATTTTGGCCCTTCCACATAGTATTAATATTAGGTTAGACTTTACAGAGCCCTGGGGCTTTTCCATTTTAGGGATTTAGAAAGGCTAACAAGATTTCTATTCCTTGTTTTTGGAAACTCATATTATCTTGGTGGCAGAGCACTCCTGTAAATCCATTTTTTAAAAATAACCACTTTCTTAGGCCAGGTCACTGTATTTCCATATTGCATAGATATTCCTCAATCTGGTGAGTAGAATCAGTTGTCCCAAATCTTTTTTTTAATGTAAAACATTATATAATTTATTATTGTTTTTTAACAAATGGTAGTTTCTTTCTCCTAAAGTAATTGGGTTTTCTTTCTCTTAAAGTAATTGAATTGCACATTTTTTAAAAAAAGGAAATTATCATGCATGACCCTCTACTTCTTTGTTAGCATTTTTGAGATACCACTGAAGGGCTATTTCCTTTCCAAACTGGAGACAGTACTATGTCCCTGCAGGATTGTTAAGTGATCTATGCACAGCCCACAAGTTCCTGCCACCTCTCTGCCTTGCAAGAATGCTACGTTAGTTAGAGTTTCTATTGCTGCAACAAAATAAAATGACCAAAAGCAAGTTGGGGAGCAAAAAGTTTATATCTAGTTTACAGTTCCACATTGCTGTTCATCACCAAAGGAAGTCAGGACAGGAACTCAAGCAGGGCAGGATCCTGGAGGCAGGAGCTGAAGCAGAGGACAAGGAGGGGTGATCCTTACTAGTTTGCTTCGGCTGGCTTGCTCAGCCTACTTTCTCAGAACAACCAGGTGAAGAATGACACCACTCACAATGACCTGGGCCCTCCTCTATTATTGATCACTAGTTTTTAGAAAATGCCTGACACCTGGTCTGATATCATGGAGGTATTTCCTCTACTGAGACTCCTTCCTCTCTGATGACTCTACCTTTCGGTCAAGTTGACACACAAAACAAGCCAGTACAAGTGCCCACATCAAAACTCACCATATCTTTCCTATCCATCTCTTCCCTCAGGTATCATTTTGTTAACTTTTCATTGCTTGGGGCCACTTGGACAAGGGCTGCTTTCTAACAGCTTGAGAGAGCAGCTCCTGTATTGAGCCCTACCTAGGAAGAAGTCTGACATTACTGAAAAGCCCTGAGCTCAGTGCAAAATGGCAGACTCCCTATGTCAGCAGGGCTACTCCTTCTCTGACTTTGTCTGGGGAGCTTGAAACCCCCACACCCTTAACCTTCAGAACAGCATATATCTTTGGTGAGATTGCAGGCTCAGCTTCTTTTCTTCCAATAAGATTCCTAAAATGCCCCTCCATGCTAATGAGGGATCTCAGTGCATTATCCTTCCGCCAATGACCTTTGTCTACTTTGCATGTTCCTATCCCCGGCCCCCCAAACTATATAACCCTTGATTCACTCCAAATAAAGTTCATCTGTCCTACTGAAGTTGACCCCAGAATGTCATTTCCATTCCTATTCAGAGTCTGAAACTGCTCCACTCAGCTCCCTTTGTTCTTGTGGGCCATGGTCATTGACCCCGGAGTGGGGGAGTTGGGGAGCAGAGAGGGAGACCCACACTCTGGTTCTTCAGGAAGTCACAGGATTAAGAGCTGTGGAAAGGTAACAAAGATACTTCCCCTCGTTGGGCTTGTGGAAGATGTGCCGAAGAGTAAGGAGGCTTGCTGGCCTCCAGGGTTGGCTGTGTCAGCTCTTGTTGCCAGTTTTACTCTAAAGTCAGAGGTCCTTCCGTGGCAGCTGAATGGAATGAGCCTGGAGCATGCTGAGCTTGACATAATTGAGCTCTTTCTGTAGATTGGAATCTATTTGCATTCATTTTCCTGGAGAAAGGTTTTAGCTTCAGATGGCATCCATCACTGCAGCAGAATTACCAGCGCGACCAATGATGCTGTGTGGGCAAAATTAGCCAAGGTGCATTAGCAAGGAAGGAAAGGATCTAAGGCTCTCAGTGCACAGGCTGCATGAGCTGCCTTCTTTCCTGACCTTTTGAAGGGACCTTCTTGGTGGGTTTCTTAGCACCAGCTGGATATAAGGGAGTTATCAGAGAGAAAAAGGCAACTTTCACACTAGGCACACATAAAGACGGCTTTATAGTGGTGTAGCAGTTCCCATCAAAGTACTCAGGAAACATCAAAGATGTTAACTCCTTAAGCCTCTGGGATCTTGTTAAGGGGAAACTTCTCCCCAAGGACCTTTTAGGCTTGAAGTGGAACATGAATGTCTTAGTTATTGTTCCATTGCTATGAATAAACACCATGACCAATACAATTCTTACAAAGTATTTAATTAGATACTTGCTTACCTTTCAGAGGTTAGTTCATGATCTAACCTCATCATGGTTGGAAATAGACAGGCATAGTGCTGGGGCCATAGCTGAGAGCTTTGTATCTTAATCTGTGGGTTATAGGCAGAGAGAGAGAGAGAGAGAGAGAGAGAGAGAGAGAGAGAGAGAGAGAGAGAGAGAGAGAGAGAGAGAGAGACAGGGACAGAGACAGAGAAAGAGAGAGGCAGGGATAGGGGCAGGGGCAGATGCAGAGGCAAAGACACTGGGCCTGGTATGGGCTTTTAAAACTCCAAAGCCAACTCCCAGTGACACATCTCCTCCTACAAGGCGACATCTTTAATCCTTCCCAAGCAGTTCCACTCCCTGGTGACTGAGAATTGAAGCCTCTGGTGACCATTCCCATTTAAACCACCACAAGGAAGATCATCATCCACCAATGTGGCCCAGGCTATTGTGCTGTGGTGGTAGGGTTCTTGAACCTAACATTTAGTGTTTGTTGTTAATGAATTGCTTCTAAAGAAGTATATTTTTACATGCAAGGGCATTTTAAACTTGCTTGTTTTGTTATCTGTTTGGCAATCACAATATGCTGTTTGGAGATTGCACTAAATCTGAGCACAACCCTAAGATTTTGCCTAAGTGTCTGCTCTATATTTCACATCTCCACTGCCTACATAGATTTGAGAAGAGGGGGCAAAAAGACAGTCTATATCCCTGCTATAATCTCCTGAAAACCTTTTTATATGAGTGGCCACTTGTGAATTTACACACCATCTTTCTCTTGTAGAATTAATATACATTCCCAGGGAAAAATCAGTCCAGCACTTAGCAAAGGAAGAAAGTCTTTAATAATAGTACCTGACTGGTTCTAGCTAATGTACAAAAGGAAGGCAACCCTGACCTGGGATTCTCATCAGTTTTCACAGCCCCAAGTTATACTATGAGCAATTAAACATGAATCGCAAAGATAGAAATCCCAAGTTTGGGTTGTTTTGAACAAATGAGAGATTCACCAAGTCAAAACACTGTTACAGTTATTCCAATACAGACAGGGCTGTTTTTCTCAGGTAGATATTTAACCAAGACTCTCTTGATGCCTGGCATAATTATACTATTTGATAAGAGAATTAAGATTTAATATTGGCAGCCCTGACTCAGTGTCCGTCCACGGAACTGCCCACTAGAGACATATTCTTTGATATGGGAGTAGGCATAATGGCCAGATGGGAGCCCAGGGAGTCTCCTTTCCCTATGGGAACAGTGTCTGATTGGCAGCAGTCTCAATGAACAGAACTTAACAGAAGTATAGGCTTAGTAAACCTAAACTTCAATTATGTTGAAAGTATAATTTTTTTCTTTTTACAGTTTCTACAAGTCAGGTCACTACACTATCTGTCCTTGAGTGCTCTATCAGCTGAATTCTACTCTGTAAAATTTATTTCCTGAGCAAGTTTAGTGTATTATTGCCAAGCCACCCTGTCTTCATTCTTGATCTATGGATTGCTAAATCCCTGTATTCTGTTTGAAAATGCACTTCCCTTATATCACTTCAGGCTTCTTTTATCAGGTTGTTGCTCATTGGTTTCCTTTTCAGCACTGAGGATAAAACCCAAGACTTTGTACATGCTTGGTCAGTGCTGTTTACCACTGAGATTTCATTATACTTTTGGAGACAGAGCCTCTCTAAGTTGCCAAGCCTGGCCTTGAACTCATTCTATAACAGACAGAGCTAGAATGCTTGATGACCTTGCCTCAGCCTCCTGAGTAGCTGGGAGGACAGGTACACATCATCACACCTCCAGGGCATTTAACCCTCCTAGTGGATCCCCCCTAAGTATTTCTATACTGCTAAGCAAAGTGATACAAACTTAAAGGACTTTTAGGCCTGGACAGTCCTGCCACAAATATACAGCAACCTGCGGTAAGCAGGAACAGGCTTTGGGGAACTGTAGCTGGTGGATTCTCTTTAGGCAGGCTTGTGGTTTGTTCGTAGACTGCTAACTCCTATCCACTGTTTCATGGATGCACACATTTCATCTTCCTCTAAATCTTGCCATGTGAGGTGCCCATTTTCTGGAATGATGCTTGCCAGAGTCTTCTAGTGCTGGGCCTGGTGGCATTTGATGGGAGAGTTTTGGAAGGTAGGATTGGGTCCAGTGCCCAGATTGCTCTACCAGTATGAAAGTTCAAAAATAGAATTGTTTTTGTTTGTTTTGTTTTTGTTTTTGCTTTTGTTTTCTGTTTGATAATTGTCTGGGCTTTTTGTTAACTCGATACAGGCTGGGATCATCTGGGAAGAGGGCACTCCAACTGAGAAAATGCCTTCAAGAACTTGCCTAAGCAAGTCTGGGGTGTTTTCCGAATTTCTGACAGATCTGGGAGGACACAGCCCAGTGTGGGCAAGGCTACCCCTAAATAGGTGGTCTTAGATTGTATAAAAAATCAGGTTGAGCAAGTGGTGAAGAGCAAGCCAGTAAGCAATGCTTCTCCATGGCCTCTGCTTAGTTCCTGCCTCCAGGCTCCTGCCTTGATTTCCTGCCTTGACTTCTCCTGCTGATAAACCTGTAGTTCAGATAAAATCTTTCTTCTCTGAGTTGTGGTGGTGGTTTGAGTAGGAATGGCCCCCAAAGACTCATAGACTTAAATGCCTGGTCTCCAGAGAGTGGTATTATTAGGAGGTGTGGCCTTGTTGGAGTAGTTGTGGCCTTATTGGAGGAAGTGTGCTACTTGGGGTGGACTTTTGAGGTTTCAAATGTTTAAACCAGTATCTCACTCTCTTCCTAGTGGCTTCGGATTCAGATGTAGAACTCTCTGCTCCTTCTCTTGCACCATGTCTGCTGCACACTGACATGCTTCCCATAATTACAATGATGGACTAAACCACCCCTGAACCTGTAAACCAGTCCCAATTAAATTTTTTCCTTTGTAAGAGCTGCCATGGTCATGGAATGGAATGGAATCTCTAAGACAGTTGCTTTTGGTCATAGCATTTTATCACAGCAATCCAGAGCAAATGAGCACAGTGGCCTTTCTATTTCCCCCTCTGCACAGAAGAAACGCGCCTTGTAGAATTTTTTTTGTGTAAAATATCTTTTAGGGCTGAAAAATGGCATTGGTCCAAAGACTTTATTTCTGTCAAATATTTTACAGTTGTGGCATGTGTTTCCGCCATGTCAGATCCTTCCACCTTGAAGAGTGGCTTGCCTTTGCTTATTGGTAGAGCAGGTATTGACCCTGGCAGTCTGGAGAAATGTACTAGAAATTTGATACGGAAAGTTTTAGGGTGAGACAATAGATGCGTGGGGTAGAAGGTTGCAGGCTGAGAGTAGGAATTTGGGTCAGGGGCTCTAGGGTGCCTGGTAGGGTAACAGCTGGCATCTGCAATGACTTTACGGCCCCTATTTCATCCCACTGCTCCTGGAAGGGCGTCTTGTGTTGCAGCATTAAGTTCAGAGTGACTTTGGCCTCACATCTTTGTTAGAATCTAGGGTATGAAGAGTTAGGGAATCTAGGTCATGGCAAACTTTGAAATTTCAAAGCACCCTTCCTAGGACTAGGACCTGCACTCCTATTATCCAGTTGACTAGAGGAGAAAATTAATTTGAGAGTGTAATTAATGTGACTTCTAAACAGATGTGATATGGAGAAAATGGCAATTTAGTTTTAGAGAAGTCTTTGCTTCTGGAGTGCACGAGGAAAGCCCTGAGACCAAGGTGAACTAATTTGAATGCAGTGGTTTATCCTTCTGTTTACCAAACTCTGTGCTCGTCAGGGCCACAGAAACTTAGGGTCAATATGAAACTTAAGAATCTTCAAATAGTTTCAACTGGTGGCCCAGAAACTTAGGGTCAATATGAAACTTAAGAATCTTCAAATAGTTTCAACTGGTGGCCCAACAGATAGACTTTGTTTGGCATGTGTAATTTTTGTTTTTTGTGACCAAAGGAAATTAAACCTATAGGAGTTTACATATAACTCAAAGTTTGCACTGTCTTCTAAAAAAAAAAAAAAAAAGGAAAGGGTAGGCCCTTAATGCCTTGTACATCAAAGCTGAAATGGGATGCCCAAGAGGAATTGTCCTGGAAGAATTGGAGCAGATTTACCTTACTTTAGGCTATCAGTGCCCTTCCAAATCTTGTCAGGTAGATGTGATATATAAGCTACCCAAAGCTGAGCTTTGGAAGCCATTCCATGCTTACTCCTAGAGTAGGGGACATGGTAGAAAAAGTCACACAGAGAATCAATAATACCAAAGAAACTACTATCAGACCAAAAGAAAAAAAATGTATGTGAATGTTCTTCTTTGCTATCAAAAGACAGTACAAGAAAATAATAGTGTCATTTTAAAGGACCAAGGACCAGAAGACCCCCTTTAGGGGGTCACATATTAGATTCCTTGCATATCAGACATTTGCATTCTGATTCCTGACTGTTGCAACATTGTAATCATGAAGTAGCAATAGCAACTTAATTTTAATGCTGAGGTCACCACATGAGGAGCTGTATTAAAGAATAGCAGTGTTAGGAAAGTTGAGAGCCACTGCTTTAAGGAATTAGCAGCCTTGTTGGGTTTGGGGAGTAGCAGTGTGGGGTACTGTTGTCCTTAAGCTTTGGATTACTGAGTGACACAAACATCACACAGCAGGGTCATTTAATAGAAGGAGAGCCACTGGTACTAAAGGAGTCTGTCACTCCTTGTACCTGAGCCCAGGCAGAGCATTGGTAACTGGGCTGGAGGCCACCTTCTGACCCCTGTGCTTGTGACTGGGCAATACAAGGAAGAATCAGATTTCTTTGGAAAAGTCTTTTATGTCAGAGGCATAAATGGAGTTAGACATTCAGATCAGCTAAAGCAGTTCAATGAAAGCATCTAATGTGTGTGGATTATAAGCAGCTCCCAAGCCTCTGTAACTCCAGTTCCAGAAGATCTGCTTCCCTTTTCCTGTCTCCATGGGCACCGTATACACATGGCGCACAGACATACATAGGCAGAACACATTAAGCACATTAAAAAAAATAAAATAAGACAGAAACCTTAATATTTATGATAATTTATAGATGCTCATCCAGCAAAGATTTACTGAACTGTTTTTATAAGCAAGGCTGTCCTAGGAGCCACGGACATATGAATAAAGCTTTATGAACAAGGCTGGAACAGAAAGCAACTGGATATTGGCCGTATCCATGGATGATATAAGTACAACGTTATTTTGATGGGCCTAGCAACTACATTTACTAATAACACTTGAAGCCTGATATGTTTGATGAGCACTCAGGCAAATTTCACTATTCTGCATATGACAAAACCTCTTTTTTAACCTATATTTGTTTGATTATTTTCTTAGGACAGAATTTCTTGGTTTTTGTCACTCTTGAGGCTTTGAGATGGTTAATGCCTTACTGTAAGTAGACATCCTGTGTGTGGTAGAATTTATACAAACAACCCCAGTCCCTATTTACTAGATGTGAGTAGTATCTATGACAACCAAATACGTCTCTGGATGTTTCTAAATGTTCCTTTCAGTTGAGTACAATATAAACAAAATTTCTGGAAAGCAGCTTTAAACTTTGACTATGGGTCCCATATTAAAGACCAAGAGAAACTGTATTTCTAGTGTTGCTCAGGGCACTACAGAGTAGACATTTTTCTTTATATCTAGGGATATAGTGTGCATTTGTATATGTTTTGTAGGAACTTCACTGCTCTAGTGTCTGGGAACACAATTCCTGTGGTCATATGGAATTCTATGTTTAACCTTTTGAGTGTTGGCCACACTGTTCTCCAAAGTGCTAATTGCATTTTCAATTCCCACCAGTGGTGTCGGAGGGTTTTCCGATTTCTCATTATTTTTGATTATCTGGGACAGGTTATTTTCACCTTTGGTTTTCTTCTTGTTCTGGGGAATCTTGAGAGCTAAAATCCATTTTATTCTATTTAGGAAACTTTTCATAATATGTCCTGAAGTGTAAACATTTTGGAAACTGTTATTTGAGAGTTTATAACTTCTTGGCTCTGATTTGTGTCTTATAGCCATGTTAACACCACATGTCTCCAGGGAAGAGTGGTTATTTTTGTTATTGTTCATTTGTTTGTTTGGGAGTGGTTTCTCTTTGCTGTTGCTGGGTTTCATTTTAAGGCACAGTCTTGTTATGTTGTTCAGGTGAGCCTCTCGGACTCCTTTGATCCTCCTGCCTCAGCCTCTTCACCAGGTGGAATTGCTGGGTAGCAGGAAGTATAGGCCAGAATTTTGGCCAAGATAATGTGTCTCTATCCTTGCAACATCTCAGCTCTTCATATTTACAGAGGTTATAATCTGTCAAGCAGCCTTATAGAATCTGCAGGGCTTTTTGTTTTTGTTTGTTTGTTAGTTTGTGAGTGCCATGTGAGTATTGGGTTCCCTGCAGGAGCAATAATCACAATTCACCACTGAGCCATCTCTCAAGCCCCTTCACTGCCTATGTTGAGCATCTCAGCTCTGAGCACCCCTGGTGCACCACCTTCCACTCACTTCAGTGGTACACACTACCTTAGATTAGCTTCATGATGCTGGCCTGTTGTGTAATGACCTGAGGCCCTGGAGACTCACCTCCAGCAGGCAGCTTATGTGACCACACTCTCCACGTTATCCTTGGACTCAGCAGTGGGGATAGTGCAGATGACCCTGAAGTAACCACAGTCTCCATCCAGATCCGGATACAGGGAAGCCAAGTTTCCATATCCTTCCTGATATCTAGCCGTTTTTTGTCCTTCCTCACAGCACTTTACTTTTCTTTCTACTGCTTCTCCATCTCTCAGGCCACTCCTGTGACTCAGGTGAACTCATCTCATTCTGTCAGTGTAAACTTCCACTGCATTTGAAATTCTTGCCACCAACAATACTTTAGTACACACTAGCATCCATGTTAAAGCAAGAGAGATCTGAAATATGTGGGCCCTGTGGTAGTGTGAATAAACATGGGCCCATAGACTCATGTGTTTGAAGGCTTTGTCCATAGGGAAAGGCACTACTAGGAAGTGTGGCCTAAGTGGAGAAAGTGTGGTTTTGTTAAAGGAAGTATGTCACTGTGGGGCCTATGGCGGCCACAGGGGGTGCTTGCTGGATTCCCTAGAACTAAAGTTACAGGTGACTATGAATCTTTCTGTTGGATGCCAGAAGAGCATGAAGTAATCTTCACAATCCAGCCATCTCTCCAGCTCAACATTTTGTTGTTGTTGTTGTTGTTGTTTTTGTTTTGTTTTAAGACTGAAGAGATCAGATGATCTTGTCTGTCTTTAAAAGTATGCCTTGAGCTAGTGATTTCAACTGTTTCATGTCTTATAGACAGTATAGAGCTTTGTGTGTGTGTGAGTGTGTGTGTGTGTGTGTGTGTGTGTGTGTGTGTGTGTGAGTGTGATGGAAAAGAAACAGAAAAAAATCCCCAAAAAACTAATGGACATTTTGGAGCAATGTGGCCTGGTTGGGTGTGGTCTGTAGTATCCACCGAGGTCTGAGGCAGAAGAGAAAGAAGCAGGTAGGGAACATGAAAGAAAAAGAAACTTTTGTAAAACTTGTTATTCTGTTTGGAAATACACTAGAGGCAGTCATAAAGGATATTTATGTAGCATTTTACTTCTTTTTTGGGAGGCCATATCTCAGAGTTCACAGTCAGGAGAATCGGTGCAGTATAAGATGGGGTAAGGAGGGACCGTCACTCTAAAGATGGGGTGCAGCAGCCTGCTTTGTACCCATGACTCCCCCTTCCTCCTTCATGGCCTAGTGCACACTCTACTGTGATTAGTTGGAGCTCCTGATCAATTGACTGAGTGTGAGTTCCTGAGTCAGTATGAGTAGAAATTAGCTTTTGTTTAAGCAGACAGACAGAATTAATGATTTCTTTATGAATCTGGCCAGGAGCTGGGACTGTGTTGCTGTTTGACTGCACTCTAAGAAACATCTGTGTTCCTTCTCTAGGACTCTCCTAGGGGCCAGAACATAAGCCACTATACAGGTGACATCAGACCTGTAATAAAGTTATAAGTTGGATAAGAAATATATGAGATACCCACTGGGTGCCAGGAAATTCATTCACTGCCTTACTTGTGAAGGAGATACATACCTCGAAGACAGGGTTATTCTGAGTCATTTTTGGTTCTGTTTTTTAAAAAATAACAGTCAGTCAAGTAATATATGATATTTAAAAAATAAGAAAGCATTGTTGGAAAAAATAATCTTGCATAGTATCTCTTCTTCAGAGATAAGCACTGAATATTTGATGGTGGTGGGACTTTTTCCAGTGAGACATTATCCTGATGGCTTAACTGATGACAGACCATAGAAATAATTCACTGAAGTCAAATTTAGTAAAGCAATGATTTTATTGTTATTTATGTACATGGGGCTACTTACAGGAGTATCAGTGACTCAAAAGCTACTTCATCACCAGAAGGTTCATCCCAGATTGGGTTGTACTCAGGAAAGCTGTATTCCTGGTGCTGTCTTCACAACTTGTAAACAGCTTGACAGCCAGAGACTCTTATTTTCTTTTGTGATTGTCTACTGTTTGTGTCTTGAGATGAGGTCTTGAGGGTCTTGTAAGTTCCAGGAGCTTCCGGATTTTTTTCTAATTCTTGAGTCTTATGAGCCTTTGAACTCCCTCCAGGAGAGAGTGTTTCTCTGGGGAGGATATTGCTACACAAAAGTGGACTTAACTTCCTGGGTTGCTTTGTGCTTATAGTGTTCCCTTAACTCCATCGTCTTAGAAAACTGAGGTTGGCTTTATCAGGAGTTGAAGAAGTGGAGCTACAAATTGTTCTTTGGATCTTCATGCAGGAGAGCAATGTCAAGGAGAGAGAGGCTCACAGTCTGACGGTAGTAATATATGTGCCTCTCAGGAGGAAAGACATTGAGATGTCTAGAGCTGCAAGACTGCACTTACCACACTTATACTGTAAGAGCAGTCATGCCTCTTTTCTCTGGGAGAGGAACTATCACAAGGGGTAAATGAGAACTGAGATGCAGAGCAAGTTAGTGAATCCCATCACCATCCAACTTGGAAGGCAGAGAGCTAAGTGCTCCAGATGGGCTAGCAGAATCTGAGGGAATAAAAATGGAGTGGAGAATGGAAGGAAGAGCAGGGAACAGTCTGTACCACCACACTTAGACCTGTTTTCTTTCCTTTCAACAGATTCAAGAAGCTTATGTCATCTTCAACAGAAACACATTTTGCACATAGATTACTTGCCAAAACAAAACAACACAACAATAAAGGAAAAACAAATACCACCCCACCTACCCACACCACCAACAAACAAAATAAAGCAAGCACACAAAAAACTAGAGTTTTGATGATAAATAATTACCCATCAAACCAAGAATCTGAGAATTGTCTGCTCTGTCCTCCAAAGAGAGAACCCTTTAATCACGCTCTGTTGCCTTGTTTATCATAAGAAGTGAGACATTATTTGACCACCCAGATAGAAAATGAATTCAGGAAGATGGCCATGCTTGAAGAGATGATTCATCTAAGAATGCACAGAAGCAAGGAAATAATTAGTATCCTATGCCCCTGCCCCCCCAAACTAATGAGTGCAGCTATGACTAAGCCACCCCAGGCCTGTGTGGATTCTCAGGTTGGCAGAGGTGTAGGTCTATGCTGCAAAAGGCAGGCAGGCATGAGTTTCCATGGTGGAGGCTCAAGTCCAACAAAGCCATCGTTGGCTATGTACCTTTTATAGCCACGTGCAAGATCAGCCAAGTGTGCTCACTAAGTGACAATAAAGATTTTTGTCCAAATGGTCACTGAGAATTCTTGCTTCCAGGCAAGCTATTCTGGAAACATCCCTTCACCATATTATCATTTGACTAATTTTCTTTTTTCTGGGATGCTATCAAGAGACACAGCTCCATTAAGAATGAGAAGTTATGGGCTGGAGACATGGCTCAGCAGTTAAGAGCATTGATTGTTCTTCCAAAGGTCCTGAGTTCAAATCCCAGCAACCACATGGAGGCTCACAACCATCATAAAAGAGATCTGATGCCCTCTTCTGGTGTGCCAGAAGACAGTGACAGTGTACTTAGATATATAATAAATAAATATTTAAAAAATAAATAAAAAAGAATGAGAAGTTATAAGATCATGGAGTTTGACCCAGAAGGAATGTCTAGGAAAAGTGGAAACAATGGGTTGACAACATGGTATTCTTTCCCTGGACCCAGAAAGATGTATGCCTGTCCATTTTCTTCAGAATCTTCCTAGATTTCATGGAGGGCTGTTTCCCATCATTGGTGTTATCCTTGGAGTGCTGCTGCATTTCAATTAGACTTTGTTCCATCCATCAAGGAACTCAAGATTAGTTAGAGAAGTAGGTTCTCATGTAAACATCTGACCTCTTCCCGAAGGTTTATGAAAGCTGTAATTATTTCTTGAATCCTAAGGGCCGGGAATTGGCTCCGCAGGTAAGGGCTTGGGATGCTCTTTCAGAGGACCTAGGCTGAATTCCTAGCACCATGTGGTGACTCATAACCATCTGCAGCTCTAGTTCCAGGGGATCTGACATCTTCTGGCTTCAGCAGGCACCAGACACATATGAATTGCTGTGTAGGTGCTTGGGAGGAAACCCAGGCCCACTGCAAGAGCACAAAGTGCTTTTAACTGCTTCATCATCTCTCCAGCCTCTTTCCTACTAAGTCTTATCTGAGGATGTGCTCCCTTTGTCTACTAAAGTGGATGGAAGGACATCTTGGGCAAACAGACTATATGTATGTAGTATGCACACTGACTTTCTATGCACTGGTACACTATTTCAAACATTCTGTTTAATCTTGTAAAAAAGAAACTCTGAATGCTTGAGGAGTCTACTGCCTGTTGTGTGTGTTTGTTGTGCTTGTTGTGGCTGTGAACTGTGTGATTGTAGTGGTGATACGTTTCCATTGTGTGAAGTCTCCCATTGATGCCAGGGTTCTTGGGCATTCTGCCAGGTTAGTTGCAGCTATATCTAACTGAGAATCAGAGGGGATGGAAGAATTTAAGTGCCAACCTGAAGAGTCCAATTCTTGCTAATGAAGACAAAAGCTCAGCTGTGGGATCCATGGGCTTCCTCATTGCTTGGAAATTTGGATTGCTGACAAGAAGAAAGTCAGTAGAGTGCCAGTAAGGCAGGTGTTCAATTTCCGCACATAAGGGCCTTCTCATGGAACGTCATGGAACTAGCATAAAAAATGACATAGAAATCAGGACAGAAGTGTGGAGCACACATGAGTTCTCAGAGTCAACTGACTTTCTACAAAGGTGCTGAGAGCACACCACGGGGAAAATACAGTCTTTCCAAGAAATGGTGTAGGCAAAGCTCAATATTCAGATGTAGAAGCATGAATGTGAGCTCTCATCTTACATCATGTACAACAAACAACAAAAGAGTATGGAAGACTGAGAAATAGTAGATGAAATTGTTAACTACTGGAAGAAAACACAAGTGAAATTTCCACTGAACTCTTGGAGATGACACCATGAAGACAGACCACAAAAACCTGAAGTAGAAAAGCATTAAGTAGAAAGTGTTACAACAATGGAATGGAGTGAATAGACATCCTGGACTATAGGTTTGGTTTCTGAGATGTCTTGACTTCTCTTTGGTTCTTGCCCACTGAGTGCCCTTCTCCTTTTCTTTAGAACAGCATCATTCCATGAAGGAAACCTCTCCTTTTTCATTGACCTCAGTCTTTGTGGGATAACTGAGCAGTATGACATAAAAAAAATTGGGCTCATTTTCTTGGGATTGAATTCAGATGGTGTTAATACTAGATATTAAACACAAACCAGAGTCCCTTGTTATAGGTCAACCCTGACAGGAGTGTCATCTGTTCATCACCTTGCCCACCCCGCATGGTTTCTTTTTTGACTGGTTCTTCTGCACACCCGAGTATTTGGCTAACTCAACTGGGAGAAGAACATGGTGTAAGGAAATCGGGTGTGTCAGAGTTCATTTTCCTTGTTCACAATCTGAGAACCTTAGTGCATTCATAGTTGGGCTACCATTCGAATAGTCAGGACAAGCATATGCTAAATTATTTAACAGCAAAGGCTGGTACTCTGCCAGCCCTGAGGCTATGATCCCATTTAGTTAGAGCTCTGAGGTATGTCTCCTGCCCAGACAGGGTAATAGCTATGGGTGCTCATTTTGTTACTACACATGGAGTTTCGAATCCTTATGTAGCAACACACACACACACACACACACACACACACACACACACACACACACACACACCAGCAGCAGCAGCAGCAGCACATTCATATACACTTACTTACCAATACATTCATACACACTCAAATACCAACCCACTCATACCCACTTACATGCACACACACACACGAATATCACACAGACAATTAGGATGGCTTGGTTAAGTCTATCTTCTTTTGTAATAATTATATTCTCAAGATCATGCCTTGCTGCCTGCTACATACCTTTCAGCTGGGAAATGGAACAATACTGGATTTCTATGATATGCCTAATGCTCTGTCAATGAGATTACTGTAGTATCTTAATGTCACTTATTATACTCTCTTCACATAGCCAGAGCCATATATGAAAACAGTCTTAAGGTGAATTTCAATCTTCAGAGTGGTGAGAATGTGGGCCGACATTCTGTTTGCTACATAAGACACATGAAATGGGTCATCAAGGGACCAGTAACCTTGTGTTGGATTTTCATGATGTAACAGACTTCAAAACTCTGGATGGTATCTGGGCAGTCTGAGCCTGGGACTCAGGGGAAGTGGGTGAGCAAAGGAAAGTAATATATCCACTAAGGCAAAAAAAAAAATTTAAGGAGCTGTAAAAGAGAAAAAGTTCTTGATATTTGAGGTATGGTGACTTACAGCTGTAATCTCCATGCTTGGGAAAGTGAGACTTAAAAATGGGGTCAGCCCCATAGATAGATAAATAATACGTTACAGCAATATATAAAAATTACCTTTGACTTTATAGTTAGTAAACTCTCAGTTATTTATAGGTGAGATCAGTACAGTGCTATCTTAGCCACACTGAAGCCTAGCTAAAGGAGAAAAAAAATCAGTGACATTGGTTCTGTTTTTAGGCATCCCTGTGTGTCACCTGTGTTTCCTATTAATGCTGTCTTATTGTCTGCTTCATTTGCAAATTGAAAATCGACACTGTGTTTCACAGATGATCTTTGTGTGGCAAAGCCTTCCTTATTATGTATGGCTAGGGGTATTTTATTTTGCTTTCATTTTAGAATGCTAGTGAGGAGCTAGGGAAAAGGATCATTGATTAAAAGCATATTCTTTCCAGAACCAGGGGCCACTCCTCCGTTCTTCTTGTACCTCATTTGATATGTGGATTAAAAAAAAAGCATATTCTTTTAAAATTTATTTATTTTTATTCTTTATTCCTTTTTTACAGTCCAGACTTCATTCCCTTCCCAGTATGCCCCCCAACCTGGGGCCTCAAGTCTCTTGAGGGTTAGGTGTATCTTCTCTCACCGAGGCCAGACCAGGCAGTCCTCTGCTGTTATGTGTCAGGGGCCTCATACTAGTTGGTGTATGCTCCCTGGTTGGTGGCTCAGTGTCTGAGAGATCTTGGGGATCCAGGTCAGTTGAGACTGCTGGCCTTCCTGTGGGGCAACCCTCCTCCTCGGCTTCTTCCAGCTTTTCCTCAATTCAACCACATGGGTCCCAAACATCCACCCATTGTTTGGGTGCTAGTATCTGCATCTGACTCTTTCAACTGAAAAGCATACTCTCTGTAGAGCAAGAGAAACACTTATCCATTGCTGGTGGGAGTGCAAACTTGTACAGACACGTTGGAAATCAATTTAATTGTTTTTCAGAAAACTGGGAATAGATCTACCTCAAAATCCAGCTATACCACTTCTGGGTGTATACCCCAAAGATGCTCCACTACCCTCCAAGAAAACTTGCTCAACTATGTTCACAGCAGCTTTATTCTTAATAGCCAGAAACTGGAAACAACCTAGATGTCCCTCAACTGAAGAATGGATAAAGAATTATGAATTGTGCAGGCAAATGGATGGAACTAAAAACATATCATCCCGAGTGAGGTAACCATGACCAAAATGGACATACATGGTATATACTCACTTCTAAGTGGACATTATCCATAAAGTACAAGATAACCAGCTATAATCAACAGAACCAAAGAAAATAATCAAGAAAGAAAGTCTAAGCAAGGATGCTTGAATCTTACTTAGAAGGGGGAACAAAATAGTAGTAGAAGGCAGATGGCTGGAGGGAACTGGGTGGGAGACAGGTTGGGGTGGGAATGGGGAGTTTTCAGGATCAGGTGTGTGGAAGGACAGAAGAGATGGCCAGATGGCTATGAGAGTGGATGGGATAGGGGAGGCATCCGAAAATCAATGGGGGTGACCTTAGCTGGGTCTCATAACATTGAAGATATGGAACTTGAAGAGGCCACCTCCTGTAGCCAGGCAGGAATCTCAGTGGGGTGATGGGAGGACATCAGCCCACCCACAAAACTTTTGACCCAAAATTTATCCTGCCTACAAGAAATGCAGGGGATGGGGGATGGAGCAGAGACTGAGGGAAAGGTCAAGTAATAGCCTGCCCAACAAGAGACACATTCTATGGGCAAACACCAATCTCTGACATTATTAATGATTCTCTGTTATGTTTACAGACAGGAGTCTAGAGAGGCTCCACCCAGCAGCTGACTCAGTCAGATGCAGAGACCCACAGACAAACACTGGATGGAGCTTGGGGACTCTCAGGAAAGAGTTAAGGGAAGGATTGATGGCCTGAAGGAGATAGAAATTTCACAGAAAGACCAAAAAGGTCAGTTAACCTGGACCCTTGGGGCTTTCAGAGACTGAACCACCAACTAAGGGGCATATACAGGTTGGACCTAAGTCATATGTAGCACTATCTAAGCAATTTGAAAATATCAGCGTAAAGTCTTAAATATTTCTTATATTCTCAGAATTTCTGTTTGTCTTCCCACTTCTCATTTTTTACCTTCTTTCCTTCCTTCCTTCCTTCCTTCCTTCCTTCCTTCCTTCCTTCCTTCCTTCCTTCCTTCCTTCCTTCCTACCTTCCTTTCTCCCTCCCTCCTTCCCTCCCTCCCTCCCTCCATCTTCCCCTCTCTTTCTTTCTTTCTTTCTTTCTTTCTTTCTTTCTTTCTTTCTTTCTTTCTTTCTTTCTTTCTTTCTTTCTTTCTTTCTCAAAAAAAGGATTCATTTATTTTATTGATATGAGAAATGAGTACACTGTTGCTGTCTTCAGACACACCGGAAGAGGACATCAGATCCCATTACAGATGGCTGTGAGCCACCATGTGGTTGCTGGGAATTGAACTCAGGAACTCTAGAAGAGCAGTCAGTGTTCTTAACCTCAGAGCTATCTCTCTAACTCTCATTTTTACTTTTTAAATTGAATTGGAAGATAATCATGTCACCTCCTCCCCCACAATTTCTCCTTTCTGTTCCTTCTCCTTCCTGTCCCTCCTCCTTTCCAAATTCATGGCCTTCACTTCTTTAACCATTGTTGTTACATTTGAATATAAATGATAAATATATAAACACAATGGGCTGAGTTTGTTTAGTGTTGCTTGTATGTGTGTATGTGATTTTAGGGTAGATCACTTAATATTGGATGACCAATGGTTGACTTGTCCCTGGGGAAAGCAAATTCTCAGCAGTTGTTAATTGCTCGAGATTATCCTCTATCTATGTTGGGATGCCAGCCGGCATTGGAATGGTTCAGGTCATGTTTAGGCAGCTGTACTATTGAGGTTTCATGGGTGCAGGTTCCATGCCATTGTGAGTTCCATGACAGACATCACCGGAACACCAGTGGCATGAGACTGACAAAGCAGTTCATGTGGGCATAAGAGAGGACATTCTTGGACAACCACCCTGTTACCCATGCCTGGAAAAGCTGGAACCTGATTACATGGAGAAAAAGGCTCAGGTAAAGGTTAGGGGATGTAAAAAAAAATGGTGGTATACTTGGAAAACTAGAAGGCACCATCCATAGGGCTGGGCTTGTGCTTCAGTCCATGTCAAAGGATCATGCCAGGCAGGGTACATCCTGTGTTTATTTTCCAGCGATATGTGACATGGTATTCACAATGATGGCATCCAGTTACGACTGCCTCACTGCCCCCCCCCCCCCAGGCTATGGGCTCCATGCACTGTTCTTAGAGTTGCTGGCTGTGGATGTGGCATCTGCAACAAGTCAAGGCAGGTTCTGGAAAGTTTCATAATTAGAGAAGCTCCCAGGCTGCTCCTCCCCTTTCCCCTGAGCCTTACAAGTATGTGCCATGCCACGGAGGCTAAGGAATCTGACACAGTAAAAAGAGAGAAATACCAAGTAGGGAGCTGGTACATCAGAAACATATGAGCACATGTGTGTCTTCCCACAGTATCTGAATTTGTTGAATTACCAATAACTCAAAGATGTCAGCATCTTTATCTCCAGTCCCTTTTGGGGGGGTTATTTTATTTATCATGAACATTTTATAACAATAATTTTGAATTTTAAAGAGACATTCAAATATTGTTTATCTTGTTTATACCTCCCATTTTAAGTCACACTTCTCTCTAGTTGTGACAGTTGGGTTGTGGGTATCAAAGACCCCAGAGAGAGCAGAAGCCAGGGTGTGAGGGTTTGAATGCCTGGCTAAAGAATCCAAACTTTCTGTCTCTACTCTGCTTTGGGCCCCATTGTGGCACATGCCATTGAAAATTTTGAAAAAAATTCCTATTTGCCTCGCAAGGATTGTGCTAATTGTCAGGGATTAGAGGAAGCAGACTCTTCAGTCTGTCCTTGCTTTCCCAAAGCTTTCCAAGGTAAAGTACTCCAAAGTATGGAGTCCTTTGCTCCATACTTGCTTAGGCCAATCTGGGGCTAGACTGTTACAGTTCCCTCTGGAAGGCATATGCAGATCTGATTCCTTGTTTCCCTCCCCCTGACTTGTACATGAGGTGGACACATGCATGGTGTGTTGGTGAACAGATCATTGGAAGCGTTATCTTCCCACTTCACATTGCAGAGGTCTTGCTCGAAGAATACCAATGAGGTTGTTAATGTAGGGAGTAGGATCAACGCTCTGGAGGAACCAGAGCTTAAGGAATTAATAAAACACCTGAATGGGTTAAACATTTCATTTGATTAAGTCAGACGATAGTCTGTAGCTAATGATACAGCTTTGGAGGGTAGGCTGGAATATGAAAAGACAAGGTAACATCACTAATTAATGGAAAAACAAACACTGAAGGACATGACTTTTTGAATCAGTTTGATATGGGAACCTATTGTACAGCACTGACTATAGTAAAGCCATCAGAATATGCAAATGAGGAATGAAATAGCAAATGAGGATAGGCAATCAGAAATGAGGCATCTGTAGAGATGTCAGTAAATGGTAGCAAAATAGGAATGCCAGGCCTAGGCCTGCAGCTCCGTGGGAGAGCACATGTAAAACCTTCTAGCTCATGGAGGGACTCGGTGATTGGCCTGTCAAAAGTCAGGCATGCCACCTCTGGCATCAGGGAACATTTATTCATTCACATAAAATGCACACAGTGAAACTACAGGGCAAATAGGGGAGCCCCTTTATAGCATTTAAAGATGATGAGGGATTTATAACATACAGACAAAAGTGAAGGGAGAAAACCTTACAGTACCCTAAAGCAAGAAATGGGATCACAGTTCTGTGACTGGTTGGCAAGCAAAGCAAAACCAAAACCAAAACAAAACAAAACAAAACAACAAGGTACATTTCCAGAGGCCACAGTCACCTTCTTCAGCCCTGGTATAGAAGAGCCTTTCCAGGCAGAGGTGGGAGTGACCAGTCTTCCAGGCCAGAAATAACAAGGAACCATGGAAGAAGGTCAAGGCACTACAACTTGGGACAAGAGAAGTAAGATGGAAGTGGGAGGGGTGACACAGGCTTGTCAGTCACACGAGTTTAACACAAATGTAAAGTGTCACTATGAGGGTGCTGAGCTAATGATGTGATCAAGGTGGCTTGTCCAAGGTAACTCTTTCCTTCTTCACTTAGCCTATAACTCTCTTCCTACCCATGAGCTTTGCCAGGAACTTCAGCCAGAGAGGGCCAGAGAAGACCTCAAGTTAGACACCAGACCTCTGATTTGAATGTTTGGTCTATGAAGCAGAACCAGCCAAGGCTTTGCTCTAAGTGAAGATTCAGTGAGGACATATAACTCTGTACCAGTGATGGAGATGAGACGGGCCAATGAGAGAGCTGCTCAAATCCATATTTGCTGGGTTTAGATGTAGAATGTCCCTCCATGTGCCTAATCAACAGTCATTGCAGGAGTGTTTGTGCACTATATCTTCACTTCCCCCACCTTCTTCTTCCCTTCTTCCTCATTCTTTCTTCCTAATGGACAACTCTCCTTCCATCTCCAAAGATGCTCAGACTCCCCACCACTCAAAAGCAGCTGACAGTTAAAGGAATCATTAGAAGAATGATTTCTTTTCCTTTTTAGTTGCTTTGTCAAGTATTTTGCTACAGCAACATGTCTGATATTCATTTCCCACACACTGTGCTCTGGAATTAGGACATACTTTATAATTTGTATTCTTGAGGTAGCGATTGGATGAGTTCTGGAAAGTTCATCCAAAATTAATGCATTCAACTTGAGGAAATGTAATTTAGAAGCTCATTCTGTATTTTGTTTGTTTGGTTTTGTTTCTGTTTCCCAGGTTCACCTGGAACTTACAATATAGGTCGTCAGGCTGGCCTTGAATTAATGGCTAACCTCCTGCTTTAGTTTCCCAAGTGCTGAGATAACTAGCATGAGCTACTTCACCCATGTTTTCATTCTGCTTGTCTCTCTCCCTTAAAACTCTCCCCAACCCATCTCTTTTACCATCTAAATTCTTGTCCTAACCCAAGTCCACTCCCCATAGCATCTCTCTGGTGATTCTTCTAGCCCTTCTTAATCACTCTAGCTCCAGGAAGCTATCTTTGGGCTTTTCTAGTTTGGAACATGCTCTCTCTAGTGGTTTGGATATCCTTGACCCAGGGAGTGGCACTAGTTGGAGGTGTGGCCTTGTTAGAGTAGGTGTGGTCTTGTTGGAATTAGTATGCCACCTGGGCATGGGCTTTAAGACCCTCATCCTAGCTGCCTGAAAGCCAGTCTTCTCCCAGCAGCCTTCAGAAGAAGATGTAGAAATCTCATGTCCACCTGTACCATGTCTGCCTGCATGTTGCCATGCTCCCACCTTGATGATACTGAACTGAACCTCTGAACCTGTAAGCCAGCCCTAATTCTATGTTGTTGTTATAAGAGTTGCCCTGGTCATGGTGTCTGTTCATAGCAGTAAAACCCTAACTAAGACACTCCCTTTTGTTCTATTTGTTCCCCTCTGCAAGTAAGTAACAGATCAACACCCTTTCAGCTCCTCTTCAGCTTACCAGCAATGAGGATTTCTGATAGCTTTCCAGGAAGCTGTTACTTGAAAGATCTTAGTCAGTCTCTATCAGGGAGCTGTTTCTAGTCTAGTTTAGTCTAGTCTAGTCTAGTCTAGTCTAGTCTAGTCTAGTCTAGTCTAGACTAGTCTAGTCTTGTCTAGTTTAATCGAGTCTAGGCTAGTCTTGCCTAGCTTAATCTAGTCTAGAGTCTTCCTAATATGCTGATAATATGTTCATCTTCCAACCCCCAGCCTCATATGTAGGGGGTTAGAGGCTAGCCTGATCAACATGGCAAGTTGTAGACAATCCAAGACTACATAGTGAGACCATGTTACAAAGATAAACAAACAAATAGAAAACTAACTAAAAAGAAAAAGTCAGCTAATCATCAGTTTTTGTCTGTCTCTGCATCCTGATTGTGGATGCAGTAGGATCAGCTTCCTTCAGCTTCTGCCACCATGACATCACTGCCATGATGCAGGGTATCCTGGAACTGTGAGCCAAAATAAGGCCTTCCTCCTTTAAGTTGCTTTGGTCATGATGTTTTGTCACAGCAACAAGACAAGTAGCATAAATGTCACAGAGGATAGAAAAGCTCGCTGCTAATACTGTCCTGTTGCTGTTGGAGGGATTTTTTTTTTAAATGAGATAAAACTGATGTCACCACCTCCCAACTCTTGCTGTCTTGAATGTGGATAAAATGCTTGAGCTGAAGTGTGAACATAAGCAATTAGATGCCCAGGAGACTTCCTAATGTTCTCAGTAATCTTAGAACTAGAATATAGAAACCATTATCCCATTTTGCAAAGTCATCTTACTTCAGAAAGTACTGTAGACAGAATTTGAATCCAGATCAGGCCAACCACAGAATGCCATTAACCATGACCTCTACTCTCTTAAAAAACAAAAACAAAACACAAAAACCAAACCTGAGGCAGTGGGTGGCCAGAAGGCTCACAGATGTCAGACTCTCACTTTCTCTCCCGGCGTGCTGTGCTGTTCCTCTTCTGCTCCTTGAGAACAGGTGGGCCAGCCATGGCAAGCATGAGGGGCATGTTGGGAGACCCCCAGCATGTTGGCACTTAATCACTTGTCTGTTTAATGCCAAGCCAGGGAGGAATTGCTGCTCAAGGTGTGCCCTTTTAATAATAAATCAGAGGTGAGTGCCCGCCATTCCTTAATTATGTATATTTTTCTTAGGAAAAGTTTAAGGACCCCAGCAGGTGCCTGCTTTCCAGACTGCATTATCATTGACAGAGCTAAGACTTATGCACTCGGAGCAGGATGTGGCAAAACATGTGTAGGGGTTGGGAGGCAGCTCATGTTTCCCCTTGCTGTTAAAATGTCACCTTGGAGTAAATAATAATGTGTTAACACACTAGACAAATCTCCTGGGCCTCTCTTTTTATACATGGATTGAAAATAATTGAACAGCTTGTAACAACTTCTGGACTAAGTGTAGTGAATTATTCAGCCTTTATTTAAAAAGGAGAGAAAACAGAAAAAGAAAGAAAAGGTGCTGTATTTTCTCACTGCTCTTATTCCATATCATTTAATTTGATTGCAAAGCTCTTACACTGTTAAAATAAGAATGCTTTTTTCAGTACTGCTGGGAAGTGTTTTTTTTTTTTTTTTAATAAATTAACTTTAAGTGAACTCCCTCTGCATTAGGAGTCCCTGATTCTGTTAAACACCACAACCAAAAGCAATTTCTTGAAGAAAGTTTAGTTTGCCTTATGGTTCAAGAAGGATAAGAATTCATCGTAATGAGGAGACATGGCAGTGGGGGACAGGCATGGTGGCAGGCACTGGAAACCCACATATAAATACAATCAAGAGAGAGTCAACTGGAAAGGAGAGGAGGCTGTCAGTTCTCAAAGCCTGCTCCCAATGACACACTTCCTCCAGCCAGTTTGCACCTGCCCACAGCGTCTCTAGACAGTGCTGCCAACTGGGGATTAAATGTTCAAATACATGAGGCTACCAGGAAATTTCTCTTTTAAACCACCACAGTGACCAACACTCAAATCTGGTGAAAGAGAGCAGCCGTTTCCCATTTCCTATCTAGAATTTGCTTCTTTGTTATGAGGTTGAGGAGGGAGTTAGTCACTTTGCAGCCAAGTCGTCATAAGGTATAATTTCAAATGACAAGGGTGAGCGGGAAGGGGATTTAAGGAGAGTCTCTGCTTTCCTGAAAGGAACGGGAGAGGGAATAATAGTATCACCTCTCCCCATCTTCCTGCCTTGATGTATATGTGCTTAAGATATGTATGGCCTAGGGAGAGTCTACTTGCTGGTTTTGTGTGTCAACTTGATACAAGCTGGAGTTATCACAGGGAAGGGAGCCTCCCACGAGGAAATGTCTCCATGAGACCCAGTTGTAAGGCATTTTCTCAACTAGTGATCAAGGGGGGAAGGCTCATTGTGAGTTGATCCTGAGTTTTATAAGAAGGCAAGCTGAGCAAACCAGGGGAAGCAAGCAGCATCCTTCCATGGCCTCTTCATCAGCTCCTGCCTCCAGGTTCCTGTTCCGTGTGACTTCCAATCCTGACTTCCTTTGGTGATAAACAGCAATATGGAAGTATAAGCTGAATAAACCCTTTCCTCCCCAACTCACTTTTTGATCATGATGTTTTTCTACAGGAATAGAAATATTGACTAAGACAGAAAGCTTGCTTTGTTTGGCAAAAATTCCAGACAGTGAGTTTGCCAGACATAGCTTTAGTGTCTAGAGATAAGAGTTCAGGGAACACTCTGGGGCGTGATGAACATTTTCAAGGCTGATATGTAGAACTGCTTTGACTGCTTTTTTCATGTCATATAGGTAGATGAAAGGATAATAGCCCTGTTTGGACCCATGTTTTTACAAGTGATATTTCTGCTATCTTGGCTTATTGCTTTAAAATAGGAGTTGGCATGCCCTATCCACAAAGAATCTAATGATAAACATTTTAGCTTTGGAGAACCATGTGATCTCTGGTTTAAGTACTCACCCCTGCTTCTGCCTCACTTCTGTACTTAGGCTTAGAACTCCCTTTAGTACACAGGCGGTACTTAAAGGGAGGAGTATGGTCTCATTCCAAATGAACTACATTTATAACACAGAGGGTTGGGGTTTTGGTTTGGATGTTGATTGTATATCCCAAGCACATGTGCTGCTAATAGGATAATAATACCTTCAAGAGACGGAGCCTTACAGAGTTATTATTGTTCCTTCCCTTGTTTTGCTATTGTCTTCTGGGATATTTCCTTCTAGAATCTGTTCTTGCTTTTGGGGTGCTATCAACCATGATGTCATTCAGAGGGTAGGGGAACCTACATCATGCTGGTTGGGCTTTCTAACCTCCAAAATGTTCACCAAAGTCAAGTAACCTCAGATTTATTGTGAAAATAGTAGAATATTTTAATATATTTGGTGCATGAGATGTAGTTTACTCAGTTCTGTTTTCAAACAACTTCTGCTAGTTGTGGGAGAAATCAATGGGAGAGCCACAGAAAATGATTTTGTCTTCAGTTGAAATAAACATGTTTCCTTTCCAAGAGGTATCAGATGAACCCTGTGACTCTGAAAGAGTCACAGGTGAGAAGAGATAGGTGAACCTATCTTTTACTGGAGTAATAGTGGTAGTGGTTGGAGAAAACTCACTGAAAGTGAATTGTGAAGCCACCAGCAATTCCCAACACTAGCATGATACTACATTTCTTGCACCTGGGATTCTATCTCAGTGTCTATAAATAATGAGGCTTGCAGATTTGAAACAAAGAGTGCTTAACCACAAAAATTTCTAGAAATAAAAAGAGAAATTCCTGTTGATCAGAAGGTATTCCAAAAATGAAAAAATTAAACAGCAGTGTTATAAGTCACTCAAGAAAATGATGGGGGTAACATGTTGTTTTATTCCCAGTACCTCAAATGACTGACTTGTTCCTGGCTCATGACTCTCCTGTGAACTCAAGAGGTAATGGTCAGCACAATAAAAGGACCTATTTTTTTTAATCTGAAATTAAGTATCAATACACCTCTACATCTGTGATGGCTATTCTTGTTTGTCAACTTGACTACATTTGGAATGAACTACAATACAGAAATGGGGGGCACACCTGTGATCCAGATCTTGAGGCATAGTGGCCATGAAAAGCTTAGGGTTAGGCAAGGTAGTGTATACCTGTAGTCCTAGGAGACCAAGGTAAGCAGATCTCTGAGTTTAAGGCCAGTCTGGGACAGAGCAATTTCCAAATCTAGGCGTGGTAGTACATACTTTTAATCTGGGCTACTCCATCTGCTGGAGACCTACATAAGGACAATAGAAAAGAAAGGGTTCACTCTTCATTACCAGCACATGGATTGGAACCTACTTTTCAGGATTCTAGCTGATACAGAAGACCAGCTGAAACAACTAACCTTGTGGACTGAGCAACTACTAGATTTTAGACTTCCCATTCACAGCTGCCCATTGGTGGGTTAGTTGGACTACAGACTATAAATCATTCCAAGAAATTCCCTTAATCTATCTATCTATCTATCTATCTATCTATCTATCTATCTATCTATTATCTATCTATCTATCTATCTATCTATCTATCTATCTATCTATCTATCACATAAGCTCTGTGACTCTAGAGAACACTGACTAATATATCTTATCAGTGTATCCTTACCTAGATGCTTTTTCTCCCTCTCTCTGTCTCCGTCTCTCTGACTGTCTGTCTTTCTACATATCTGTCTGTCTATCTCTCCTGGTATTTTATCTAACAGTATGAAGTGACTAAGTAATTCATCTCCTGTTTCAGTCTGTGTCTGGCCATTAGCCCCTTATAGTTTCTGTGGTATGTGGTGATGGGACTCGAGACAAATCACCTTTTTATGGGTGGAGATTAACATGCATTGTATTTGAGAACCTAGGACAGATGGAGTTTGCAGTTTGACAATTTAATTCTCCAAGACTGTTGCTGGAAAAAATTCTAACAACAAGAAAGTATATTGCTCCACAGTACACTCTAAGTGATCTCATGGATTGGTAGGATATCATAGGATGTACAGGCTACCCAAGAGAGGAGATGCCTATCCAAGAGGACAAGGATATCATTCTTCAGATACCCATTTAGGCAGTCAGTGTTAGGCCCTTACTAAGAAGGAGCCTCAGGACCTCTCACATTTGGAGCTTGGTCAGTTACAGAACCATTTCAATGCTGGCAACATTCTGATCTCCTCCCAAAGAGCAGGTCTGGAAAGTGATTGGTTAGGGAGAACCTTACAACCTGAGTGTGAGAGAAGCTTTGTAGCCAATTCCTTTAAAAAAGACAGATGGATGCCTAGGAGGGGAGAGGAGAAGGTGACTGAGTCATGTTAAGAACACAAGGTAAATCTCCAATGGACCAACAGTGTAAACAGCAGAAAGAGGAAGCGGGGAGTAGAGAGCTGGTATTAGAGACATAGATGGGTGAACAGAATTGGTGAACAACTTGGAGGTAGCATAGTAGGGAAGCCCTTTGTGACCCCCAAAGCCCTAATAAGGTATGGATACTAGTTCCACTATATATTACATATATTTTTATATTTTTTATATTTTTATTTGAAGCACCAGTTATGTTTCCTGTAGGTTAAAACCACCTAAGGGTCTGATGCCTGCTCCAGAGGCCCCTTTCATGCTTTACTTTCAAAAGCCTTCCCAGGGCAACTCCCGACATCTACATAGCTATCTTCAGTTGCCAGTCATGAACCTTGTTTTAAGAACTAGAGCGCTGCTGTAAAGTTTGCTATGACTGCAGATAGATTTGACTTGCCCCAGAGGGAAACACTAAGTGTGCTGATGAACTGCATCATCCATTCCTCAAATAAGAGTCACCGAAAGGCTTGTTAACCAGTTACATTTTAGATGAGGCTTAAAATGAATATCTCTCTAAGTCTTGAGGCTTAATGAATCCTAAGATTATCATAGATTATATGTTACTGCAACATTTAACTTAATGTTAAACTTAAATAGTTTCCACCTTTCCTGGTGTACTGGCATTCCTTGATTCTTACCTGTGAGGACTTGGGCTCATTGATGACAACAGTGATGACACATTCTTCCACTAGCACATGACAAGAGGCATGTGCTAGTGGAAGAATGTGTCATGCTCACAGATGTTTGCATATGTAGCTGTGAGTGAGGGTGTAGAATTGGGGGCATGAGATCATCATTGGCCTGAGAAGTACCAGCAAAGCCCAGTCAGTGTTGCTTCCAAGGCTGACTGCTGTCATAAAGCCTAATACTAAAAACTCCTTAAACTCAGATCCATCAGAAAGGACAGAATTCTACAAATGCACATTCTGCCAAACCTAGGAGTATTGACATGGGTCTTGGTTTACATTCTATTGCCGTGATAAACCCCACAACCTAAAGCAACCTGAGAAGAAAAGGGTTTATGTGGCTCACATATCCTGACTTATATAAACTGAGTGAAGCCAAGGCCAGAATTCAAGGAAGCTAGGAACCTGGAGAGAAAATCTGATATAAACTGAGTGAAGCCAAGGCCGGAATTCAAGGAAGATAAGAACCTGGAGAGAAAACCTGAAGCATAAGCCATGGAGAAACTTGGTTTACTTGCTTGTTCCTCATGGATATCTGAGTTTGATTTTTTTTATGCATCCCAGGACTACTTATGAGGGACAGCCCTACTGAGAGTGGGGTAGATCAATCTGCATCAGTCAACAAATAAGAAAATGTCCCATAGCGTTGCCTGCAGGTCAATATGATGGGGCATTTTCTTAGTTGAACTTCCCTTTTTTCAGATGATGCGAGCTTGTGCCAACTTGACACAAAACTCACTGGCACAACATGTGTGACCATGTAGTCAATTCCTGTGAGGCCACAGAAAACCCACAAGAACTGTGATGTAGCATTGAGGAGAAGAAGGCAAGAGGATTTTAACTTTAAGTTTTATCTAAATTGTGTAAAGAAAGCCTGCTTTGGCAGGAGGATCAATGGAACAGGATTGAAGATCCAGAAATGAACCCACACACCTATGGCCACTTGATCCTTGACAAAGAGGCTGAAAACATCCAATGGAAAAAAGATAGCCTTTTCAATAAATGGTGCTGGTTCAACTGGAGGTCAGCATGCAGAAAAATGCGAATTGATCCATCCTTGTCTCCTTGTACTAAGCTCAAATCTAAATGGATCAAGGACCTCCACATAAAGCCAGACACTCTGAAGCTAATAGAAAAGAAACTGGGGAAGACCCTTGAGGACATCGGTACAGGGAGAAAGTTTCTGAACAGAATACCAATAGCGTATGCTCTAAGAGCAAGAATTGACAAATGGGACCTCATAAAATTACAAAGTTTCTGTAAGGCAAAGGACACCATCAAGAGGACAAATCGGCAACCAACAAATTGGGAAAAGATCTTCACCAATCCTACATCAGATAGAGGGCTAATATCCAATATATATAAAGAACTCAAGAAGTTAGACTCCAGAAAACCAAACAACCCTATTAAAAAATGGGGTACAGAGTTAAACAAAGAATTCTCACCTGAAGAACTTCGGATGGCGGAGAAGCATCTTAAAAAATGCTCAACTTCATTAGTCATTAGGGAAATGCAAATCAAAACAACCCTGAGATTTCACCTTACACCAGTCAGAATGGCTAAGATTAAAAATTCAGGAGACAGCAGGTGTTGGAGAGGGTGTGGAGAAAGAGGAACACTCCTCCACTGCTGGTGGGGTTGCAAATTGGTACAACCACTCTGGAAAGCAGTCTGGCGGTTCCTCCGAAAACTGGGCACCTCACTTCCAGAAGATCCTGCTATACCACTCCTGAGCATATACCCAGAGGACTCCCCACCATGTAATAAGGATACATGCTCTACTATGTTCATAGCAGCCCTATTTATAATTGCCAGATGCTGGAAAGAACCCAGGTATCCCTCAACAGAAGAGTGGATGCAAAAAATGTGGTATATCTACACAATGGAGTACTATTCAGCCATTAGAAACAATGAATTCATGAAATTCTTAGGCAAATGGATGGAGCTAGAGAACATCATACTAAGTGAGGTAATCCAGACTCAAAAGGTGAATCATGGTATGCACTCACTAATAAGTGGATATTAACCTAGAAAACTGGAATACCCAAAACATAATCCACATATCAAATGAGGTACAAGAAGAAAGGAGGAGTGGCCCCTGGTTCTGGAAAGACTCAGTGAAACAGTATTCGGCAAAACCAGAACGGGGAAGTGGGAAGGGGTGGGCGGGAGGACAGGGGGAGAGAAGGGGGCTTACGGGACTTTCGGGGAGGTGGGGGCTAGAAAAGGGGAAATCATTTGAAATGTAAATAAATTATATCGAATAAAAAAAAAATAAAAAAAAAAAGAAAGAAAGCCTGCTTTGTTTTGTTTTGTTTTGGGTTTGGTTTGGTTTGGTTTTTCAAGACAGGGTTTCTCTGCATAACCCTGGCTGTCCTAGAACTCACTCTGTAGACCAGGCTGTCCTCAAACTCAAAAATCTGCCTGCTTCTGCCTCCCAAGTGCTGGGATTAAAGGCATGTGCCACCACTGTCCTGCAAAAGTCTATTTTTAAAGAAAGTCCTGTGTGAACATAGATTACTAGGAATTAGAAAGCAGTATTAATCAATGAGTCAATCAAATAAGAATTAGAGTGTTGAGAAACCAGCAGTGACTCAGTCCTTTCCAAATAGCTCTTCTTATTCATGTTTTTGTTTGTTTGTTTGTTTTTGTTTTTCTAGACAGGGTTTCTCTGTATAGCCCTGGCTATCCTGGAACTCACTCTGTAGACCAGGCTGGCTTAGAAATCTTCCTGCCTCTGCCTCTGAAGTGCTGGGATTAAAGGCATGTGCCACCACTGCCTGGCCTTACTTAGGTTTAATAGTAAGCAGATAATATTAACTTTTGATAAGAACTTGCTTCTCTTTATGAAGATCAGATAAGACAGTGGACCTTCATTTTCTAGCCCTAGTTACAATGGTAGGCTGGCTTTACTATGAAAGCCAAAAAATAGTAATTTAATAAGGCCAGGATCCATCTGCTGTGAATGACTGTCCTCTGAGCAAAGCAATCACCATCTTGGGGTATATAGCTGCACAGGTTTTCCCAGGTGGATTTGTTGATGGATTGTGCCCTGTATTAGTCAGACTTCTCTAGAGAACAGAACTGATAGAATGAATATATATGCTTAAGGGAACAGGATTTATTATAGTGGCTTACAGGTTGTAATCAAACTATTTTAAAAGAGTTCAGCAAAGGCTGGCTCTGGAGGGAAACCCAGGACCCAATAGTTGTTCAGTCTGTAAGGCTGGATGTCTCCAATCCCCTAAAATATGCTCTAGTTCCAGTGAGAGAGTGAACTTGCCAGTGAGAGTGAAGGCATGCAGGTAGAGAGACAACTTCCTTTTTCCGTGCCCTCTATATAGGCTGTCATGAGAAGATGTGGCCCAAAATTAAGGTGGGCCTTTCTAACTCAAGTGATTCAATCATAAAAAAGTCGTTCATAGATGTACCCAGCAGCTTGGGTTTTATCTAATTCCAAGTATACTTAATTGGCAACCAAGAGAAGCCATCGCACACACTCTGTTTAATGGGGTGGGGGCTGGGGGTGAAGGGTGTGAGACACTCACCAGGGTGTCAAGGCGTTCCATACCACCTACTGTATTTACCTTATTGCATATGGTCTGGGGAGGGACTACAGCATAGAATCTGGGGAAGACTGAAGCAGGGGTCTCTACCTGTGCTATGGAAAAGCTCTCATCCCTGATGAGTAAAGCATTCCAGGTATAGCCTATTGGGGAGGAGCACCCACATATCTGTAGGTGACCCCTCACCTATGCCCTGTAAGGAAACTTGATAAACTCATTGGTTTCCCAGAGTGAAATTTGGTGGAGTAGTGTCTGGTTTGTCATTGAGAACTCAGGAGAGGGGGAAGACATCATTTATGTTCCTTTCTAAGAAGGAATTTGTACAATGGCACAGAAGGAATGAAAGAAAACAGTGCCTATATAAAACTCACAGGAAAAAAAAGCAATTTTTATATGCGTTTATTGAGTTCTTACAGTTTCCCAAAGGAGGTACTATTCTTATTTTAAGGGATAGGGGAGTAAAGTCACAGTGGGATTGAAAGATAGTAAAGGTCACCTTGCTTCTCAGTGATTGATGGAGCTAAATGTTAGCTTTAAAAAGCCTTCCCCACTGGGAGTTTTCACCAAAGACTCACTAAGTTTCCAAATTCAGGTACTTTCCTGGAACCTCAGTTTTAGGAGGAAGGCTTTCTAAAGTGGTCTTGTGGCATATGGCACCAATTGTCTTATTTGGATCTATTGCAAATGATTGGCTTTTTATTCAACCGGATACCATAAGTCTAATTCTTAAAAGGCTTCTAATATTCATAAAGAATATATCTTTTTTGAATACCACAGTTGCTTTGTCTGCTACTACTATTCTCTGAAATAATTACTATCATTACTAATATTAACTAATTGGCTATGTCAGCAGGTATTTCCAGTCCTACAGAAATTCTAAGCTTCTGCTGAACTGTCTTCACAGAATCCTGTTCTTTTTTTCAATCTCACTATGATTGATGGCTCTAGTTATCCAAAGTGGGAGGTGAGCAGAGCAAAGAGGATTATGATGCTATGGTCCTGTTCCCCAATTGGTTCTTGATCTGTCAGCAAAGAAACCATGGGTCAATTGCTGGACAGAAGGAATAATCTGGACTTCTGTGTCCCTGGAGAAAAAAGAGAGGGGGTGGGTATAGGCAGGCAGTTTCCCATGCTTTGGGGAAAAGCCAAGCAGCCATGTGAGGGCTCTGGAGGATCAGCGGCTTATGGCTGCTCCTACAGAGGGGGACCAGGGGTATCTAGCAGGGACTAGATGTATTTGAGCCACTAAAGTTTAGGGAAGGTAAGAGGTGTGGAGGTAAGACTATTAAGGACATACTTTTCCAGGCAGGAGATAGTAGCACCCAGAAATTGTGCCCAAAAGTAAATTGAAAATGAGCAATCTGTGTGTGTGTGTGTGTGTCTTTTATCCATGGATTCCAGGGAAGCGGAGTGGGGGCTGGTAGTGTGGCCTGTTCCAGGAGCTTAGGCCAGGTAGCAATAGCAAAAGCTACACGCATCAGTCCTGGGGTCTAGGAAGACCCTTGTCTCAACAGAAACCGCATTTTAGGTTCCAATGGGTGTTTTCTTTATGCATCCTTCCTTGATTTACATTTTATTACCTCTTTGAGTTTCTCCATATGAAACTAGGAAGATGTGTTTCCTAGTTTTCTCTCTGTTGCTTTGATGAACATCAATGCCAATAGCAACGTGAGGAAGAGGTTTGTAAGATCTCACAGGTCATGGAGGGAAGCCAAATCAGGAACTCAAAGAGGCAGCAATTTTGTCCAATTTACTTTCTGCTGTCAACATAAAGCACCATGACCAAGGCAACCTATAAAAGAAGCATTTGATTTGGAGCCATGACACTAGAGAAATCCCTGAGACCTTGTGTTAGTTGATCCACTAACACACACACACACACACACACACACACACGCACACACAGAGAGAGAGAGAAAGAGAGAGAGAGAGACCCTATCTAAAAAAAGAAAAAGAAAAAGAAAGAAATGTCATTTCATTTTCTCACTTTTCTGAGACTATGTCCATTCTCAAAAGTTACACTAATTAACCGCACTAACTGAACGTGTAGTTTGTTCTGTAGTCTAAGTCACCTTTCCCAAAAGGTCTCTGTCTATCTAGCCTTGTATCCAGAATTGATGATCTCGCTCTTCTCTGCCTCAGGGCTGCTGATCATGCTGTTTTTAAGGCTCAAACACTTTTCTCTTTCTAATGAACAAAACTGCAACCTCCCCTCAGCTAGCGAGTCTATCTAAATACAATGCACTCACTAGAGCCTCCCGGAGGCTCTGAAAGCGGGGCATGCTGACTGTGGGCCCTGCCTCAGGACCCTGTCTCCTTTCTCAGCAACTCCATGCAGCATTTTTGTCCCTGGAACACTATTGTGGTTACATTTGGTTGTCTGCTGCCCTCCTGGACTTTATTCTTTGAAGGAAGGACTGAGTGATGCAGCTGGTAGCCAATGGAGGAGCCTCTTAGAATCATCGGTGGCAAGGACGGGCCACATTAGGAAGTGGCAGGTGATGGCCTGGCACTAGCTTAGTGACTTCTGGGAGTTGACTGCTGTCTGCTGCTGTGGAAGCAAACAGATTTGGATTTTGGACATTCCAACATTAACTAGTATTTTTTTAATCTAACATAGTGATCATAGCCCATCATTCCCTTAGTGTCTGACACACTCTTTTCCCCCAAATTTCCATTTAATAGAGTTTGATATTCTAGTTCTCTAGTAACTGAGGAGCTGATTAACACTTGACATGTGTCTTGTTTAATTCTTTTTAAAATTTATTCTTCTCTCATACAGTTCATCCCAACTGCAGCCTCCCCTCCCTCTGCTCCTTCCAGCTTACCCATCCCTCTCCCTCAGATCCACTGTCTCTCCATTTCCCTTGAGAAAAGAGCAAGCCTTCCAGGGATATCAATGGAACACAGCACAAGATGCAGTAAGATTAGGCACAAACCCTCATATCATGGCTGGATGAGACAACCCAGAAGGAGGGAAAGGGTCCCACAAGCAGGCACACGTCAGAGACGTCCCCACACCCACTATCAGGACTCCCATAAAAACACCAAGCTAAAAACACAATATATATGCAGAGGGCCTAGCACAGATTCATGTGGGCTCCATGATTTATCACTTTAGACTCTGTGAGCTTCTATGATCCCTGCTTAGTTGATTCTGTGGGCCATGTTCTACTGGTATCCTAGGTCCCTCCAATTTCTACAGTCCTTCCTCCTGAGTCTTGTTTATTCTAGTATATGAGTCCAGTTTATTTTTTTGGTAATTACACTGTCATGACACATCAAGGTATTCATAATGATGCCAGCAGGGCATGGCAGGACTATTTGAGCTAGACTATCCTAGGCAAAATGGCACCACCGAATAATAAGAAGCTGAGCAGAGATCTGGTTGATAAGAGAAATTTCTTTTTTGTCTGCTGAGACTCTGATCTGAACAAGTCTCAGGAAGTAGAGGCATTCCTAGTTGTAGCTGCTTGTATTACGAATGCTAATTATGCCTCCCCTCTCCCCAAACTCTTTGCACAAGAGGGTCTGCACATAGCTTCTGGGTACCTGCCCCAAGAAAGGCCCAGAGAGCCTTGAAAAATGGTCTGGAACAGCCAAGATAGAACATGGTAATTTAGAATTATTTGCAGGAGGTAGATTTTAGCAGCTGAAAAGCTAGACAGTTTTTTGGGCTGTTTAAGGGATATTAAAATATAAAGATGGTGTGTGCGTCTTTCCTTTGGGAACCTAAATTATTGAGGTGGGTAGCAACCCCATGACCAGGATTTATTAAATAAATATTAATTCAACACATAGTAGTGAAGCAGGTTAATCCTCTTTGCTAAAGAGGACCTTGAGTGTCAGAGGGCTGTCTTCCACAGTCACATTTCCCAGCTACATCTGCTTTTAGTAGAAAGGATAACTGCTCACAAAGGAAAAATTAGTTTTCTCCAATTGAATCTTACTGGACATACAGTTAAGATCAGGCCCCATAGCAGTATGTAGTCAACACAAAACTAACAAGATAGGTTGGGGTTTTTTAGGCAAGTTTTTTTTTTAACCTTACAGGTATCTTGCTTATAAGTTATGGTTCTCAGTTTTGTCATTATGGGTTTTCTGTGTGTGCTAATGTATGTGTATCAGTGTCTGTATATGTTTCCTGTGCTCTGTCTTTGGCTTTTTCTTCATTTTTTTTTGCTTTTCTCCTATTCCATTATTATTATTATTATCATCATCATTGTCGTCGTCGTTGTCGTGATCGTCATCATTAATTATTATTTATATGCCAGTTTGTGTTCTAAGAAAGAAAAGGTGTGGATTTTAGTGGTTTGGGATGTGGGGAGGATCTTAGATGACTGAGGAAGGGGACACCATAGCCAGAATATATTATATGAAAAAAATCTATTTTCAATTAAAAAATAAAATTAAAAAATCTTCTGAGTGGTGTCCCTTCCCCCACAGCATTGATCTGGCTGGCAGCCCCCACCTTTCAGCTGGTGTTATCTCCAGCCCTTGTTCCTTGGGAACAATACGGCACTTTCACCTTGACGACCAAGGCTGCCTCAGGGCAGTCTCACCTGGAGACCAGCAGAGACCCGCTAGACTTGAAGCAGACGACCCGCTGAGAAGTGGAGCCAAGGAGTTCTCAGCCTACTCCTTGATGTGTGTGTGTGTGGGGGGGGGAGGGTTGTTTTCTAAAGACTATATATTTTGGATAAATAATAGTAAAGTCAGTCTCTATCGGCAACTGTCGTCTTGACTCAATTCTCTTTCATCCCCTTCCCGTTTATCCCCAGAATTCTCTTCCAGGTATCCGGTTCACATGTGGCCTCGGGAGGCTACAGAGTGGGCATTTGGGGGACCCATGTCACTACTTCAGATTATTCTTTCTGATTCCTGATTTGGGTGAGGTGGAATTTATTGGAATACATTATAGGCTGCAGTCCAACTAACCCAGCAATGGCTAGCTGTGAATGGGAAGTCCAAGAATCTGGTAGTGGCTCAGTCCCAAGAGGCTGGTCTTCTGTACAGGGTGGAATCCTGAAGAAGTCGGCTCTAATGCCAGTAAAGGCATCGATGTGCTAGCACGACAAAGACAAGGAGGCAAAGAGATGCCGTTTCTTGACTGCACATAACTCTCAAGCTGTTTAACTGGTTGCCTCTTCACCGAGGAAGCCAAGTCTTGGGGATATTTCAGTGGCTACCACTGGCCAGAAATGCCATTACATATCATATGCCTGGGACAGCCGAGACAAATGGCTCTTTATTCCAAGATGTAATGGAAAACCTTACTGTGACTGGTGGTGGTGGTGGGACATTAATGATTTTCTGAAAAGCTGTAACAGAATGCCTCAAAGAGAATTCAGTCCACCCTGGCAGCAAGGGCATGACAGAGCACATGACAGAGAGCAGAGAGAAGCAGGAAGCTGGCCCTTACCTGGCATTTTCCTTTCCCCCTTTTATTCCATCTGGGGTCCCAGTGTACTGTACAGTGTCACCTCACCTACATTCAGGGTGACTTTTTCCTCCCACTTAATTGTCTCTGGGCACACCCTCAAACCCAGTCAAGCTGACGCTGCATGTTAGGCATCACAGGGAATACAACTTAGTGACTTTTCATTTTAAAGATCAATAAACAGAGGCTCGTAAAGATTTGTTTTATGTTTGAAGCCACTCAGCAAGAAAGAGCTAAGAGTTCAGACCAAAATTCCTTTAGGTTCCCTCGACCCTTTTGTTTCTGGTAAAAATATATATTGTATTTGTTTTAAATCAGCATGCAGTGTAACAGGCTTTATTATGGCTTTCTAATACATATTTTCTTTGGGCTGATTCTTCTGGGTTCCTCTTCTACACATTCCAGCTACTTGCCTATAAGGTCTCAGATTACAGGTTCAACTGGGACAGAGGTAGATTGTCCTGTTGGGTAAGTGGACTGGCTCTCAGGAGAGTTCCACGTGGCAGAGCAGGGGGCAGGGGTGGGGGGTGGGGGGAGGAGAGGAGGGCTGTCCTACCGGGTTCAGAGAGAGCCCCTGCCATGAGGCTGATGAGCAGCCCACAGTACAGTGCTGCATCCAGCCTGTCTCTGCTTCCTGGGTGGCAGGCAAGGGGAAAAGCCTTTAGTTGATGTTTGTTCATTGTATGAGGTGTGCTGCTTGTAGTCGTTGATAGATGGGGGTGCTTGGTAAGCTTCCTTTGGGAATGTGAGAATTGTACAGTTACAACACCAAGTAGGGTGTGTGTGTGTGTTTTTTTTTTAATGCAGCAGAGAGAATGGAGACTGGGGGAGGCTGCTGCTGCTGATTGTAGGATGAGTAGCCCAGAACCCAAGCCTAACAGCCTTATTTTATTTATTTATTTATTTATTTATTTATTTATTTATTTATTTATTTATTTATCATTAATTATTATTATATCATCATCATCATTATTATTATTTTATTTTATCACTTCATATCATGCTCACTGCCACCTCCCACAGTCCTTTCTCTTCCCCCTCCCCTTCTCTGAGCAGATGGATGATCCCCTGGGTATCCTCCTACCCTGGCACAATAAATCTCTGCAAGGCTGGGTGCATTCTCTCCCACTGAGACCAGAAAAATCAGTCCAGCTAGAAGAACATATACCATAGCTAGGCAACAACTTTTAGCATAGCTCCTGTTGCAGTTGTTCAGGACCCACATGAAGACCAAGCTACATATCTGCTACATGTGTGCACAGAGGCCTAGGTCCAGAATGTGTATGTTCTTTGGCTGATGGTTCAGACTCTGAGAGCTCCAAGTTTCTCTGTTGATCTTTCAACTCTGTTGGAGTTCCCATCTCCTTAAGGGGTGGTAACCCTTCCTCCTATCCTTCCATAAGAGTCCCCAAGTTCCAGCCAGTGTTTGGCTGTGGGTCTCTGCATCTGTCTAAATCAGCTGCTGGGTAGAGCCTCTCAGAGCACAGCCATGTTAGACTTCTATCTGAAAGCAAAACAGAGTATCATTTATCATAGTGTCAGATATTGGTGCTTGCTCATGGGATGGATCTCACGTTGGCATGGTTATTGGTGGACTGTTCCCTCAGACTCTGCTCCATCCCTGTCCCTGCATGTCTTATAGACAGGATAAATTTAGGATCAAAAGTTTTGTGGGTGGGTTAGTGTCTCTATTGCACCATTGTGGTTCCTTCCTGGTTCCATTGTGGTTCCTTCCGCTTCATCTTCCCTATCCCCAATGCCTAACAGCCTTTCTACTCCTATTCTTCTGCCTCCCCTCCTCCCCCCCTTACCATCCAAGAGAAATAGATTTATTTTCTCTGTCAATTAAAAGAATAAGAAGGCAGAAAAAATATCTTAGACAGGCAGTAACAGATAAGTTTTATCAAAGGTGAAGAGGCACAGACAGTCAGAAAGACAGAGGGAAAGATTGCCTGCATGGGGGAGAAGGGCAGCCCATTTTCCCCCATGGAGGGCCGGCATGAAGGGGTTTTAGATGGTTTTGCTGGGCTGAAATGGATCTCCTCTCCCTAATTTAAGGTTTATCAGTTTAGACAAAGAAAAGGAAGCTGACAGGCCCACAGTTTTGGGTAAAGATATCTAGGTCTATCCCTGTTGGAGAGAGAAAAGGCCTGCCAGGCCTTTGCCTGAGATCCAGAGGAGGAAGAAGCAGTGAGAAGCACACCATCTTCATTGATCTCTCACTGGTCCCTTTCCCTATCTGTCTAGTTCCTATTCCCGTACTCACCTTCTGATTTTTACATCACGTTGTATTTTTTGGGTTTGCCAATGGAGACTGCATAGGTGCCACTGCAGACAGTGGCATAGTACTGGTGACAGGAAAAGAAAGCAGGGAGTGGAGGACAGTGTTGTAAGTCCCTGAAGTCTTATTTTACAAGACCACATCTTATCAATGTCTGTGTACATTCAGCAAATGGTCCTTGGGCTCTGGCTGCTTTGAGAACCTGGAGCCCTAATCTGAGCTCCCAGATCCTCTCCTGCCACATCCATCTCTAAAGGTCAGCATGCTGCATGGGTTTAGGGCAAACTCCTTTCTTTTGCCCATCTTCAGATGCAACCTTGTCTCAGGCTCTACGAGCAATACCACCTATGGCCAAGACAGATGAAAAGTCTTCTCCATGAAGTGAGAGAGGAGGTACACCAGGCAAGCTTAGGTATTCATAAACAACTAGGAGGCAGCCAGCTGTGGGAGGGCATGTCCAATTGCCCTCTGCCAAACCACTAGCATCAGCAATCAGTCCTGGGAGCCGAGTGGGTGAAGAATAAAAATGAGCTGTTGGCTCCAGGGAGGTTCTGCTGTCACTTCAAAAAGATTAAAGTTACCTGAGTCTTTCTGTATCCTAATTGCATTCTGTCAGGTTGCTGTCTGCAGATAGTGTGAGAACCTACAGGAGCCAAAGGTGACAAATAGACCATTTCATTGTTCCATATACCCTGTAGAACGGGCTGAATGAACAGGAGTAGTTGTGCTCAATACCACCTCCTGTCCTTGCTTAGAATGTATGCTTTCCCACCTGGTGCCTTGGGTGGTTCTGATGCCTTGATTGGGAATCTGCAGAACTTGTGTGCTTCCAGTCCTGTCGTCTACTTAGACACTCAAAGCCTGCTGTGTTGAGCAGATGAGATTTTCTTGCTGAGGTCTCTGAAAGAGAAGCTGATGACTTCAAATTCTAACGGACAGGAAGAAACTGTACCCATTGCCCTTGTTATTTTTGTAACGTTTATGCTACAGCTCCCTCAGGGCTCATTTTATCTAGATCAGAAGGGAGAGAAGTGACCAGAAGGATCCTAAAAGATGTGCGGAGGAGAACCGCTGTAAGAAAAATAAAGAACTTTCTTATTTCTTTTCGTGTGTGAGTGTGTGTGTGTGTGTGTGTGTGTGTGTACGCGCGCGCGCTCAGGTTTCATCTTTTAATTAGCTCCCTAAAGGACATCAGACACAACAGACACAACAGACACATCAGACACAACAGAATATTTTTTCTTCCAGTATTAAAAATGACATTCACAAACATTTTAAAGATGCTCTTCTATATAATCAGGATGGTCATCTTCAATAAAAACCATCTCTAAGTAATCATGATCTTGACTCAGATTGTTCATAGGTACATTTCTGGCCATGGTAAACATTGTTTATAAGTTTTTAAAATTTCCCTAAACACACATTAATTTTAAAAACTGATTTAGCCTTGTCCCCCCTTTTTCCCTCTTAGCCAGAAACAATAATCCTGAATGCCTAAACAAAAATTCTGATAAAAGGAAAAATATTGGGACTGTAACAAATGTCTTAAAAATTGTCTTTAAAAGGGAAAAGGGATGTTTAAAGAACACATGGAGCTTTCTAAAAGTTCTTTAACAAACTACCTTGGGAGCTCAGTTCAAAAATAGAACTGATGTACTGAAACAGGCGTTTCAGCTCAGCTCCAAAAATCTTTATAAATACAGCAATTTGCAATGTTGGTCCTGGATCAAAAGTGTTATTCCTCATGTATCTACATTTTGTGTGCATGCCTCTTCTCAGGAGTCATAATTGTCTCTGTAATTTCCTCCTGAGTAGTGGTCACAGTCACCCTGGCTGCCACTATAGTCTCTAGACCACCCATACCCGTATCCATATCCTCCAGGTCAAATGTCATATCTTCCACATCCATATCCTTGGTCTCCACTGCCTCTAGAATAGCTGTGACCACACCCATGGGCCCCAAAGTCACCCCCTCTGGTTCCCCTGGCAGGGTTACTTACATGATCCACATGGATTTGGCGCCCATCCAAGGACTCTCCATTCATAGCTCTCATTGCATCTGAGGCATGCTCTGGGTTTGTGAAGGTGTTGAAGCCAAAATCCCAGGATATTTGAGTCTCACAGACCTTGGCAACAACCTCCTCAGAGACAGGCCAAAGCTGCTGCAGTGGTCTTCAAGTGCCTGCTCATCCGTGTTGAAGGTGAACCCTCCCACGAAGAGCTTCCCTTCTTCAGAAGACATGGCAGGATGCAAGTCCTGGAAATTAAAAGTCAGAAGACTGCAGAGACGACAAGCTCTAAAGAGAACTTTCAAACTTCAGCAGTAAGGATATTTTTTTTTCCTGAGTGTGAAGTCTCAGACAGCTCAGATTTAGCTTTTCGAATTCTAAGAACTGGGCAATTTTTATATAGAAATGGGTCACAACTGTGGAACTTAACAAGAAAGTAGGTTTATCATTAAACACATGCCTACCTGGTCCAAAATTGAAGGGCATCTTTCTAAAGTTTCAAGATGTCTCAGAGCTGCACTGTCTTTTCTCAGTGTAACATTTATCATCCATAGCTGCTTGTCACTGCTGTTTCTATGTTGCCATCTTGGGTATAATAATATCATGTAATTAAATGAAATAACAGGCCTCAAAATCCTGAACACTGGTTAGAATCGTTGAGTTGGCAATTCTGGGGATTCATCCTATAAACAGCCACCAAACCCCAACACTATTGTGGATGTCAAGAAGTGCTTGACAAAAGGAGACATATATTGCTGTCTCCGGAGGGGCCCTGTCAGAGCCTTACAGATACAGAAGCAGATGCTAGCAGCTAACCATTGGACTGAGTGTGGGGTCCCCAATGGAGGAGTTGGAGGAAGGACTGGAGAAGCTGAAGGGGTTTGCAGCCTCATGGGAAGAATGATGATGTTGGCCAACCAGACCCCACAGGGCTCCCAGGGACTAAACCATCAACCAAGGCGTACACATGGTTCCAGTCATATTTGTGGTGGAGGAATGCCTTGTCGGGCATCGGTGGGAAGAGAGGAGGTCCTTGGTCGTATGAAGGCTTGATAGATGTCCCAGAGTGGGGAAATTTGGGGGAGGGAGGGTAGCAGGGAGTAGGTGAGAGTGGGCTGTGTGGAGGGGCATCCTCATGGAGGCAGGGGGAGGGAGGATGGGTTGGAGGGTTTTCTGGGAGGGGAAAAACAGGAAAGGCAATAAAATTTGAAATGTAAATGATGAATATATTCAATAAAAAACATTAATTAAAAAAAAGACAATAGATATCTAAATTCTGTGGCTGCTAACTAAATTTTCTCAATTGGGGGAAGGTATTTGTACAGTACTGGATTATGTCTGCAGTTCTGAAATTGATCCTCAGAGGCAAAAGTTAATCAATTGCACTTGAGGAAAGAAGAGGATAAATAAGAGCTAAATATGGCAGATCCAAGGAGCTCCTGTTGAAATCTTTAAGTCGTTTTTGAGTTTGTTGAAAAGAAAAAGGAATTAATTGAGTACAAGAGAAGTGATGAGAAAGCAGTGTGGGGATTGAAATGATGCTTTTTAGGAGCCATGGAAATGGTGCCGTGGTTAAAAGCACCGGTGAGACATCCTTTGGTTTGGTAGACACTCCTTAGACTCTGTAGTTTCAATGCTGGCTGCCCATTAAATTGCCTGGAAGTCGTTAGATATTGTGCTTGGGCTCCATATCTAGCCACCTAGATTTCTTTGGTCTGGCTGAAGCCTGGGCATTGGTAGATTTAGACAGCTTCAACTGCATGATTAAGCACAAACTTTCCAGTGCTGAAACTGAAGTGTTTGACTCTTGAGATCTTGGGGTTGCCTGCTTACTTGTGAAATGAGAATGAAGAACTGGGTTTGTTAGTCAGGCTTTCAACATTGTAGCAGAGTACCCAAAATCATCAGTTTAAAAGGGGCAGAGTCTGGAGGTTTTCTTGACTCCACTTTCAGACGCGTCATTCCATGAGTCAAATATTGGATGACAGAGATACTCCTCTAGTCACCCCCATTGAGAGCTGGTCTACAACACCCATTGCTGGTTTTGCCTTTGACACTGTTCTTCCCACACATATGATGTGGGGGAGGGGCAGCCAGGTTAGTGATATGCAAACTGTGTTGACTCAAGCTAATGATGCTCCAAGAATTACAGACAGGAGTGAGAAGGGGGCAGGCACGAAGTACAGCTCCTGTATTTATCCATCTTCTTTTGTAGAGTTTGCAGAAGGATCTTTTAGAATTCCAATTCTGTAGCCCACAGGAGTCCCTGACAGCCATCCAGCTCGAATTTCCAGAGCCCAAGCTCCAACTTTTTTAAGATGGTCCCCAAAAGAAGGTTTTCCTACTAGGCATGTTTCTGGAACAGCAACTTTAAAAAGGAGTTTAAAATATATTTTTGCATAAATATTTTCTCTTCTAAAAGTATGTTTTGGAATGGAAGTGTTTTGAAGAGTGGGAAGTCAATCACTGTGACTGCTGCTTTTGACATTTGACTTACAGGTGTCTAGGACTGGATTCTAACTGATCTCCCTCATTAAGGGCCATCGGAAACAATGAGCACCCAAACATCTCAGTCCATTTTATTTACAACACTGTACATTTCTTATGTGGGTTTTTTGAGCAGTTTCATCTTACAAATAGTTGGGGTCCTGACAGGGCTAAAGGCTTTCAAAGACATACTTTGAGATTTACATTCTCTCCCTCCCTCCCTCCCTTCCTCCCTCCCTCCCTTCCTCTGACTCTGTCTCTGTCTCTGTCTCTGTCTTTCTGTCTCTGTCTTCCCCCCTCTCTGATGGACTTCCCCTCCAGTTATAAATGAAAACAAACCCTTCCTTTCTTGAGGCCAAGGATCTTGTCAGAGCAAGGAGATAAGTCACTAATAGACATTTTGAATTTTCTTTCTAGCCACAGTCTAAGGCATCTTCAAGCTCATGTGGCCAACACTGGACAGAACATCTATGTTCTCATAGCAGATCTCGTAAGAGACTCTTCCGATGGTTGAGGCCTTTATAGCCAATTCTCTTTTACTCTGTTCTAAAACAAGAGCCAGCTGAGAAGGGAATTCACAGAAGGCTGCCATATGCGCTGTGCCAGGGCTTTGTCTGGAGCCAGCACTTGTCCTGGTTAGCTGCCCGATTGTTTTTATTGTATGTTTTTCTCTGCCAACATATCTCATTTTTTTGTTATTTGTAAGCATACAAATCATTAGGGATCCTATACGAGTCATAAGAATACCTATAATTAGCTTTTAAATGTTTATTTTAGTTTCTGTGTATGGGTGCTTGCTTGCTCATGAGCAAGGGATACAGATCCCTTGGGAACTGGAATTGCAGATTATTGTGCACCACTATGTGGGTTCTTGGTTCCAGGAGCCCAGGTCTTCTAGAAGAGCAGCTTAACGGTTGAGTCAGCTTGCTAGCCCTTCATCAGTAGCTTTTAGAATTGATTATATTATCTTTGTGTGAATCCAAGGAAATGATTGGCTGGCCTTTGGTCCTTCCAAACACTAAGAGAGAGATAGACATTGAGGTCTGTGTTAATAAACTCAATGCGAATATAGTATGTTATCATTGTGTCCCCACTGAGATGCCTGGGCCTTGTTGCTCCAGGTAATCTCTTAGGGAAAGGCTTCCTGGAGGAGTTTTCCTTTGTTCTAGGAAAAAATTGGAATCATGTCACAGCCAGTGGCAGAAATATCAGCCAGGGCAGACTGGACAGTTGGCATTGACTGACTCCATCATCTGAGCCATTGACAGATGTGGTTAGTATCAGGTGGTCATTACTGTATTGTTTTGTTTGGAAGACAGAGTCTTACCCACTGAGCCGTCTCTTCAGCCCCCATAATGTAGACTCACTAGAACTCACTCCTCTGCACAACTTTAAGAGGTCTTTAGTGGGCTTCTTCGGACCCAGCTCCTTTTCTCTATTCTTGGAAATTTCTACTGGAAACAAGAAAGCTCGGTCAGCACTGTTTCATGGTGGCACTGGGAACTGAGCTGATAGCTTTACTCTACCAGTGATTTCTGTACTTCTGTATTTCTGATACCCCTTCTATACCTTTATTTTTTAATTTGAAAAAAAAAAGTCATAGCCTGGGCTTGAACTTACTCTGAACTCTAGGTAGGGGTTGGATTTGTGATCACTTCAGACCCTAGTTGTGTAAGGGCCGGAAAATTGCTGAAGGAAGACCCCAGACTCAGTATGCAAAGACCCAAAGAGTGTTTATTCTGCAGAAACAACCAGCATGCAGGGGTCAACCATTCTTCCAAACAGCCACATCAGACAAGGGCACATAGGCCTTCTGATAGGGAACCTGGGGAGCTCTCCAGATGGATTAGGCAACCTTTAATGTGATTGGCAGGGGCCAACGTGGTGACATTAGTATAACTTTGATTGGCTACTATGTTACTTCTTCTGTTTTTCGAAAGCAGATTAGGTAATCTAAAATTTGATTGGTGGGTGCTGGGGGAAGTCACAGGGGTCGGCTTCTGACTAGCTTGTGCCAGGTGGTCAGGGATCTGCATTCCCCTGTCATGAACGTTTAACTACAGCATGAGGTAAGACTGCCCAGCATAGATGGCCAATCCTAAGATAAGATGTTTTCCCATTCTTGTGGTTATTTCCAGGCTATTCTTTGGAAGGGGTTTTATGACCTTATTTTAGAATTTATGGTCTGTTCCTGGAGCTGGTGACCTATGGCCTAGCTCCTGGGACTGGTAGCTTTCTTCATGAAATCAGACCTGGTCTGAAAATGGAGACAAATGAAGTTTATGTCATCTTTTCAGTAGCTGTTCTGACTCCAGTCAAATTATCAGTTCAAGCTTAGTAGGATGGTCCCTCTGGGATGACTTCTGTATAAACCCAGAGTCATTCTGATAGCATCAGCCTAGTCAAAAACTTCCACTGGCCATATCAAAATACTCAGCAACTGTCATTGGCTTACACTTTGTCTTAGCTAGAGATTTACTGCTGTGAATAGACATCACTACTAAGGCAAGTCTCATAAATGTCAACATTTAATTGGGGCTGGCTTACAGGTTCCAACTCTTTTACTGCCTAAGCTTGACTGTCCTAGAACCTGTTCTTTAGACTAACTGAACTTGGAGATCTGCATACCTGTCTCCTAATTACTGAGATTAAAGGTGTAGTCCACCAAGCCTGAATTTAAGATTTTCTTCACCTAGAACTTGCTCTGTTCTAGGCTGGCCTTGAACTCAGAGATCTGCTTATCTTTGCCTCTTGAGATTAAAGCCTTGCATTACCACGCCTGGATCTAAATTTACCTGGGTAGGATCTTGCCCCAAAGTCATACTGCCTTAATCTGCTATCTCCTAGGACATAGAATTCAGCTCCATGCCACTTCCTAGTGCCCCTTTAATACTAGAACCCTATATTTTATATTTTTCCTTTCTCAGCTTGCTGTGCTTGTTGAAAATGCTCTTCATGAGACTTAATCAGAGAACAAAGAGTATGATGCGTATTTTTGAGACTTCCTTTGTCAATACAATTAATCTGAGTCTCTTCACCTTAGCCGCAGACAGACTCTTCAGACAAGAGCAAAAGCAGCCACATTCTTCACCAAAATACCACAAAAATAGTCTCTAGGCCATATATTGAAATTCTCCACTGAAACCTTTTGGACCAAATCACTCTCAGTAACAAGTCTTCCATATTCCTACTAGGATGGCCCATTAAGCTCCATTTAAAGCATTCAACTAGTTTCCAAATCCAAAATCCCCAAATTTACATTCTTCCAAACAAAGGCATGATCAGGCTTATCACAGCCATATCCCACTCCTGGTACCAACTTCTGTCTTAGTTAAGGTTTTACTGCTGTGAACCAACATCATGACTAAGGCAAGTCTCATAAATGTCAACATTTAATTGGGGCTGGATTACAGGCTCAGAGGTTCAGTCCATTATCCTCAAGGCAGGAACATGGCAATGTCTAGTCAGGCACAGTGCAGGCAGAGCTGAGAGTTCTGCATCTTCATCTCAAGGCTGATAAGAGAATACTGACTTCCAGGCAGCTAGGATAAGGATCTTAAAGCTCATGCCCACCTATAAGACCACACCTACTCCAACAGGGCCACACCTTCTAATAGTACCACTCCCTGAGCTGAGTATATACATACCATCACACACTTGTATCACATGATCCCACCTAGAGTCCAGGAGCTAAGGGAGTGTGGACGTAGATGGATAGTGGAATGAATGCTAGAAGAGTATACCCCCCATGTCACTACACAGATGCTTAGTGTACAACAAAAAGGAGACATTCCATCACTTTCCATAGTTCCTTACTAGTTACAGTTTCATTTCAGTTCTCCAGATAGCCCCTGTGCCTCCACTAACAGGCAGATGATAGGTATCATTTTCTTGTGAGGTCATATATGCACATCACCAAACGGTCCACTTTAATATTCCTATATGCTGGGTATGGTTTCTTCTTATTAATACAGATATCCTTAATCCCATCTAATTTTTATACAGTGCTCTGAAGAGTGAGTGTCAGATGGGTATAGCCTACTTTATTTAGTCATCTCTGGGCTTGATTTGGAATAATGCAGACTTGTGAGAGAGATAAGTGGTGAGCGCCTGGTATAAATTTTAAGGAAGAAAAAATAGGAGGGACATGCCCTCTCCTCAATGAAAATGCCAGGATTGTCACATCCAGGGAGGACAAGGTTCCACTCATATCTTCTCGGTCATGGTTTGTTGCCCTCTGACAAATTAAACTTTCCCGCGTGTCGGTAAAACCTCATTACCAGTGATGTGTAAAATAAGCAATGAGGGCTGATCTGTGGCCCAGCTCAGAAAATAACAAAGATGTCACAGGCAGAAGCTCAAGTCCCTCCACTGATGACACTTCCTGTAAGAGGTTTGAGAGAATGACAAGGTTAGGGTTGTTATTACTGTTCTAATAGCTGAACAGTACAAGAAAAAAAGAAATTACCATTAAAGATATCTGCAGTTCAAAATACCACCAAGGGGCATCGTTCAGCCTGCTTCAGTGTTAAATGCTACAGTTTGTTGAGAAGGAAGCCAAAAGGGGAAAAAAAGACCATTAATTATTAATACAGTGCTGGTCTTGACTATGATTTTACAGAGAACTAGACTGAGAGAGGGTCAATGGTTAGGGGAAAGGAGAAGGCTTGTAAACAATGATCAAAAGCTCCTGCCATCTTTGCCTCTTGTCATCTTGAGGCAAAGCAGAGGTTATATTCAAAGACCAAAACAAGTAAAATAGAAATGAGCCAAAACCTATTGTTTGGATGAAGCAATAGGCTAGTGTGGAATTTTCTGGCCTCCCACATCAGGTTCTTGGGTGTTGAGAATATAGGAGTGCACCCCTACATATCCACAGACTGTGGTTACCACATGTGATAGGGTGCAGTAATCCTAATGGATGGAGGGTTACCACACCCCTAAGCTTCAGCACACTGAACTATCCACACCCAAAGACATCTCCAGTCCAAGGAACAAATCATGCCAAAGTAGAAACCTACCTTGAAGGACCTGCATTTTCCTCCTCTACTAGCCTAGCTCTTGGGAAATTACTAATAGGAAGGAAGTACACACACACACACACACACACACTCACACACATGTACATACACATGTACACATACACACAAGCACATGCACATGATGCGAACACACATGCACATGCAAACGCACACACGCACACACACACACACACACACACACACACACACACACAAATAAAAGCACGCATGCATGTACCTCAAGTACAACTACCCAGTTTTCAGAAGATCTGTGAAGGCAGTATCCCCTGTCCCTCATAATGTTCCCTCCTAGTTTTTTTCTTTTGTATACCAACGTTTTAAAGGTACCTGTTTTGTTGTGTTTTTGTTTTTCAAGACAGGGTTTCTCTGTGTAGCCCTGGCTGTCCTGGAACTCACTCTGTAGACCAGGCTGGCCTCGAACTCAGAAATTCACCTGCCTCTGCCTCCCAAGTGATGGGATTAAAGGCGTGTGCCACCACCACCTGGCTATATTACAGTTTTTATTATGGTTACATCTTTATTATAGTTTTAAATAGTGAAAAATAATATTTTCAATATGAAATTTAAATTTATCCTTTCCCTAAATTGGTTGCAAGATATGAAATTTGACATTCTTAATCATCAGGGAAATGCAAATCAAAACAACCCTGAGATTCCACCTCACACCAGTAAGAATAGCCAAGGTCAAAAACTCAGGGGACAGCAAATGCTGGAGAGGATGAGTAGAAAGAGGAACTCTCCTCCATTGTTAGTGGGATTGCAAGCTGTTACAACCACTCTGGAAATCAGTTTGGCTGTTCCTCAGAAAATTGGACATAGCACTACCTGAGCACCCAGATATACCACTCCTGGGCATATACCCAGAAGATGCTCCAACATGTAATAAGGACACATGCCCCACTATGTTCATAGCAGCCTTATTTATAATAGCCAGAAGCCGGAAAGAACCCAGATGTCCCTCAACAGAGGAATGGATACAGAAAATGTGGTACATTTACACAATGGAATACTACTCAGCTATTAAAAACAATGAATTCATGAAATTCTTGGGCAAATGTATGGAGCTAGAAAATATCATCTTGAGTGAGGTAACTCAATCACAAAAGAACACACACAGTATGCACTCACGCTGATAAATGTATATTAGTCCAAAAGCTCTGAATACCCAAAATACAACTCACAGACCACATGAAGCTCAAGAAGAAGGAAGACCAAAGTGCAGATACTTTGATCCTTATTGGAATGTGGACCAAAATACCCATGGCTCACAGCCAACCAATAGACTAAATAAACCAATAGACTGAACATAGGGTCCTCAATGGAGCAGCTAGAGAAAGGACCCAAGGAGCTGAAGAGGTTTGCAGCCCTGCAGGAGGAGCAATAATATGTACCAGCCAGTACATCCAGAGCTCCCAGGGACTAAACCACCAACCAAAGAGTACACATGGAGGGACCCATGGCTCCAGCTACATATGTAGCAGAAGATGGCCATTTCAGACGTCAATGAGAGGAGAGGCCATTTGTCCTGTGAAGGCTCGATTCCCCAGAACAGGAGAATGCAAATCAGGAAATTGGGATGGGGCGTTAGCAGAGGGAGGGAGAATGGGATAGGGAATTTTTGGAGGGGTAACGAGGAGGAAAGGGGATACCATTTGAAATGTAAATAAAGCAAATATATAATTTAAAAAATCTAAATCAAATTAATAATTTTGTAACCAGAGTGGTACATAACACTCACATGGGGCATAACATGAAATTTAACATAGAACAGTAACTTAAGAGGCAGATTATTCTTTACAGAATGTTATTATCTCTTGGATAATATTAAAAATACAGTACACAGAAACCAATAAGCATGAACATTTCTCAGACACATAACTAGGATCAAAGTAAGGAAGTTTCTACCATGCTTTGCAAATCTTGAACTTCAAAAGTGAGTGAGTGAGTGTGTGTGTGTGTGTGTGTGTGTTTGCAGGTGTGTATACATGTGTGTGACAGAGTAGTGTGTATAAGTATAAATACATATATATGATAAATTAAAAATACATATACTGTCCAAAGTCCTTTTAAATAAGTATAATTTCTGTGTTGGTTATCCTGTGGGTTCTATGTAAACTTTAAACACATTGTTTATTGAATTCTTCCTACTGTTGTCTTACAGAATCAAGAACAATTACTATGAAAGAAATTTTACATTTGAAAAATGGCATCAATCTGCTCAATTTTTGTTGGTCCACTGATAACTTGGAGATCTTGGGGTTTAGCATCTAATACTTTTGTATTAGTTAGGGTCTGCAAATATGGCAGCACATTTTAAGAGTGCTGAAGAGGGAAAACAAAAGTATAAAGTAATGTGAACACTGCTTTCAGGTTGATTTTCTTGAATATCATCACAATCGGGATGAACACATTATCAAAGGAAGTTACTCAAAGACTCAAATAAGAAACTCCCAAGAAGCAAAGTACATATGTGCAAGAGTTCGAAGTCAAATAAGTATCTCCTGTGTAACGTATCAACTCATACAGCTTTGAAATGTCAGTTGCTAGTACCTCAAGTACAATATTGAAAAGATAAGGAGAAAGGGGGCAGCCCTGTCTAGTCCCTGATTTTAGTGGGATTGCTTCAAGTTTCTCTCCATTTAGTTTGATGCTGGCTACCGGTTTGCTGTATATTGCTTTTACTATGTTTAGGTATGGGCCTTGAATTCCTGTTCTTTCCAAGACTTTAAGCATAAAAGGATGCTGAATTTTGTCAAATGCTTTTTCAGCATCCAAAGAGTGGATGCAAAAAATGTGGTATATATACACAATGGAGTACTATTCAGCCATTAGAAACAATGAATTCATGAAATTCTTTGATGGAGCTGAAGAACATTATACTAAGTGAGGTAACCCAGGCTCAAAAGATGAATCATGGTATGCGCTCACTAATAAGTGGATATTAACCTAGAAAACTGGAATACCAAATACATAATCCACACATCAAATGAGGTACAAGAAGAACAGAGGAGTGGCCCCTTGTTCTGGAAAGACTCAGTGAAGCAGTATAGGGCAAAACCAGAACAGGGAAGTGGGAAGGGTTGGGTGGGAAAACAGGGGGAGGGAAGGGGACTGATGGGACTTTCGGGGAGTGGGGGTCTAGAAAAGGGGAAATCATTTGAAATGTAAATAAAAATATATTGAATAAAAAAAAGAAAAAAAAGAAATGTCAGTTGCTGTCATTTTTTACATTAAAGATAAAGTTTTCAAATGAAAAAAAAAAAAAAAAAAAGCACCTAAGCCTTCCAGGCTCCCCTGCTGGCTCCAAGGAAGGCGGTGCTGTCCATCCTTAGTCCTTCACTGAAACCTAACTTTCTGCGTTTACCAAATATGGCTGTCTAGATTGTGGTGAGGATTTTTGGGTGATGACCTTCTCCGATGACTACATAATCTTTTAATTTTTTAATGTTTATTTAATTTTCTGTGTATGAATTTTTTTCCTCTTTATATGTACACATATCACATACATTCCTGGTGTCCACAGAAGTCCAAATGGACGTTGCAGATGTTGGATGTTGGAGTGCTGAGCACAAATTCCAAGTTCTTTACAAGAACCTTATGCACTCTTAACCTCTCAGCCATCTCTCCAGCCCTTACATAGTCTTTTTTTTTTCCTTTTTTTGGACATTTCTGCAGGACAAACCCAGTGCCTTGTGCATGTTATACAAATACTCCTCTCCAGAAAGTACTTAACCCACCTTTTTTTGTTGTTCTGTTTTTGCTTGGTTGTTCTTGTTGAGACAAAATAATCCTGAGTGGCCTAGTGCTCACGATTTTCTTCTGTCAACTCAAGTGCTGAAGTTACGGGTCTGAGGCAATTCACTCAGCTTGTTTTATAGTGGGCTTTGTTTCTTTTGTTATTATTGTTGTTTAATGTCCTTCCTAACCAAAAGTGTCTCACTTACTAATTGCCTTAAGAGACCTCATAAGGTTGGTGTTAGACCTCAGTCTTATTTGCTAAGCATGCATGAAGACCTAGTGTTTGATCACTGACATGAGGGGCAGAAAGAGGAAGAGAGAGGAATCCTCTCTTACAACGCAGTATAGGAGACTGTATCTTTACCTACAGACTCTGTTTATTTGTCTTTGATTCACTTACAATTACCTGGTACTACCGCACATATTTACATATTTGTCTTAGATTTTTTTAAAAATTTAGGTATGGGGTTAACTATCTGTGTGTACATCTGTATCACATTCATGCCTGGTGCCTATGAAGGCCGGAAAAGGGGACCGATGCTCCTAGAACTGATGTCACAGACACACAGCCACTGCATGTTGGGAACTGAACCTCTCTGCAAGAGCAGCCAGTGATTTTAACCACTGGGATGTCTCCCAGCTACTAGATGTTTTTTTTTGTTAGTTGTCTATACTATAATTAAGTTCTTTAAATGTGTGAACCTTGTTCTATCCCCTGGTGTTACAGCAGAGAGAGACAGCTGCATCATAACAGTGTATTTTATGAGTTGAATTGAGTTTATTCTACTTATTACATCCTTAGGAATTATGAATTTTATAATTATAGAACACTCTATTCCTATCTTAGTTTCTATATTTCCTCAGCTCCACTGATCTTCACTTTCACCCCTTTAAACAAAACACCTTCACAAAAATGTTAACTGATTCCAAATGGAGGTGGGAACCAGGACCAGTATCTTTGTGCTACTGTCCACTGACCTCATGCTCTCCTGTACTTCTTTATGGTTTTACACTCAAGTGCGGCTGGCTCATGGTGTGCTCTACAATGCATTTTACACCAGACTCCGGAACCCAGCAAGATGGGCCCTGTGAGTACGGGAGTAAGAGTTCAATGAGGCCTGGAAAGGATGCGATTCCACACTCCATCAAGTGGCTTGAGGGAATCAGCCACCTGCTGGGTGTTCTCTCTCTGACCTCTAGACCAAGTACACTTTCTCATCTAGCTTATCAGTGACAAGAATGGGCACTTGTGGCTTCCAGTAGGGTGTTTTTAAGTGTTCTAACATCTCCGGTGTTTCTTGGCACAAGGAATGAATCATATTACTGGGATAATGAAGCATTTAATGGCTTGTGTGTTGATTTATCAGCTGGCGCTAGCGAGGCCAACTTAAAAATATGAAGTCATAAGTCACCTAGTCAAACTGTCCAATAGGCAGAACAGCGCGGCCCCTTGCCAGTTGCTGCTGTGTTAATCATGATGTTGTTGATCAGGCTAGCAGCGCAAGGACCAGGGCACCCAGTGCTCTTCCTTGGTGAGGTCATTCATCTAGCTTTGGTTATGGTGTTTGTTTTGTTTTCATGCTTCAGTTAGAGGGAAAAAACAACCTAAGGAAGAAGAACATCTCCTTCTCATTAGACCAAGGTCCACCAACCCTGGGTATCCTTGGATTCCCAGGAAAGTATGAAAAATGGGAATAGTTAGCTGAGCCCTAGTTGAGTCCAAGGTAGCAAGGGAGAAATGCTACAAAAAGCATTTACGGTACTTTAAGGAACAACACAGGCCTAGCACTGTCTGTTTCATACTAACCTGAATCACCCTACAAGGCCCAGCCCCTCCATTACACTATGTGGATAACATCATATACTCCCAACATATGTCAGTGAATGATTGGTATTTTAGTATGGTAAAGCTCTCAGAGACATAGCTGCTACAATACAGAGGCCAGGGGCTTGCTCTGTACTGTTCATTGATGAGTAAGCTACTGGTCTAATGCATTAAAAAAAACAAGGAAAACAAATGTGTTGATGTTAGACTGTGACCTTCTCTGAGCTACTTTACATTATGTAAAGCAGTGATGTTTTTGTCTTTGTCTTTGTTTTCAGACTGTGCATTGTCTTGAGAAACTCCATTTTATAAGTAGTTTTTGGCTCCATTTTGATGGTGCAAGATGACTGTGCATCCAGTTGGATATGTGAACAATACCCCAGTGTCTGACACCATTCATCCAGCACAGACTGATAAATGAAAGTTGAATGGTGCTATCTTATAGGTTTATTGGGGTGAATTAAGATTCTAAGGTCAGATGAGTATATTAAAACAGTATCAGTGAAACCATGCACTAGACCTTATTGGACATACTAGACCAAGGATAAACAGTAATCTCCTCACCTGGACCTCATAAAGAGGTGGACATTTAATAGAGAGATGACAGGGATCTGTCATATGACCACTTGAGTATGTGTCAAAGACCAACAGGTAGAGAACTTCTAACTGTCCCTGGGGCTTTGACTTGACTTAAGTCACCATTGTTGATCTGAAGCTGTTGTTCATCCATGCTTTCATCTGGACCTGGTCCTGGCCATTTTCCTTCTACAGCTAGATTACACTCTACAGCTTTGCTCTCAGTTTTGTGGCCTGTAGTGCCCTGCAACAATAGCATCTTCTTATGGTTCAGTTTAGGCTCATTATCTGATCACTGCAGAGACTCATGCATCCCTATCAGTTTGGCTTTGGCTCTTTAGGCTCCTTTGAAACTCCTTGCTTCTTTAATTTTTTGTAATCACTCTGTGACTTGCATAGATAGATAAGTAGGTAGGTAGGCAGATAGATAGATAGATAGATAGATAGATAGATAGATAGATGTATATGGGTATAGATATATGATATAGGTAGATAGATGATAGATGTACCATGTGATATGTCACATATGGTCCAAGAATTAATATTAGCAATTAAAATAGAAACAAAAGAATCTGTTTTTGCTCTGGCCATGATTACCAAGGAAACTAGCAATATCTAACAAACTGCCATCACTGCTACGGCTGTACCTCATGAATTTATTATTTAATACATTCTGACATTTGAAAGACACAAACGTGTCTGTCTATGTTTCTGACAGAGTGGTTAAACCTGAACGGATTATGCAAAATTCCCATGAGAACAGTTTACAGGGGGTGGAACCAGTATGTATCTCTGGCTCTGTCTGTAAAACCATCTAGACTTACTGCCTCCTTTTCCAGGACGGGAGAGATTTATCTGAAATGAAGAAACCACATCTGCTCTTTGAACAGAGATGGTGCTAAATGAGCTACTTCTATGTCCTTGGGCCACTTTAGAGAGCCAGAGCCAGAAACAATAGTAAGTGAGTGGAAGAAGACAGGAGTGAAGCATTAGCAAGGCTCTGTTAGGAAGTGAACATAGTTAGCACTAAGTCCATGTCTTCCTACTGCAGAGCTGTGACAACCATTTGTGCAGAGCACCTGTTTCCAGCCTCCCCTAGCTGCTCCCACCCCATCTGGTCTGCAGTACAGAGCTTGAAGCACAGAGCTGTTGTCAAGATCATCAGGCGCCATCTTCTATATGCACATGCTTGACTTTACTCTGTTAAATCTTTTTTTTTTAATTTTTTTTATTCGATATAATTTATTTACATTTCAAATGGTTTCCCCTTTTCTAGCCCCCCCACTCCCCGAAAGTCCCGTAAGCCCCCTTCTCTTCCCCTGTCCTCCCACCCACCCCTTCCCACTTCCCCGTTCTGGTTTTGCTGAATACTGTTTCACTGAGTCTTTCCAGAACCAGGGGCCACTCCTCCTTTCTTCTTGTACCTCATTTGATGTGTGGATTATGTTTTGGGTAATAGCACCAAACCCTTGACACTTCTTCATTTCATTAAAAAGTAGTACTCACTTAGTATCATTTGAAATTTTTAATTGACTTTAAAAACTACTTTTAAAAAATTGGCATATTAAATTACAAACCCTCTGGCTTCCTGTCTGTCTCTCAAAATTGAAAACCTGTTGCTTCATAGCCTTGCAGCTGAAAGTCAAGCTGATATCCAGAAGACATGACCAGGCTGAATCATGTAGTTCCCTCTACCCTCTATAGATGACATAGCTAGAGATACAATTTATTGTTTGATGTGTACTGTGTGATCTGAAAGTTACTATTACCTCTGGAAACTTCTAAAAGTCAGACATTACCTCTGTTTCAGGATTTGAAAGGTATCCCTGGTGGCTCTCTCTTCTAACACAGCTCCACTCTGGACTTGAAGACAGTTCTGCTTCAGGGCTCTATCTCCTAATGCAACCTCCTCTCTGGTTTTGAAATGAATGCTCTCCCTCTTCCTTTAGGGTCCTCACATACTGTGGGTGATATCCTCTTCTATCTCTCCTCACTGCTTTCCCACTTCAAGGCTAAATCCTATCCCAACTCCTTGCCAAGGTCCTGCAGATGTTGATCTTCTTAGTGGCTCAATAATACTTTATTGTGCACGTGAGGCACATTTGGTTTATCTGCTCGTCTGTTATCCTCAACTTCTGTGTTTTCTTTTCTCCTTCCTTCTTTTTTCTTCCTTCCTTCCTTCCCATGTCTCTCTCTCTCTCTCTCTCTCTCTCTCTCTCTCTCTCTCTCTCTCTCTCTCTCTCTCTCTGTGTGTGTGTGTGTGTGTGAATTATTTCCTGTGTTGTCTTGGGTGTGGTTAAACTTCTTCGGTTGGAGCTTTCCTTCTAGTATCTTCTGTGGATAGATATTGTTTAAATTTGTTTGTTTTTTCATTGAATATCTTGTTATTATCCATCTATAGTGATTAAAAGTTTTGCTGTGTATAGTGGTTTGAGCCTTCATCTGTAGTCTTTTAGAGACTACAAGACATCTGCCCAAGCCCTTCTGGGTTTTAGAGTCTCTGTTGAGAAGTTGGGTATAATTCTAAGAGGTCTGCCTTTCTGTGTTACTTGGCCTTTCTCCCCTCATAGCTTTCCATATTTTTCTCTGTTCTCTTTCTGTGTCCTGTACATTTTGTACTTTGATTATTATGTGGGAGGAAGATTTCCTTTTAGGTCCAACCTATTTATTGTTGTCTTCTGTGACTTGTTTTATCTTTGTAAGAACCACACTAGTGAGTTAAGCAGAAGCCTGGTCCTTTAAGTATGAGAGGGCTACCCATCTCCACTCTTCTGAAGACTTGATAAGTGGTTTATATTTTTTTTCTGGTAAGGAAAGGGCATGGAACAATCTCAGAGATTTCTGAAATGAGTCTTATTACATTGAGGAGCTAGTCTGAGGATTAGAAAGCATCATTGAATATTTTCAATGACAGAACCAGGAATCAGAACAATGGCTATCTTGTGGACCCACATAGAGACAGACTTGATCTAGGAATCCTTAATACCTGTACCCTACATGTCTCTGCTACATAGTAAATGTATCCAAGACAGTACATTGGGTACCCAGATTCTCCTGGTAGTGCTATTGCCCAGATTGTACAAGCAGAACCCAGATAGTCGGTACAGACTTAATTTGGGCTTGCTCAAATACACAATTTTAGCTGTTGAGTTTCCACACCATTAAGCACAGTTAAGATTATATTATCCTGTAAAAAATTCAGAGCAGGGCTGGAGGGATTAATTGGTTATTTCAGAGGACCTAGCTTTGATTCCTAGCACCCATGTGGCAGTTCACAAGCATCTGTAACACCAGTCCCATTGGATTTAACACCCTTCTATGGTCCTTTTGAGGAACTGAATGCATATGATGCATGTGTGTGTGTGTTTGTGTGTGTGAGAGCATGCATGTGTATGTGTGTGCATATGTATGTATACCTGTATGTATATGTGTATACATATGTTATATATGTATATATGTGAATATATATATATATATTTCCAAGCAAAACATCCATACACATAAATAAAATAAATGTAATTTTTTTCAGAGCAGTTGCTTATGATTCCTTCATCACAGCTATAACGTTTTAATTAACTCATGTTATAGTATTTATGTTTCTAGATATTTGACTATTTATTGATTGCTTGTTTTTATGTGAAATTGTTAATGATATCAAATCCTTTGAAGATATCTTTGTCCCTCTCCTCTCTGTATCTCTCTCATTTTCTCTGTCATCTCTCTTGCACCCTCTCTCTCATGCTTATACTCCCTCTGTTCTTCTGATGATGGTGTTGAAGCATGTTTCTTATCTGGCAATGATAGTGTCCAGCCCATAGAGAATATTCAGTAACTTTTGTCTGGTAGCAAGTGGACATCTTATGACAACTTGTCACATAGCAGACCCTCATTGGGAAGTACCGAAGATGGAGAAAGACTCTGTCAAGAGAAGACAGTGTCAGTTAACTTGCAAAGTAACATTTGCTACAGCTGTAGCTCTCCACTCCAATTTGGGAATAAAACTCAAAACAATACATCCCCTGAGTCCATAAACCTTGAAGTAAAGAGGTAGGCTACTGAGACAGGGGAGCTCCCCCATAGCCTTTGTGACAGTCCCCTTCTCAGGGTATCCTTTCAGTTCTGAGCTTGGGATTGACTAGGTCACCTTGGTGCCTTTGGAAACACTTCAGTTAACAAACAATGAATGGCAATTGCCTTTCTCTGCCAGCACTGTCGGTAGCCTGGCAGTAGCCCAGCTGTTACTGAAAATAAGTGTTCTCGAAAGGACATTAAACTACGTTGGTAGGAATGTTCATTTGACAAAAATCATACTCTTTCCTTTTCTGCAAAATCTTCAAGTGTTTTCTTTTTTTCTTTATTCTACCCAAAACCTTTAGAAGGAAGGGGAAGAAGGAATGCTGTTCTTGTGCCCTCACATCTTCCAGATAGCTTTCCCTTCACTGAAATACATATAGGCAGGCACTGTGCTTGCCATCCCAGTATCAAGAAGGCTGGTTTTGTGGATAGCCTGGCAGTTTACAGAGACCTTTTTGAAAGAAATTTTTGCGTGGGTAGTTTTTGAGACAGTGTCTCTCTGTGTAGTCCTGGCTGTCCTGGAACTCTTTATGTAGATCAGACTGGCCTTAAACTCATAGGGATCCACCTGCCTCTGCCTCCTGAGTTCTGAGATTAAAGATGTGTTTGACCATGATCAGCTTAAATTTTTTTTTCTTTTAAAGAGCTATCAAAAATCCTTCCAAGTTCCAAAGTCTCTCTGGTCCCTAGTTCTTTGATGTCATTTCGGATGACTCTCTCCTTTGCTTTCCTCCAGTCTTTCACAGGAACGGCCTGGCCTCAGGGACATGCTGAAACTAGCTGGGACTGATTTGCTGTATCTCACTCCCTGGTTCGTTGCTTGGCAACCTTGAGTAAGCAGTGGAAATGGTGGGAACATTGGACCATAAGAGTTGGCAAGTGCTACAGATAAAGCCCTCTTTTGCCACCCTGTCAAGTGCCCTTCAGCACCCTACTCAGGCAGACCACTAGTACTTGGCTTGCTCAACTGGTGACTACCCAACATGACTCATTTTTTTTTTTAATTTCCGGTTCTTTTTGTTCTGTATCTCACATGTTCACTCTTGTTTTCTTGCTGTGAAGAGACACCATAACCAAGGTTATTTGTAAGAGAAAGCATTTAATTGGGTGCTTGCTTACAGTTTCAGAAGGTGAGTCCATGGTCATTATGAGAGGGAGTGTGGCAGTAGACAGGAAGGCCTAGTCTTGGAACAATAGCTGAGAGCTCACATTGTGATCTACAGATGGGAGGCAGAGACATCCTGACTGACATGAGCTTTTGAAACCTCAAAGTCTACCTACCAACAGTGTCACATCCTCCAACAAGGCCACATCTCCTAATCCTTACTAAATAGTTTCACCAAGCATTCAACCAAACATTCAAATATGTGAATCTATGGGGACTGCTCTTACAGAAACCACCACACTTACCCACTCTGAAAAAAAAGTTTCCCTGACCATTTCTTAATGTGATTGTTAAAATATAATTCTAAACATACTGAACATATATGTCCATTTGCTTATAATACCCATGTGTTGTTTTTGTTGTATTTACTGCATTAATGACAAGTCAGATTCAGAGAGGGAATATGAACCGCTGAGACTTTATAGTCAGTGGAAGAAAAAGAAGTCATACGAGGGAGTCCCACTTGAGAGATTGCCCATATCAGACTGTTTGTGAGAGATTATTACATTGACTGATGATTGATGTGGAAGGGCCCCCATCCAATGTCTATAACACCATGCCATGTGTAGGTAGATGTGTCTGAGCTATATAAGAAAACCGTATTGCCTCAGAGAATGAGTTGGTAAACAGGGTTCCCTCCCAGTTTCTGCTTCTGGTTCATGTCTTCAGTCGCTGCCTTTCATTGTAAGGTGTAAGATAAAATAAGCCCTTTTCTCCTCTATCAGTATTTGGCCAGAGTGCAACTGGAACAGAAATCAAGGAGAGGTGGAGGGCAGGCAGGGCAAGTATACCACAATGGGGGTGGGCACGACCCTGTCTCATCTTTATGCCTCTGAAGAGACAGTGTAGTATCATAGGGGAAGGAATGTGAATGTTGGTTTTAATCTTTTGAGTCTGAATTTCCCTAATCATATCGTAGAGATAATGAGGGGCAGATATACTCTTTGAAACTGTTTTAAAGAGATGAAGTAATATATAAAATGAAGAAGCCAGGACAACAAAGATTTGAGAAATAGGAATGACCTTCTTTTTCTATCCTGACTTCTATAAAACTCAATTTGATTCACAATGTGTGTAAACATCCCAGGGGTTTCTTTCACCTTTCAATCGACAATATTGTTGTTTGTTATTCAGAAACACAAGGCAGGTTATTCTCAGTTCTCAGGACTTGAACCAACATCAACTTGAATTTCATTTACTGAGATTGAATCAGGACAAGGCAAACACTGTCAGGAAATAACATGCCTGCTCTGCCTCCAAAGGAGAGCTTCTGATTTGATTTTGATCAGAACCAAGATCCCCCATGTAGGTCTCAGATGTGGTCTCTGAGTCCTATTTTTTTTTTGAGAAAATGAACCAATATCCATAGAATGATATGTGACATCACATGGATAGCTTGGAGTATAACAAGAATACCAAGCGGTTGCAGAGAAACTGGGACCTTGGTCATTTTCCTCCTAGTTCTATGCCTTTGTGTCTTAGAGTGAGAAATCCAGTCTTTAAAGACTATAACTTTTTCTTTTGTTCACATAAATATTTTTAATATCGTGAATCCTTTTGAAGACCCTCCAAAGCTTTACCTCTCAAAGGTAACCATCCAGAATTCTATCGTGGATTTATTATTTTTATTTTAAAATTTTAAAATTAAAATATAGTTATTCTATTTCTCCACTTCCTTCCTTTCCTCCAATCCCCTCTCACTCTCCATCTTTGCCTCACTCCCTTTCAAATTCATGGTCCCTTTCTCTTTGTTCCATACATATATGTACGTATAAGCACTGATATAGAAATATATTCTGCTGAATATATTTAGAATTGCTTGTATGTATATGAATTTGGGGCTGGGCTGCCCACTTGGAATTGGATAACCAGTTAGGAGCCTCATCTCTGGGTAAGAATAATTCTCTAGCTCTCAGCATCTCTTAACTGCTTGTAGCTCTTTATCTAGGGGTGAAACCTCATGAGATTTCCTCCTTCCCACGTTAGCTTGTCTGTCGATGCCCTTATTCAGGTCTTGTTTAAGCAGCCATATTGTTGAAATATGGTGAACAAGGTGAAGCTTCCCTGTCATTTCCATAGACAAAATTTCACACCATATTTTCTACTACTCTGACTCTTTCTGTATCCTCTTTTGTAGTGTTCTCTGAGCCTTAGGTATAGGAGTTATCTTTAGATGTAGTCATTGGGAATGGGCAGCCCATGTTCAGGTGTTCTCTGCATTTTGACCAGTTACAGTTTTCTGTAATGCTCTTCAAAAGACTGGAATTTGCTTGTTTATTTTGTTTTCATAATACAGGGTTTCCTCTGTAGTCTGAGTTGTTCTGTACTTGCTCTGTAGAGCAGGCTGCCCTCGAATTCAGAGCGAATGCTAGGATTAAAGTTTAATTAAATTACTGCTGGAAAGACTTTAAATTTGTATTAATCAAATCTCCCGGGAGAGATCATAGGTTTCTGCAAGAGCCACAGCAGAGCATCAGGAAGTAACCCATTTGTAGAAAGTGAGAGTAACTCTGCCTCTGAGGCAGGGAGCTGATAGGCTACATAATCTGAAGGTGGTTGTTATGACTACATCCAGAGTGACAGGTGGATCCCATGGTTCTATAGCAGACCCAAGAGGCGCTTGGTACAGAGCTCTGTTTCTTCTAGTCTGGGGGATAAAGAACAATGCCCTCACTTATGTTCCTGAAGATATAGATATAACCCAGGGTACAAAATTTGAGGCATGGGGTAAACTCAAAATAAGAATAATTATGGTTTAAAACAATGCAAGAGATTCTAACAGCTTCTGAATTATGAAAATATTTTGGTCAGACTATGAAGCTCTATTGCTCCAATTCTCTTGAAAGAAGCACAGAACTCCAGACAAGAATTGATATGTCATGGCTGCCTAAAGGGTAGGTATGGGACACAAAGTTAGAACTTCAGAGAACTGAATGGTATACAGTGCAGTAAAATGTGGGAGAAATAAGAATGTTACCACGGGAAGGAATAGGCTCTGGGTCACTGAGCCTCAACTTTGTGGCTCGTTACCATAGTGGATTCGTGCTTTGGCCTTAAGATGCCTTAACCCTGAACTCGTCAGCACAGTGACTCACCAGAATGGACTGTTTAGAAATGAAATATCAAGCTGGTGGGGGTTGCATGAGGTTGGAAGAATGGAGGCTGGAGAGATGGCTCAATGGTTAAGAACACTGGCCGCTCTTGTAGAGGTTCAGTTTCCAGCATCCACATAATGGCTTATGTGTTAAGCCATTAGGGTTACTCATCTGTAACTCTACTTCCAGAGGAATCTCACATACTCTTCTGACTTTCCGAGGCACTGCACACATGTGGAGCACATACATACAAACATTCAGACACACAAAATAACAATCAATAAAATGTCTTTAGAAAAGAAAGAGAAATGAAACATCAGATGACTAACCAAGTGACATTCTGAGTTAGAACTGAATAACTGAAGCCACAAATATCACAGTAGATAGAACAGTCTAATACTGATTCCTTTACCACTTACCTTATTGATTTGAGAAGACTGTGTGTGAAATATCTGACATGTGAGCCATACATACTAAGTGTCCATTCCTACATGTACGGCTATGTGCACACTTGCTTGTGCATGTTGCCTACATTTGTGCTTGCATGTCTGTAGAAGAGAAGAGAAGGAACAGCTGAACCAGAATGATTCAAGTTCCATCAAAAGAGGAGGAAATCCTTGCATTGTATAAGTGTTCAAGTTTGTTCTCAGTATAACCTGGACCACAGCTGTGCCCACAGATATTTTCAAAAGATCCAAATTCAATGAGCATTTCATTTTCTGAATCTTCACAATGTGCATTTCAAACTTGGACCCTGAAAGCCCTATCTCTTGCTGTGAGAGAGACATTTTGTCTGCAGTATTCAAGAGTTCTCAAAGGAGTTTGCTCTGTTGCCTGCAGCACTAAATAATAGGGGGAAATGGGGTTATGGGTGATACACAGAGTTGGGGAGCCAGAGGACAACAGGGGGAAGGATTCTGCATCGCTAACTTGAGCATGTCTTTAACCCAAAGCAGGTGTGGTCACTGTGTCAGCTGGCAGACGCAGAGAGCATTATCTTGGAGATTCATAGTTTCTTGGGAGAGAAACTTGGGCTTTTGGTTCTTGGTTATTGAAGTACTGAGGGTTTTGAGCAGTGTTTCACCCTCTTAGCTCCCTGGGGAAAATCTCTTGTTTGTCACAGGGAGGTGGAAGTAGTCACTATAAACAAATGTGGCTTGGGACATGTAACAGATTTGGTTTATAAATACCAAGCTCTTCTCAGACCTGAGACTTCCACCACACAACCGCCTGATGCAATTTAGTGATCTCTACCCACACATGGAAATGTTTTTATTGTTTTTGTTGTTTGTTTTGTTTTTGTTTTTTGTAGCTAAGGATAACTTCTCTTAAAAAAAAAAGCCCTTCTTTGTGCTCTGTTCTTGATGTTTCTTATTTAAAAGCTGATTTTAAGAGCTAGGGGAAGGACTTAAGGAGCTGAAGGGGATTGCAACCCCGTAAGAAGAACAATACCAACTAACTGGACCACCCAGAGCTCCCAGGGACTAAACCACCAACCAGAGAGTACACATGGAGGGATCCATGGCTCCAGATACATGTGTAGCAGAGGATGGCCTTATCTGACATCAATGGGAGGGGAGGGAGGCTTGATGCCCCAGTATAGGGGGGAGGCAGGAGTGGGTGAATGGGTGGAGGAGCAAAGGGGAGTCATAGAGGCAAAGGGAGAGGGGGGTCACGGGCATGGGATGGAGGGTGGGTGGAGGGGTAACCTGGAAGGGGGATATCATTTGAAATACAAATGAATAAAATGATTAATAAAAAATAAGTCAAAGGAAAAATAAAAGCTGATATTTATGCCTTTAACATTCATATCATCTGTTCATTTTTCATGTAGGACTGAGGTCAATGTTATCTAAGTCATTCATTTAAAACAAAGAGCAAGCTATTTACCAATATCTCTATCCCATGGTTCACAGAAATCTAAGTGCTTTATACCTTCAGAGCACAACTATACTTTCTTTGCATCAATTCAAGAAGCTGTGATCTCTCCAAAATGGAGAGGGGCCTTCTAGAGGGGCCTTTGTAAAATAACCTTAGACTTTGGGTGTGAAAGTGAGTGCTTCACCGTGCTGGAGAAGGTTCTGTGGATGACTAGGGCAAAGTCCGGCTTCAGCAGTTATTTCCTTTAGCAAGCCTTTTTGTTGTCGTACTTGAAGCTAATTCATTTTATTCAATTTTCATTTCCGTATACCATATTTATTTCTCCGACTTTCTCAAAGCTCTGCTTCATTTTGTTTTCTAAAAATACAAAATTGCCATAATAGGAGCTAAGAGATAGCATGAAGGAAGTGGCCTCATTTGTTCATGTTGTGATGAACTGAGGCAGTGGGGTAGTTTAAGGATGGACCCTGGAAATCCCACTTTATTTCTCATCCAAGGACACAGCTCACGTGAAAACTCTTGACTGCTTGGATGTTCTATGAAGCAAGGATGCTGCTGGGAAGTCTGACAAATCTTTTCCATTACTTGTGGACGTTTTGTGATGGTTCCAAACCAAAGCATGACATAAAGAAAACATGAAGATGAGCCTGGCATTGGTGACACACACCTTTAATCCCAGTACTTTCGAGGTAGAGGCAGATGGATGCAGGCCAGCCTGTTCTATAGAGTGAGTTCCAGGACAGCAAGGACTACAGAGAAAAATCCTATCTCAAAAAACCAAGAGAGAGAGAGAGAGAGAGAGAGAGAGAGCGAGCAAGGAAGTACAGACATGATAGTATACACCTGACTGAGACAGCCTGACCTACATAATGAATTTGAGGCCACTTGAAGCAATGTATGGTGACCTTGTCTAAGAATAAAAATAATAAAGGTGGAGATGTAGTTTAGTGACAGAGTACTTGTCCAACATGCGTATTAGTTTAGGTTTTATCCTGAGGATCATGGGGGTGGGGGTGGGGAGTCCAGGGAGAGGAGGGGAAAGAGAAAGCGGTAACACTATGTTCTGACACAGAAGAGCTCCTCTCCTCAGCTCTTCTCTTTTGCTTACATTTCTTATTCTTGATTGCCTCCCTCTGGCACTTCCTTCCCTGTCCTCCCATCCAGACTGTTTCTCTCTTCCAAGAACTTAACCTCAGGGGAGGCTAAGCCAAGGCTCCAGGAGAGGGTAGCAAAGTTGTCCATTGAGGCCGATCTTTTTCTGCTTACCATGAAAACATTAGATTTTGTGTCGATAAACTCATGTCAGGAGGTGGTGCTTGGCCACCTGGCAACTCTGGCTTGCCGCACACTGGTAGTATGAACGCCAGCGGCCTAGGAAAGCCTCAAAGCAAAGTGTTATAATTGGGTTACTGGAAGTTGGGGTGATGGAAATGTTGAATGGCTAACTGGGTGAAAGGGGGGCACTATGACAGAGATCCATGAGTACTCATAATTAACTGTGACCAATGCGGCCAACCAAAACTTTGCAAACTGCCCTCTGCTTTGGTATAATATTTCCACCGCATTAGGCTTGCAGAATTAGCTTTTCTTCCTATCATGCAACTGACACCATAGCACGCCTCCCCACCTCCTACAAAGATAGAAAAGGAAGGTAAATCATATTACTGGTGGGAGGTTCCTGTAAATTTTTTTTGTCTTTTTCCTAACTTATGAGTGACCCTCTTTCCTCCATTAAAGTTTTCCTATAAGAGGAACTATTCAGAGTCCTTGGAGGCAGGATGTAAGAGTTGATCTTAAGAGTGTCCCTATTACAAACACCTTCCCAGTTCCTCACTTACATAATCTCCAATAATGACAAGAGTCTGGAAACAATGACAAATGCCCTCCTCTGGTCTTTGTTTCTTCAACCTCCTCAGCCTTCACTTCTGACAACACTAGGAGCCAAGGTGACACACATCAGGGTACTAACTCCCCTAGATGCCCCTCTGCAGAAACTCTGGGGCCCAGATGAAATAAATAGTGACTGAACATGGCTGTAGGTCCAAAGTTGGCAGGATTCCTTGCTGGAAATGTGACAATCCAGGCTCTCATAGGAATCCTACAAACAAATGGCTCTTTTTAGTTTCAACTCACAGACCATTTGGGTTTATGAGAGCAAGTCATTACAATGGCTTTGAAAGTGTGTGGTAACATACCCTGCCTATGGCCTGTCCTGAGGCTTAAAGATGCCAGAGATCCACTGGGTTGACCTACACCCCTCCAATTGTCTAGGTAGTAATTGTATACACAGGTTACTGTGAAAACACTGCAGTGAAATAGAAATGGGTTGGGCATAGTGATATGGGCCTAGTACAGTTGCTTACATTTGAAGTGCAGGGGTTAAAGCTGTATGACACTGGTCTGTCGCTCTCAGCTTGCAGCACTCAACCTCACATCATGGTGTTGACTGCCATAGCTGCAGGTTTTATCTTAGATAAATAATCTTTGCACTGTTTTTCTCCTTAAGGGTGAAGTCTGGGAATTCTGATATCACAACGGGGGGGGGGGGAGGGAGGGCTGGGTACAATGTTGTATTGTAGTTCAATACTGAGGCATTTGCTAATCTGTAGTTACCACAGTGAAAGCTCCAAGTTAACCAGTACAAACAAAAGCAACAACAACAACAACAACTACTACTACTACTCCAGAAAACCTCACATCTGTATTGTCCTTGATCAATCAGGAGACTGGTCAATTAACACTTTATAAATTGTGAAGGACCATGCTCATTCCTTCAAGGCTAAATAAGTTCATTGTCCAGCCCATGGCACATGATGTACTAGGCAGGTTGGATCTCTATCTGTCAATGTTCTGCAAGGACTGGCCTGACTAGAGAGGGCCCCAGTGTTGGGTGGGGTAATAGCTCTTTCCTAGCAGGGCAACACAAGGTGGGACTCTCCACATGTGTTTTCAACAGTTCTTGCTGCCCTAGAGGTAAAGGGGTAGATTCTGAGGGGAGTCACAAGTACCTTTTGTTTCTGTTATTTTGCTGTTTTGTGACAGGTAAGAAAAATGCAATACACTTATATACTTCTAATCATGAGCATTTATCCACAGGCCCTTCAGGAGAGTGTCTGGATTTGAAATTAAAGATAAAAAATTCAAATTCTAAACCCACCCATTGCCTTTTTTTCCCACATATGTTTTGCTGTGGCATGTTGGGAAATTCATTTTGCCTCCCCTCTTAGCAAGCTTACTCATTGAATTCTCTTCTATCTCATTATTTTCTATTCTTCAGACAGTTGCTTTCTGAGGCTCTTCCTGCCTCTTCAAAGCTCACTATAGGGTTTACTTTTTGGCCCTTGTATTTAAAGGCCACTAAAGATTAATTCAGGAAGGCCTGATTTAATACATTTATACAAGTACATTGACTGCATTCTTAAGCCTGACTTGGCAAGTCGGGCAGTCAGGGGAGGAGATATGACCACCGCCCCAGAGGCCTCACTTCTAGCCTCACAATAGCATTCACACCTTCCCTTTATCAAGAGGGCAACACCTCACTTCCAGAAGATCCTGCTATACCACTTCCTGGGCATATACCCAAAAGATTCCCCAGCATGTAATAAGGATACATGTTCTACTATGTTCATAGCAGCCCTATTTATAATTGCCAGAAGTTGGAAAGAACCCAGGTATCCCTCAACAGAAGAGTGGATGCAAAAAATGTGGTATATATACACAATGGAGTACTATTCAGCCATTAGAAACAATGAATTCATGAAATTCTTAGGCAAATGGATGGAGCTGGAGAACATCGTACTAAGTGAGATAACCCAGACTCAAAAGGTGAATCATGGTATGCACTCACTAATAAGTGGATATTAACCTAGAAAACTGGAATACCCAAAACATAATCCACACATCAAATGAGGTACAAGAAGAACTGAGGAGTGGCCCCTTGTTCTGAAAAGACTCAGTGAAGCAATATAGAACAAAATCAGAACAGGGAAGTGGGAAGGGTTGGGTAGGAAAACAGGGGGAGGGAAGGAGACTGATGGAACTTTTGGGGAGTGGGGGTCCAGAAAAGGGGAAATCATTTGAAATGTAAATAAATATATCAATAAATTAAAAAAATTACTAAAAAAGAAAAAGAAAAAAAAAGAGGGCAACAGCTTTGCCACAACTTGCATGGCTGAATGCTGCTGATAGCAGACTTTGGGAACGGGGTGCCGAGTTTGATGCCGAGTTTTCTACAGTTTAAATCTAAGAAAGACAAAAGCAAGGAGGATGAGTATGTGGCCCAGTGGCCCAGCGTTTTCTGGGATGTGTGAGGCCTCCGGTTTGAACCACAGCAGGGAGCAAAAGACTATACAGTTGGGAGGATAAGAAAGCATTTGGGAATGGGTGTGAGAACAAACAGCATGCTACTACAGAGGAGTGAGCTCTGCTTGTTGATGGGGAGAGGCGAGGCTTTGAGAGATGGAGACATGTCCCATTGTCACACGACTGGTAAGAGGTGGAACTAGATTCATTGTGATTGACACATGAGCCCGACTTGAGTTCCATCTCATCCTAGCAATTAACAGTCTGTCTTCCTGACTTCATAAACACCTGACTGTCCACAAAGCACCATTGAGAGGAGCAGGGGGAAGGGATGGGAGGGGAGGGGATGGTGGCTGGGTAAGATGGGACTGGGAGGGATAAATAAATTAATTAATCAAAAAAAAAACCATACCATGGGTTAGATATGTGTGTTAGTGTTTGGAGATGATCCACAGCCGTTATTAGCATGGATCAGGACCTGGTAAACACCCACTAGGATGTTACAGAATATTGTTAGAGAAGAAAGCTATGGCTCTCAAAATATCATCTAGCTATTAGGTGAGGCCTTCCAATGTTCTACTTTGTTATTGGTACAGGGCCATTCCCAAAGGTCCGACCTAGAAAAATAATTCCTCTGGCTTTTGGGCATTATCAAAGGTTGCTAAATGAATTTATTTAATAAGAGGCCCTAAGTTATTGGCAAAGGCAGAGAATAAAAACTCAATACTGGAAAAGGGAATACCATTTTTACCTGCACTTAAAGAGTCACCTAAAGCCCCTCCATATTTGTCTGTAGCTGCGGAGTGGGTTTTAATCAAGGAATATCGGCAGCATCAATCTTTATCATTTGGCCTGAAGGCTCATGTTTCCTTCAGAGAGAGGACTTGGTTCCTACACTGCCTTTGTCCCCAGTGCTGCTTTCCCACAGCTGAGGCAGGCAGGGTCCCTCTAGCAGTCCCTTCTCCACCCCAGGGTTCCTCTGAGACTATTGGTAGTTCTCTGTCTGGGAAATAAATTAGTTCTAGGGTTCCAGTGATCAATTCCACTTGTTGTTCTGTCTAAATAATCTCCCTTGCGCTTTTGGAATTCTATTTTCTCCCTGTTGTTGAGAGCCCCAAAAGCCAAACTTAAAAAATAACCTGGATTGTCCAGGGTCCCATTGTCTCCAATTTCAGCTTCCCCCTAACATCTGGAGCAGACTGCCGGGTGGTACACGTTTAGCAACAGTCTAAGTAGCCTAGGGCGTCTTTCCTTATAGATAAACTCAGTTATGTGTATGCCAGTGCTGTCTCATCTCTTAGAAACCTTTCTGTGTCTCAGCTGGCCTCACACAGTCTGCTTATATACTCTGATGCTGTTCTTACTATTTTTTCCAAGTTCTGTTTTGAACATTCCCTTATTCTAAAGCAAAGACTGCCATCAAAATCCTTTCTCATTTGGAAGTATTCTTTTAGCCTCTTTAATCTTTACCAAAACTGTATCAATAGCTTTCGATGACTGTTTTTTTTAATTAAGTTTAAAACTCAGGTTGCTTCCCCCCAGTTGGACTTCTCTGTCTGCTGCCCCATTGTGGCCACACTCATTCCTTTGTTTTCTTTTGTCATCCATCATCACTGTCTCTTTCACAGGCATCTTGAGCCCAGTGACAGAGCTTAACCTGGGAGGCATCAAAGCAGGGAGTTTCCTTTTAAAATCCCAGATCTTTATTTTTTTTTTAAACAAATATTTTGTGTCTTACCCTTAGATACACTGTTTGTCAGTCTGAAGTTAGATTGTTGAGCTATTATTTTCTTCAGAGCATTAAGTGACCCTTAATTCAAAATGTATCCTTTTAAAGACTTGATTCTCAATATCAATATTGAGACAGCTTGGCCTTGAAATGACCCTCTCCCCCTTTAGTTTTAAGTTGGACAAGATAACAACCTTGAAAAACCTTATTTTGGTGAACAGGAAAACACCGGCAGTTAGGAAATAACTCTCATACCTTACAGTCACAATTTACAACATTAAAATTATCCTAAAACTGTAAGATATCAGTTATCCCTCTTTGGGGTAAGATTTAATAACATCCCTTTCCACGATCTACAGAGCTAACTCACATTCAGAAGGCATCAATGGTTTGTTAGTTTATATCTCCTGCAGTTTTCACTACAGAAAGTAAATTTAACATAAAGATCTTCCTTTGACAAATATATATCCATTATTCCATGTTGATAAAAATTTCAATTTATCATTTGTATATTCAAAAATATTTCTTAAAAAGTCTCAAAAAATTTCTGAAAAGGAAACCCATGCTAATTAATCAAATGAAGGGATTTTCATGTATATCACTTTAGAGGTATTTTGACTAATGTAAAATATTTTTATGTTCTCTCATTGTTTTATTAACTTTGACTATGCATAAAAATTAAATAATGTTTACTTTTATTTCAGCATACCCTTTGGAAGAACTCTTTTTTTCAAGTTTTATCTAAAACTTGAAATCTATGTAGCCAATGTAAATTTTATAGGTAAATGAGCTTTTATCTTATGACACCAACAGATAATGTTTTAAGTCAACAAGTTGCACTTGAAGCATTTTAAGGTTTTAAGAATCATTTACTAGACACCAAAAACCACTTTATTAGAGTTAAGAAAATCATGGATTCCTAAGTTTATAAAGTAATACTTTATTTATTTATTTATTTATTTATTTTGGTTTTTTGAGACAGGGTTTCTCTGTGTAGCCCTGGCTGTCCTGGAACTCAGTCTGTAGACCAGGCTGGCCTCAAACTCAGAAATCTGCCTGCCTCTGTCTCCCAGAGTGCTGGGATTACAGGGGTGCACCACCACCGCCCGGCCAAGTAATACATTTTCAATATGTCCCCAGAGCACTCACAATGAACAAGAAGCAAACAAGGCATACTAAAGAATGGTTGCGGGGCAGTGCAGAATAAACTGAGGAATGCCAAGAAGGACAGAAAGATGAAGTTAGACAGACAAAGCGCCAGCAGAGAGGCAAGTGGTATTGGTGGTAGACAGTGGTGAGTGACCTTGGACCTAGGGCCATCACATAGCTGGCACTGTCATGGCTGACACGATACTTGGTGTGGGTATTGACACTTTTGCTGCTTCAAGAGAAGTTCAAATATCTGGTGTATGTCCTTAGTAGGCTGTGATTCCATGTGTGCCTTTTGGTGTCAGGTAGCTGTGGGTAGGAGGATTTGTGAGCCTCCTGGTCTAAGGGCAGGCTTTCTTTGACAGCTGTAAGTAGGTATTTGCCCTGGTGTCAGGCATTTCCCACATACATTACCATCACCGATGTGACTGTCATTAACCAACCAGCCATTATGTCTCATGGTCTGCGGTGGCTCCCGCATGAGTCTGGCTATCATTGCCAGGTCTAGACATGCTGTTGACACCAACCTCAAGGTACAGGGAAAGAAAGGTTGAGTCTGGTGACCCCAGGCAGCCATCTAGGTGTTTGCCTGTAGGTGTTTGCCTGCTGTCTCCAAGAACTTTTAGGAAAGAGAAAGGAGAGGAAAAAAGGAAAAATGGAGTAGAACGTTCTCACAAGATTAGAACTATGTTTTACCTCTAGGCTGCTTTGCCAAACTGCTGCAGGTGGTTATTAAAGTCTGCAATTTCCAGGTTCCTATGTCTGAACAAGGATTTGGACAAGGAGATATGAACAGTCAAAGATAGTGTTATGGTTTGTATATGCCCTGCCCAGGGAGTGGCACTGTTACAAGGTGTGACCCTGTTGGAGTAGGTGTGTCACTGTGGGTGTTGGCTTGAAGAACTTTATCCTAGCTGCCTCGAAGCCAGTATTCTGCTAGCAGCCTTCAGATGAAGACGTAGAACTCTCAGCCTGCACCATGCTTGCCTGGATACTGTCACACTCTTGCCTTGATGATACTGGACCTAATCTCTGAATCTTTAAGCCAGCCCCAACTAAATGTTGTTTTTATAAGAGTTGCCTTAGTCATGGTGTCTGTTCACAGCAGTAAAACCCTAAGACAGGTAGTTTATTACGGAACAAAGACACTTCTGAGGGTGGACATGGACCACGTTGAAGAAATGTCAAAGGGTCAGGATATCTGTACTGCATTTTTTTTCCCCTGAGCATGCTTGATTACAAATTCCTGCCATTGGTCAGTGGTTTCCACTCAGGTTTCTTTTATATGCTAATTTTGGCCTTACCAATCATGGTCTGGCTGGAATCTTTGGTAGAGCCTCTGTCTCTCTTCCCTCCTGCCTTTCCCCAGCCTCTGAGTCTCCCCTCTCAGTTTCCCCTCTCTGCCTGCCTTTTATGCCTTTATTGAGCACTTCCTGTCTACCAAGCCTTTAGATCTGCCACTCTGCCCAAGCACTCAGAGAGCTCCTTGAATAAGTAAATATTAATTGTCTGGCTCTGTCTTTCCGAACGGAGCTGAGAACAATGGATTTGCTTGTCTGAAGTACACACTATTGTCTCTGTTCCTCCCTTCTGAAAGCTTCAATGTAGCAACACTCAGAATTTGGGGAAGAAGCTGGCCCTTTCAGTGGCATTAAACCACTTAACTGACAAACCTGTAATTTGTAAGGGGAAGATGATTTCCCAAATGTATTTTACCCCCCTGAATGTCAAATCACAGAGTTCTTGCTGGAACTGGTTTCTGCCCAGGAAGAGATAACGTCAGCTTTCTGCTTTCTGCTCAGTTGCACTTTCCAGGCCCATTATTCTAGCTTTATCCAAACAGAGGCAGAGAGCAGGTGTGGCTTTCAGGTTTGCACTTCCTGGAGGGGACAACAGCAGCCTGTGAGCTCATAACATATTATTTTATTTTTATATGGAGATACATTTTGGGTGTCCATTGGCAAAATCCTGCAGGTGTATGAGGTGGTAATGAGCAGGACTGAGGCTCAGCTAGCTTGGCTAGGGCATGAAGCAGGACCAGGCAGCCAGGATGAGTTGACAGCTCCTGACTCAGCTTAACACAGTTAAAACGGCTGATAAGACTTAGCTTATAATGAGTCTGTTATCTTCCTGAATTTTATTCTTAAAAACCATCCAAAGAATCTTGTAGGATTCTTCTTAAGGACATGATGGAGACTATCAGAGTCTCACTAATACTTGGGAAGGATCCCTACCCTGCTCTCTAGCCCCCTTCCAGGACAGGCTCCTTATTCTGTCTCCTCTTTTTTAAACACAGTTTCTTCTAGGAGCACATCAAAGAACTCCTTTTCCCCCAGAGAGAGAACCAAGGGACAAAACTCTAAGGACAAGGAAACTCACCTCAGCAGGAGAGAAAGCATTAGTGCCTTGCTCCAGATCATTCTGCATCAAAGCCCTCCTTGCACTCATACTCTGGGACACCCTGAGAAACATCTCTCTGTCTTTTCTTGCCTCTTGGGGTAGTGTGAGCAGTAGAGATTTGCTTAGAGATGCGAGAGTTTCAAAACTGATCAATAACTATTGCCTCTACTATTTATTTAATAAAAAACAGCCTCTATGGAGAGATCTGAGAGTCAGCACACGAGCAGATGGTACTTAGCTTTCCCGTGAGGCCTCTCTCTAACTTTAAAGTTATGAAATAGTCAAGGCTATTTTGAGAAATGACCTTTTAATTTCTTTATTTTTAAAGATCACATTCTCTCTTCTTGATGCTCCTTACATGAAAGAAGAGTTTCAAGAACGCGAGAGTGAGCTGGGATGCGGCTGGGGGGTCTTCAGTCTGCATCCTGCAGATGCTCTTGGAATAAACATCTATTTGATGTGCTTTATACTCTGGGAAACTGGGGATTCTTTCTCATCATATTAATGCAGCATTGCAGGAACACCCACACTCACATAAACTCACACTTGCACATATAGGAATACATTCCTCGGCTAGCACATCACTAACTCGCGTGTGAACACACATGCACACACACAGATACACTCATGCATATTTACACACATACAGATACACTCATGCATGTACACACACACAGATATACTCATGCATGTTTACACACATACAGATACACTCATGCATGTTCACACACACAGATATATCATCCATGTTCAGACACATACACACATAGATGCCCTCATTTATGTACACACACACACACACACACACACACACACACACACACCTGCTTCTTCTCAGCTAAATAACCAGAGACTGGTGGGTATCAGGAGGGTTAAATGTCATCATGACAGTGAGGCTCCCTGTAATGGTCACAGCCCTTCCTTTCATATTGTCTGTTTCCCAAGGGAAAGGCTGCTCTGCATGCCTTTTGCTTTCTTCTATGACAAGTGCAGTGACCTACAACCATGTTGAGCCACTCACGTGAGTACCTTCTCTGCCCTTCACTGTGTTCTGTTAGTAACTATTCTGATAGAGACGACATCATGAAAGACTCTCGTGTCCCTCTCTTCAGGTTACGGGAATACCGAACTGACGGATCCAGAGAAACTGGAATTCTCCCAGGAATCGGCTGCTGGGAGATGAAAAAGGGATAAAGGCTGAGCTAGTCAGAGAGGGAGCAAGTGTCAGGGAAGGATTTACAATTTATCACTGACAGGAGAGACTGACGCAGAAATCGTGATGAGCTGGGCCACACCTTAACTAAGATTGCTTAGCCATGCATTACCACAGCACTCTACTCAACCCAAACCTTCATTTCAGGACCCAGATAATGTACAGGGGTTTAAGGTGGAGGTGTCTCTAGATCGTGTCCCTTTTCCCAGTGTGGCCACATTTCCTCCTTTATCCTGTGGAATTTGTTCTTTTGACTGGCGTATTAAAGATGAACGGCAGGGCCTGAGGTGTTAGGGATGTCAAGGCCCAGGCCCTGACCTGCATCACTACAGTGCCAGTTTGTCCCAGCTCACCATCCTTGCCTCTTTTTCTTTCCCTTGGTGATGTGTTTTATTTTTTCCTTTTGTATTTTTGAGATTATAATTTAACCACAACATTTCTCCTTTTGCCTTTCCCTGCAACCCCTTTCACATACCCCTCCCAGCTCTCCTTCAAATCCACACCATATGGTGTATATATATATATATTCATATATACATACATATATTTCTAAATATAACCTGTTCAGTCTTAACACTAATGTGATGGCTTATAAATGGCCAAGGAGTGACACTATTAGGAGGTGTGGCCCTTTTTGGAGTAGGTGTGTCACTGTGCATGTGGGCTTTAAGACCCTCATTTTAGCTGCCTGGAAGTCAGTATTCAGCTAGTAGCCTTGAGATGAAGCGCCTCCTGCACCATGCCTGCCTTGATGGTAACAAACTGAACTCTGAACCTGTAAGCCAGCCCAATTAAATGTTGTCCTTTGAGAGTTGCCTTGGTTGCGGTGTCTATTCACAGAAGTAAAACCCTAAGGCATATTGTGTGTGTGTGTGTACACATATATATTTCTACATATAAGCTGTTCAATGTATATAATGCTTTCCGTATGTATGTTTTGAGAGCTGACTATGGCACTGGACCATCAGTTGGTGTCCTTTTCCCTGGGAAGGCCACCTCTCCAATTCCCAGCTTTTTTCAGTTGCCTATAGTTCCTTCTGTAGGGATCAGGCCTTGGGGACTTCTCTGTCCAGTTTGACATCCCCATTGATATCATCTTTGTTCATCTGACATTATTACAGTCCTGTTGGTGAGACTCTGTGAGTAGCTTCTGCTATTACCAGGAGACACAGTCACAATCAATCACTTACTTGTTCCTTGCTGCACCTTCTTTTAGTGGAATCACTCACTGTAATACTGTTCTCTGAATGCACAAGCAACACTGGCTTTCAGGAGTTTCCATACTACACCCTTCACGCCTGCATAGCTTCTGCCATGAGTCTACATCACTTACATCATTCATTCTCCCTTAGGTCTAAGGCTGCTCTCCCACATACACTTTCTGTATTAACATAGGGAGAGTGGTCGGGATGGAATCTGTTGGCTCACATACCAGGCACCCAGAGGTGGTAAGGCCTTCATGGTGGCCAGCTAAGCAGTTTGAGCAGAGTTTCAAGGCCTTGCATTCATTTTCTGGCTCACCTCTTCCATCCTTGCTAGCTGTTCAAGCTTCTTCGATCACACTGAACATGAGAGAGAGAGAGAGAGAGAGAGAGAGAGAGAGAATATGACAGCTCTTGCCCCACAGTCTAGGGCTATGTGTTCTAAGGTCTCGGTCCACACTTCATCTATCAAATTCCAGGAACAGAATGACTGTGAAAGCTACGTCAGCAGCTATGCTTCCCCAAGAGGAACTAAGTTTCCTCCACTTCACAGGTACAGCTCTGTGGGAGTGTTGGGAGGACGGCCAAGAGGTAAAAGTGTTAGTATCCCTTCCCCAAGGTTTTCAGACACTGCTGCTTAAAATCGTTTGGGGAGCCTTAGAATTGACTCAGCCCACAAGTCGAGTCAGCTGAGTCAGAGTATTGATGGAAGTTGGTCTAAGTCAAGTGGTTCATGGCCTCTGCTATGTATTAGATGTATTTGGAAACCATTAAGCTCTCACTCAACACCTGATTTAATCTCTGAGGTGTGACTTGAACACTCCCAGCTGAAGCCCATGTGCAAGCAAGCTTGGGGGTCAATGTGTGGACACATCTGTCTTACATGCTTTTTAGTTTTAAAAAATTTTGACAGCGTTTGAGCTTATTTTTGACTCATAGAAGACGCTATCTAGTTTCTCTCTTTACCAGCTTGCCTATTTTTGACATTTCATGTCAGTGGAATGTTAGACAATATAATAAGCAGTCTATGTTTAGTTTCCATATCTGTGAACTCAATTAACTGCAGGTAGAAAATACTAGAATAAAAACAGTATCTCTACTGACCTTGTACAGACTTTTAAAAGAATCACTATTATCTAACAATACAGTAAAATATTTGTGTAACATTCTTTCATGTTAGACACTGCAAGTTTCCTGTACATGATTTAAAGTACTCAGAAGGATGTGCATAATTTATAGACAAATACTACATCACTTTGTGTGTGTGCACATTATATACAAACACTACATACTGCATGGGTAGTGCTCATGGAGGCAAAAGAGGATGTCAGTTACTCTATAACTGGAGTTACAGATAGTTGTGAGCCACCATGTAGGTGTGGGAAATTGAACACAAGAACAACACACAAGAACAACAAGTACTCTAAGCAGCTGATCCATCTCTCCAGCCCCTGAATTGTCTTTTGTGTAAGTCTATAGGTGGGGCCTACCCTGTTGTTCTCAACAATAATTCAAGCAAGCTAAATTATTATGTCCTACTTCTGTGACTGGTCTACAATTTTCACCAGAATAGTCTGATCTGAGATCCCTGCCTGCAAATTACACCCTTGCATCTGGTGTGTGGGGAACCAGTCTTTGCCCGCGTAGGGCTTTCTGTGAGGTGTGGAGGTCTTTCTGCTTGTGTTGACCTTTGCTGCTGAGAGGTCACTTCTTTATGCCCTTCAGGATAGTGTGCCAAGCTCTACAACATACTTTCCATAATCTTGTGTATGTCAGGCACATAATGCTGTGAGTTGTGTTGCCTTTTCTGGAAGATACATCCTGGGCACACATTGGGAATAGCTTTAGTTTCTTATGCTACACTTCTACTTCTATCTCCACAGGTTACTCTGTTCCATCTCTCTGCATACTGCCTGTCTTAAGGTTATCACTGCTGTGATGAAACATTATGACCAAAAGCAAGTTAAGGAGGAAAGGGTTTATTTGGCTTACACTCCCATATCCATAGTCCATCCCTGATGGAAGTCAGGACAGGAACACAAACTGGGCAGGGACCTGGAGGCAGGAGCTGACACAGAAGCCATGGAGGGGTGCTGCTTACTTACTGGCTTGTTCTTCATGACTTACTCAGCTTGCTTCCTTATAGAACCCAGGACCACCAGCCTAAGCCTAAGCATGGCCCTATCCTCAATGGACTGGGCCTCGGACATCAATCGCTAATCAGGAAATTATCCTACAGACTGCCTTGCAGTCTGTTATTATGGAGCTGTTTTCTCAAGTTCAAATGGCTTAAGCCCATGTCAAGTTAACAACAAGAGCCACACGCAGTCCCTGCTTGCATTTCTGCAGCCTGGACAGTGCCTCTGCCTCTCATGGTATCTGTAAGATCAGTCTCCTGGCAGCTACAGTTGACCTGAGCCTGACCTGAACAAAGGGTGTGGCCGGACTCAGCTTATGCAGAAGTTCCCAGTTAGGCTTTTTCCTTTTTCTATTTCATTCATGTCTTTCTTCTCGTGCGCATACTATCTATTTTTTAATCCTAATTCATTTTCACTTGGTCACACAGATGTAGTTTCTAATTCTCCCCATTCTCTTGGAAGTCTCAGAATAAAACATATCATGTTTGTTTACCCACTCATCCATTGGTGGCTATTTGGGCTGTTTTCACCTTGTGGCTATTACGAATTATATTGCTCTACATATTCATGTCCAAGGCTTGGTGTAGTTATATGGGTTCGTTTTTTTCTTCATTTCTTATATTAAATATTTAGAAGTCGAATTTCTGGGTCATGTGAAAATTAATATTTGACATTTTGAGGAACTGCCAGTCAATGCTCCTGCGCTGCCTGCTTTCCTGAGGGATGCATGGAAATTTCAGTGCTGCATATCCTGGTCAGTGCTCATTACTGCCATTTTGATTTAGAGGACGTGGAGTGGTACTCTGCCGTTTCTTCCATGGTTGCTGCTAAGGTATATCTTTATATAATGTGGATTCTGATGGTTTGTTACTTTGTCTATTTTAAAGCTGGCTGCCTTTCGCTTTCTTTGCTGGCTTCCTTCCTTGCTTTTTCTCTTAATGTGGTATGACACATAGCCTGGGATGGCCTCAGCTTTTCAATCTTCCAGCCTCTGCCTTGTGACGATTGCAGGTATAGACATGTGATACCACACTTGACTTCCCAAGACTTCATCAAGGACTAGAGCTGAGTGGCTCAATGGCACAGACACCCTTTTTGGATTTCTTGTGGACAATAATGGCTTTCCTGCTCCCTGTGCTCAGCACTTCACCCAGCACTGGGCACACTGCAATCCAGGGATCTGTTGTCAAGGATTTGTAATCAAGAGGCCTTTTCTACTGCAGGCCCCAGTCTGTGATGTGATTGGCTCCCTGATAACATGTCAGTAGCTGGGAAATATGGAGTCTTGATGTGAAGAGACCCTCTAGCAACAGAGGGAACCGAGCTTGCCTATAAAGAAAATATCAAATGCATACATATGGGGAACATCTGGCGAATTTCTTTGAAGTAGCAGGGATGTAAAAATTAGCACATGAATCAAGAATGCTCCAGTGATAGATCAAAATTATCCCCTCCGTAAGGCCGGACTTCCCACCACCAAAACAAAAGAAAACAAAAGCAAAACAAAAGCAAAAACAAAACAAACAAAACCCAGTGTAGAGAGGAAATGGAAATGCTTTCAGGACAGGGAGTGGGAAAGGTAGAGTGGGAGGCTTGGTTTTCGACAGGACTGGAAAAAAAAAAAACACTGTCCTTCAGTGTGTTGGATCTCAGCAGACCTGTGCAAAGGTGGGAACAGCTACTTCAGAATCAAAAGTCTGCTTTTCATTTTTTTCAGATCTTATTGAGTAGAATCTAGTCTGAATGTCTTTGGGGACCTAAGGAGATGGAAGAACTGAAGCTTACCTAGTCAGGGCTTTTCTTGGATGATTTGTACCATACAGAGATGGAGTCATTTTCATTTTAATCAGAAGACAGAAGACATGTGTATTTGGTGCCAAACTGTTCTACACATGCTTGGTTTCTGGAATGTGACATTTAATTGTCAGGCTCTTTCGACACCACTACCTTCCTGACTCCAAAGTGGCAGCTGTGTTCCCCATAGCAGAGGGCTGGGAGATGAGCAGTTTGTGCAGTTGCTGGCAGCAGCGGCACCCTGTTCTGAGTCACTCTGCAGGCCTCTGCGCTATGCTGTGCACTCCCAAGAGTCGGAGCGCTCAGCAGCGCTGTGCGAGGGTGAAGAGGGTGAAGGGCTTAGGACAGCGATCAGCCAATGCTGGAGATGAGGCACGGGGTTGTGAGGATGAATACCCCAGCCTCCTCACCTCAGGAAGGAGGTGAGAACTCCAGGGGATGTTCCACGGTGGCCCCTGTGTGTTGGTGTGCTGTTTGAGGAACGCTCTCCCCCGTAATAGTGATGGGCTCAGGTTCTAGGTGATTTTCACCATCAGTTTGGGGATAAGAGTCCCAAAAGACTCTTATGTCTTTGGGGGCTCAGTCTACCAGGGATGGTACCTTAAGGGGAGGTGCAGTAGGATGACAATGACCAGGACAATGACAGTGATGACATAAGTTGTGTCATCGTGAGTTCTAAGACCATTCTCTTGATGTCCGTCTGATGGTCTTGTTTTATGTCCCAGGGACCCAGAATGGAGCTTCTCTCACAGAAAACTGAAGTCACTGAGCCTGCAAAAAATGTCTGTAGAAGTAAGTGCCTTGTCACAGAGCAGGGTGACATTTGAATAAGCTCAAAGTTTGCTGGCTGGCATTTGTCTTCTCTATTTCCTTGAGTGAACAAGGCCAAAAGCCTTATGCAAATGAGCATCAAGGGTGGCTCCAGACAGCAGAAGGTGGGACTGAAAACTGCAAAACTTGGAGATACATCATTTTGCAGTCTCTACACAGGCCATACACAGGCTTTTCCTGATATGTGTGTGTGTGTGTGTGTGTGTATGTGAGTGAGAGAGAGAGAGGGGGGGATGAGTGGAGGGAGGCTTTGGGTTTAGATCATTTCTCTTTAAAACTTTGCTGGTCCAGGTCTTGTTGCTCTTCCCAAATGAAGGAACATACTGCTTCTTCCATCAAAATAAAATGCATGGAAGCACTGTAAAGGTTATTTAAAGTTTAGGGTTTAATATTATGCTTTTTAATGGTTATTTTTATCTTGTGTGTTCCTGTGTTTTCCTGCATGTGTGTACATGGCACTGTGTATGCACCGTGCCAGTGGAAATCAGTAGAGGGGTCAGATTCCCTGGAACTTTTGTTACAGATGCTTGTGAGCCACCATGTGAGTGCTGGGAATCGGAACTGGGTAAGACCCGTGCTCTTAACCTCTGAGCCATCTCTCAGATGCAATTCCAGGGTTTTCAAAACAAGGAGTTATTACTTGATGCCTCTCCACTGGTAGCTCCTCCCCTGCTCTCTCTTTTCTTTCTTCTTTCTTCTTTCTTTCCTTGCTCTCTCTATTCCTGTCTTTCCTGATCCCCTTCCTTCATTCCTTCCGACACTGTCCAGGCCAAAACAAAACAATTTTTTTTTCTGTTTTGCTTGAGAAAATGTTGTGGGTGGACTGATTCACCACTTGGGTAACCACTGCCTTGTGACCTCTTACTGTTTTGTAGGCCCAGGAGAAGAAAAAAAGCAAAACTCTACTTCCATGTAGTGAACAGGCAGAGTCTATTTGTTTACACTGTCTCGGGGCCATCTCTCCATCACTAGCTCAGGCTCTGGGAGTGACACATCATCCCCACTGCCTTTGGTCTTTCATTTGGTGGAAGTTATGGCTTACTCAGCTTGTGTTCAGTCTAAGCCATGACAGGAAGGGGAATTTACTGGGAAGAAGAGCTCCACCTGTAGCTTCTGTGGGATATATGAGTGGAGTCCTTGTCTAAATTCCCAGGAGAACAATGGATTAGTGCCGGCCTCTGTTTTTGTGATTTGAATAAGAATCTCTGCCCTCTCATATGTTGAGGGCATGGCTTCTAGCTGGCTGTGCTATCTTGGTAGTTTCTAGACAACTTAGGGAATGGAATCAAGCTAGAGGAAGTAAGATACTGAGGGCAAGTACTTGGGAATATATACCTGGACTTTCCATGTCTTTGACCCATTTTTATTTCCCTCTCAGATTCCTGGGCACCCATTTAGTGAACAGCACCCTCTACTATATCTTCCTCATGTCACAAACTTCCTAATGCACGGCACCAACTGGCCATCCCCTTGGCTTCCCCCTTGGCCCAAATGAATCTTTCCTTTATGTTATTTCTCTCAGATACTTAATAACAGTGCAACAAATAACTAATAAAAGTGTTGGAGGTTGGGTAGTGGTAGGACACACTATAGTTTCTAGGTGTACGACCCAAAGAGCCTTGCTCGAGAAGAGCCCCTCTCAAGGAGACACGGAGGCAGCAACTGATGCAAAAGTGAAGAGGTTTAATGAGCCGACTAGTTGGGGTCATCCTCCTCACGAAGGAGAGGTGACCTGGAAGGGACATTACAGGCAGTTTTTATACTTTTCAGAGGCACAGGTTACATCAGTCAAGTTGCAGTTTAAACCTACTGGCTAATATCTATTGACTATTGATTCTTAGATCTGACTTGGATTTTTCCGGAGGTCAGGTGGTTATCAGTTAGGATCAGGTGAGGATTCTTACTCGGGAATGTCCTGTGGGTGGAGAATGAAAGTCTATCCTTGACTCCAGGCAGGAGCAGCAAGCTGTAAAGAGGGTGCGGGGCTAAAAAGGCTTGTAGGGTATCTTAACTAAGGCATTTGCTGAGTCTCTGAATTCTTTCCCGTGTTGGTCAGATAATTCTTGGAACAAAGAAGGGGAGAGGTCACTGGAGCCACAGTCATTACTTCTCATAGGCATCCATTTATGGTGATAGATTGAGCGTAAGTTTTCATAGAAACAGTAGTCTGTGACTTAAAATTGGAGCGACATCTCAAGCCAAATGTTAGGTAGTTGGCATAGCACTGGTCTGCCCTGTGTTAGGAACAGTGGATAAGATGCATAGGTTCTTAGGGACCTCTGAGACACTGTTCTCTTGAGAAGAGAGGGACACAAATGACCTGAGCAGTCGGATGTGACAGTGGATGTGAGGAAGAAAATGGCAACCTGAGACTAAGCAAATGGTCACTGTTCTTTTGGGGGATCACAGGTTCAGTTCCACCCACTCATAGGGTGTCTTACTGCAACGCCAGTTCTGAGGTACCTGATAAACTCCTCCAGTCTCCACAGCTTCCTTCAGGCTCGGGACATGCATAAACTCTTGCAGCATATACAAGAGCACCCAAAAGTAATAAATCAGCCCAAAGAAAATACTTTAAAGTGGAAGGGTTTGCTTTGATTCACTGTTCCAGAGGGTTCAGGACTTGGGAGGTTGGACAAAATCTCATGAAAGTAGGAGCTTATGGCAAAGGAGCTCTTTGTGGCAGAAAGAAAGCAGAGAGGGAGCTACTGCGAGAGTCCACAGAGATGTATAGCTGTTAGAAGTAAATTCAGGATCTTAAAGAAAGAGACCACCACTCCAAATGAAGTGTCTGGAAAAGGCAATCTTCACTCTAGCTCATGAGGGTGTGTTCTTGAAGAGGAAACTCCCCTAGACAGGAACTTGGGTTTTATTCTAAGGAAAGTGGTGCATGTCTTTTGATATGAATCATGTTTTTCCCTCTTTGGCTAGGGTCCAGCCTCACAATCTTATTTATTCGGCTACATTGGAAAGAATTGTTGTGGAGAAAATGAAGGAGGAAGAGGGAGGAGGCACTGCTCTAAGGGGAGGGAAGTGTCACTGTTCCAAGCCGTGAGATTCGAAGAACCCAGAAGTGGGGCTTTGAGCAAGGTTTTGCTAGGTAAGGAGGAGATACGAATATTTATGTCCTAAACATTGTTATGGTAGGACTCGTTCTTGGTATTTGGTACATAGCCCAAAGAACCCAGCCTGGGTGAACTGCCTCCTCCAATCAGGTCTCACCTTTAACTGCCATTCAAAAAACCAACAAACACAACATTATGCTGTGACTACACCAGAGTTCTGGTCATCTAATGGCCTCTTGAAAGTTGTGACTCGTCACACCTAGAGGCTTACCACCCTCACCACTACCACCCCCTCAACCTTCCTGCCCCATGTTTCTTAACCCTATCAAGTTGACAAGGAAGGTTAATCACTCTGGGCACCCCCAAAAGCACTATCGACCTAGCAGTGTGGTACCATTCAACAATCATCCAGTAGATGGCAATGAAGTTCCGTCTAACTTCCATGGGGTCCTTTGTCCCAGTAAAGTCTGCATTAGATTTTTCTTTCTTTTTTTTTTTTTTCAACAGTTGGCATGAAAATGTGTCGCTGGGGAAGAAATGCGTTTCTCCCTTCCTGTTTACACTAAGCTGGCTTTCCACTTAGTGGTGCCACAAGCTTATGTCTTATCACAAGGTATTGTAGAAAAAGCAAGCTGACATTTCCAAGAATATTTTGAAGGATGCCAAAACCACTCGATATGAATAGGTGTCTGAACAAAGGGCATACGGTCCAATATATAAAATAAAAGAAGAATTGCAGCTGAGAAGTCTAGCGAGTCTGCTGAGCCTGACCTTGCCTGTATGCCTGCTGTACGGCATCTTCTGTGTGCCTGGGCTGCCCAGAAGTACCTGTGAGTAGAGAACTCTGGGAGAATTTGTTTCCTGGTGAACTGCAGTGAGGGATCTACTGAGGAACTGTGTTGGCCAGCACTCTGGCTGCCACAGAGTTAGTGTAAGGCATAGTGATGTCACTTGCCATCAAAATCTTATCAGTTTCCGGGTGCAGACTGAGGATTTGAATTATTGGGTTTAGACATGAGTCGCCAGCATCTTATCTGAATTTGCCATGGTTTCTACGTTTTTTTCAGAGTGAGAAGTAAGAATTCACTTCAGGAGAGCTTTACCTCCAGTGTTTGACTCTGGACTAAGGAGAAGAACTCTGTTCACACTGAAAGGGGACCTTATGGGCTTTTCAGGGTTTGGAAGGGTGGGTGCCATCTCCCACTTGCTTCCTCCTAGGAAATGGGTTTGATAAATATTTGGGAGTGAGCAGGCAGAGGAGAGGATCTTTCAGACTTTCACTTTCAATGTTTCCAAGCAATAAGATACAACCAGGGGGTATTGGGGAGCCCAGCAGGCAGCAGGAAGCCCCAGCTGGATGGGTAATTAGACCTCACAGCCAGAGGCCCAGCTCTTTTCTCTCTGACAGAGAAGAAAGAGAGGTGGGGGTTGGATGTCTTGGGTCCCGCTGAAAAGTCAGACCCAAGGAGTCTTCATACAGTCAGCCCATCTCACCAATTAAATTCCATGCTCCATTTAATCAGAACATTCTTTAATGGGTTTTCTGGGAGCACATTTAAACCTCATTGAAGCCCACTCTCTGCAAATTCGACTGGGTAGAAGGCCTCTTCTGTTTCTCTTTTATTTGATACTCACAGGCCCCTCAACCTCACTGAACAAGGGACTGAGAATTCTTAGAGTTAAATATTACATCCAACCTTAAAACTGTCTTAAAAACCTAATGCACATTTTTCTTTCCAAGGAGCAACATAGCCTAGTATCTTTCACGGGTATCTTGGCTTTTAGGTCCAGGTTCTGGGCCTGATCTTGAGCACTTTTAATTTTTGAATGTGCCTCATTATGGTACTGCTCCTTTTTCTATCTTTTCTTTTCAAAAGTTCATGATAAGTTACAAAAAAAAGAAAATTGCCTATTTCAGAACATCAAATTTTGCATCTGAGGTTGCCCTGGGATAGTGTTTCTTACCCTTCTATCCACTTCAGAATCTCCAGGGTGGGTGGAAGCTTAAAATATCCAAGACCTTGAGTTGCATCCCAATCAGTATGGTATGGATTCTTGGGGCTTCAACATTTTCCCAGTGGAGTCTAGTGTGTAGTCAGTGCTGTGCTGAGTTCACACTAAGCACAGGTCTCCACCAGCCCCACCCCACCCCCATTCCTATCCTGAGAGCTCTGGTTCTCTTCCCCATGTGGTTACAGACTGTAGAAAGCCTTAAGGCCTCCTGGTTATTTACTGTGATGGCGGAGCCAGGCCATGCAGTTAGGACTTAGCTGTGCTGTGCTCTGTAACCGATACTGTTTTCTTTAAGTGTGTTTTGGTATGGATTTTTATGGGTGTAAAGAATGATACGCAAAGCCTTTGTTCCATCCTTTCAGGTTTAGGCTAAGTGAGACAGAAATAAAGTCATCGGGGGAGTCTTGATGTTGGTTTGTGCCAAGTCTTATTATGGCCATATAACTGGGAAACCAGGATGTGTTGGGGAGCTGTATTCAAGGTCACATGCCTAGGACCAGTCCCCAGCTTTTCCTTTTCCCTGGTACTCTCCTCTCTCTTGCATGGATGGAGACTGTTCATGGAGAGGCCGTGAACATGTGCCAGTGCTGGGAGGAGCCTTGAAAGGTTAGATGGTATCCATACTGTTCAGCAAGGATTCCATCCACTTGACCATGAGCACTCATTTTCTAAAACTTCCAAAGGCAGGGGCTGGGGAGGAGAGGGAGGGGGAGAGAGAGTCATTCTGTAGCTCTACCTGTCCTGGAACCTGCTATACAGACCAAGCTAGCCTCAAACTCACAAAGATCCTGCCTCTGCCTCCCAAGTGCTACAATTAAAGGCCAGCACGGTCACACCTGGCTGACGTACTTTTGACACGCAGTGTAGAAATATCAGAGAAGAGGAGCATCCATTGAGAAAATGACTCCATTGGATTGCTCGTAGGCAAGTCTGTAGGGCATTTTTTCTTGATTAATGATTGATGTGGAAAGGTCCCGGCCATTGTAGGTGGTGCCACCTTGGGTAGGTGACCCTGGATGGTATTAGAAAAAAATAGACTGAGAAAGCCATGAGGAGCAAGCCAGTGAGCAGCACTCCTCCATAGTTTCTGCTTCAGCCCTGGCTTCCCTTGTTGGTAGACTATAGCGTGTAATACAAATAAAACCTTTCCTCCTGGTCTTGTAACACAGCACTAGAAACCTTAGCTAAGATGACCATAATCGGCCTGATGGGAATTAGAGGAAATTTTTAAAATAAGTTTGGAAGAAAAAGATGGCCCTGCAAACATTCACAGGAGATCAGGCATGCTTACATTGGGCTGTGAGCGGACAAATCTAGGCAGGATGGTGACCTCTGTGACCTGAGAGAACAGTGTAGGGGAGAAAGAATTTATCCTGAGTCACAGTTTCAGGGGGTTCAGGCCATGGCTGCTAGGTGTCGTGCCTTTGGAAGGAACAGCTCAGCTATGGAAGCACACAGCCTTAGCTTCAGAGCTTAATAAGCTTAAGAGAAGGTTATTTCTTTCCTGGTAGAAGAGGCGCAGAAAGGGGCAGGGGCTAGAGAACAACTGTCCCCTTTAAAGACATGCCTCCAGTGACCGATCCCATGAGTCATCACGCTAGGGCCTACTTTCTAAGGTTTTCATTTTCATTTGCAGATAATGCCTCCTGCTGGTACCAAGCTTTGAGTACATGAACTTGTGGGAACATTTGATGTTCAAACCATAAAGTATATTCAAATAAATGTCTGCACCTCATGATCCAATCATTTCACCTGTCAGTACTTACTCTAGACAAGCACCCGTTCCTTCGGAAGTATGTATGTAAGGCTGCTTATCACAGCACTGCTTGAGATCATAAAAAATTGGGAAAGTTAAATGTTTATTAATATACGATTTATTAAACATATAATGCTAAATAGTGGCAAAGTTCTTATTAAGATAAATGGTAGAAAACAAAGAAGCCCGTGAGGCTGAAAGAATAGTTTTAATTTTTGAAATTTCATTTCAAAGACATTTTCATTTCTATGAAAGAAAACAAAGAAAATAAAACAGTGAATTCAAGTAAATGCGTAGATAAAAATCCAGGAGTGTACACTGATTTGAAAAGGATAGTTATTATTGAAACAGGAGGAGAGGGACTGGGCATAGGGCTGTGGCTCAAGGGTACCTTCACTGAAAGTCAACTGTTACTTTACAAATGAATGCCCCATCATAGATGAGGGGGCATATACACGCAAGGGTGGTTTGGTTTTGTTTGAAGCCACAGGGAGCAAAATTTTGGTATTTACAGAAAGATGCTGAGATGTTAAGTGAAAAAAAAAAAAAACAGACTCAGAAAGCTAAGCACCCTGTCCCCATCACACACACACACACACACACACACACACACACACACACACACACCTGTGGAATAACAAGGAAGATATAAAAGTAAAATAATAAAAGCAGGAGACACAGGGAAGGGATTTAGCTTAACAGAAGGGTGAATGTTATAAAAGTATGATACACGTATGTATCAAAGTGTGATCGAGAGACATCACTTTGTACTCTACAGATGAATAGTTTGAGCCCCTGGTGATTTACAGTTTCTTTTAAAAAACAAGTGAACCGGGGATGGCTCAGCAGTTAAGAGTACTCGCTGTTCGGGGCACGGTTGTGTACTCCTCTAATCCCCGCAGAGGCTGGCAGATCTCGGAGAGTGCCACACCATCCAGGACTACACGGTGAGACCTTATCTCAAATAACAAAGTCAAAGAAAACAAATAATGGAGCATGGTTGCTCTTTCAGAGGTCTTAAGCTCAGTTCCAGCATGTAAATGATAGTCCGTAGCTCTCTGCAATCCCAGTCCTAGAGCCCATTACCTTCTTCTGGCCTCCTCAGGCACTAGACACAAAGGATGATGCACAGGCACACATAAGATTGAAAATAAAAATAAAAACAAGTGAACCATCACATTGGGTCTGGCTCTTTGGCACAGTCTGTGCAGGCTGTGGCACCGTCTCTTGAGAAGTGGGGTTCTTAACATCCCACATTTAATTTGGTTCAAGGACCATCAAGCCATACTTATGAGGATCAGGAACAGGCTTGTGATTGTCTCCATTTTAGCAAAAAGTCAAGTATGGAACAGCAGGCAGAAGGCTCTTGACTTTCTTCAGAGTATCCTTAGCAAGTATTCATGGCCTGCTCTTGTGCTCCAGGAGAGCAGGATAGGAGTTAAAGCCTGCCCTTGCCCATCTCCCTATAGGCCATGCTATGCCACAATCCTAGGCACTCCTTAGGATGTGGGTTTGTGGGAACTAAACCTGGGGGGGGCCTTCAGTGGGGTTCAGGATAGGATCACCAGGAGGGAGGATCTTGTTGATTCTTACTGCACCTTCTGGGCCATCGCCTTTATAAATATGCTTCTGGCTTCCTTCCACTACATTACCCAGTGCCAGAATCTCTGTTGTGTGTGCACATTCATTGATTTGACTTTTTTTCTTCTTCTTGAGAACATAGAAATCTTGGTTGCTTTAATCAACATATTATGTGCGTGTGTGTGTGTGTGTATGTGTGTGTGTGTGTGTACACTGCTGCTGTAGTGTTTGCTATACAGTTGATACTCAGTAAATATTTGTTTAATGACTCAATCAAGTATTTATTGAATTTCTATTATGGCCAAAGAATATGCAGTGAGGACACAGTAATGATTGCAGATACTTTCCCTCAATCATGGAGCTCACTATTGTAGCACGTACCTCCATTTAAACTCTTGGCAGACCACACTACCACCCAGGGTCCTTCAGATCTACACACACACATTAGCTTATTTTCAATCTGCCTTATTGGCTAAATTGCTGGGTGCTTCTGATCTCCCACAGCTAGCGTGCCCTTCCCAATACTCTTAACTCAGCACCCTAAATATGCCCTCAGTTTCAGTTGCTCAGTTACATTTAGACCCCGCTCAACACCCTAAATCTGCCCGTAGCTCAGTTGTGTTTTTAACCTCCCACCTGGGGAAGTGACCTCTGGTGGGTGTGCCCAAGGTCTCACATGGTTTGTCACCTTTTCTTCCTCCCAAGCATGGTGAAATCCCTTCTCCTCCTCCTTCATCCTTTAGTGTCCCCAGGGGATGCGGAAGCCCTGCCTCTTTCCTTTTGCCCAGCATTTGGCTCCTAGCATCTTTATTGATCGATCAAGAGCCAATGGAGGACAGGACCTTAGCATCAGACCCATCTCCTACACACTATTGTGTAAGAGGGGTGAGCAATGTTCAGCAAGGGAGGTCAGCACAAAATAGTGATGTTTGTGTCAGACATGTAGTTCATACCTGTCATCTCAGCAGTAGAGAGGATACAACAGAAGGATCATGAGTTTGAGGCCAGCCTCATATTCAGGAAGCTTCTCTGTAAGCATCAGTGGTTTGTGAATACTGTATCTCCAGACCCAGGTGTGCCTGAAACATGAAAGGATCTTCTGATAGGTAAGAATATAATTCCTTGATTTAGTTTATTCTGTTTATATCAGTCCTGTGTGACGACCATGTCTAGCACTTCCTTTCAGTCAGTCACAGAGCCTAGAACTGTATCCAGCAGAGTTCTGGTTAGTAAGTATCCAGTGATGAACAGAATTTAGGTCACAGAGCTTGATGACCAAATAATGGATGTTATACTCCTGTGAGCAATTTAATTTTTTTTTTTTTTTTTTTTTGGATTTTTGGATTCTTTTTTTTTTTTTTTTTTTTTTTTTGAGACAGGGTTTCTCTGTATAGCCCTGGCTGTCCTGGAACTCATTCTATAGACCAGGCTGGCCTTGAACTCACAAATCCTCCTGCCTCTGCCTTCCAGAGTGCTGGGATTACAGGCGTGCGCCACCACCACCCGGCCTGTGAACAATGTAAAATACAGGTTCATATTTCAACTTCAGAAAGACTCCTGCGAACTCAAAGTAGGCTCCATGAACGGAAAGATTTGTTCATTTCCCACCATTCATCGGGTTGCAGAAGAAAGCCGTAAGAGGCATTCCTGAGGGGAGTGGCCACAGGCACCTATCTGACATAGGGCGGCCAGTGGTGTCTTTTCTTGTTATCTTGCAGACAGTCATGTGCTTTAGTCTCTTTAGTATGTTCAAGAGGAAGATTTAGAAGAGGGTAGATGACATCATCATCTCAGTGACATGCTCTATGATCTCCTGAGGTGTACAGGGGACTCTGCCTCTCTCCTAGCTATGCCCAACTCCCTCTCTGTCACCATCACTGCCTGGTCATCCATGCTTTCTTTATCACAAAAATCCTTGGAACGAGGTCTTGATTATACTTGCTTATTAGCTTTCTTGATTACTGATGGTGACTTAATGGAATCTTTTTTGTGTTGTGTGCAAGTCAAATTGTCAGAATGAACCTAAGCACGTTGTTCTCCTATATCCTGGAAGGATACAGCATGTCATCATTGACAGCGGGCTTTTTATCTTACTGCCTTTACCAAGCCAACAACTTACTTTTCTTAAGGGTGAAAAATAGGCCATCGTGTTACATGGTCCTTGACGGACAGAGAGAGGAAACCACAGGCAGTGCTTAGGCAAACTTCCTTGCCAGTGTGGGCCAGAAAGTTAGATGGTAACTGTTGTGGGGCTTTAGAGGTCCTGCTTGGGTTTAATAATAAAGACATGGCGACATCTGCATAGTCTAAGGCCGTTGGCCTGCTTGCTGGGGCAGTCTCTAAGCCAGCCCATCTAATTTAAGCCAACTTCTCTGCCATTGCATCTCTCCATGAAGCTCTCTCTCTGCTCTACCTCCCTGTTCCATCTACCTCTGCTTCTATCCTCCTGCCGCTGTCTTTCCACAGGTAGAAAGGTCCTTCTGCCCTAGCACCAGGCAAAAAGCTACACTCCTTTTGTAGTCATCCAGCTGGAACTGGGGGCTATGTGACCTTCACCACAACAGCTTGCTTTCCTTCCTTGGGCAGTTGAGGAAGGAACAAACACTTACACATCCTGCCAGCAGTCGTGGAGTTAATACAGACTCTGAAGTCTAGGCACAGACTGCAGATTAGTACTACCACAGTGTCACTGCTGGGTGTATCTTCTCTGGTGACGCTTCAGTCACTGAGTGATCTGTTGTGTTTTGTGGCCACATTGGACCCGCACCTAATAATGTTTATTCTCTCACTGACTTCATGTTTTCTGCATTCTTGTTTCTCCAATAAAGCTTTAGAATGTGAGGTTTTGGCATAAACTGTTTTCTGTGTGTATGAAGTAGATCATTAGTATCCATTTTCTGTGGGAGGTGAACTCAGAGTTCACCCGCATTACAGATGAGCAGGAGGTGCTAGGCCAGGCCCCTCCTCCTTTAGCTAGCTGCAGGCACCTAACTCTGAGACTAGGAGAACTACAAATCTGAGCCCATGATCAGAAAAGGGGAGAGTCAAAACCCCAATTCTTCATTAGAGAATGTTCCTTGAGCTAAAACAATGAGATGGGGAATTTGGGAAGGAGGCAAGTCCCAACCTATGGGAGAAGGAGATGGGAATTCCTTGCAATGGAGGGGCTTTAAAATAAACATGCCGATTTTTTTGCCTTTTCTTTATGCTGGTGCCCTCTTTCTGTAGAATTGTACTTTAAAAATGGCTTCGTTTCCACTAGTGTCTTATGTCTTACATGAGGAAACTGGAATTGTAACAACAATAAACAAATCCACAATTCAGTAACTCACCCACAATCCCACCACTATGAAAATGCAGTGCTACTGTGGCTGTTTCCCCCTTACTCTCCTCCTCCTCCCCTCCTCCTTCTCCATATTCCCCTCCTCCCCTCCTTTCTCTTTCTTTCCTCCTCCCCTTCTTTTTCCCTCTTCTCCCCCTCCTTCTTCCTTCCTCCTTCTCCATCTTCTCCTTTTCCCCTTCTTATCCCCTCTTCTTCCCCTCATCCTCCTCTCCTCCTTCTCTTTTTCTCCTCTTCCTCCTCCTCTTCCTCCTCCTCCTCCTCCTCCTCCTCCTCCTCCTCTATCTTCTCCTCTTCCCTCCTCCTTCCTCTCCATCTCCTCCTTAGATTTAAACATATTGAATTACTAAGACCAAGGCTAGAAAGAAATGACTTGTAAAAATCAGACTTAATTATTAAGAGGACTTAATAATGTTATTTACTGTAAAGAAGCAGGATTTAAGTTGAAAATGATGAATAAACAGACAATGTAAGTAGGAAAATTAGAAATATCAGAAGTTAAAACCACAAGATTATGCAACAGGACTGAGTATGTAAGGCCTAGGCTCTACCCCAGTACTGGGGAGGGGAAAAAGAAAGATAATCTAAAAGCAACAACAACACAAATTTTCAATTGTCTTGTTAATTCAGCATGGTAATGTACACCCGTGATCTACCATCTTGGGTTCCAGGTCAGCCGGGCTTACCTGACAAGATCCTAGTGGCTGGGTTCAGAAGAGTTGTGCCCTAGAGAGAAGTCTCAGGATAAACAGCTGTGCTGTGGAATTACTGCCTACCTAGATGGATGCTGAGAAAGCTAAGGGAGGAACAAAGGCCAAAAGGCCACTTCTGTGGGCAGGCACTAAGGGAAGCACATTTTCTGTCAGAAAAAAACATGTTTTTAAGGACACTTGTCTTTTAGAAGCAGAAGTGAGAGGAGGGGTAATGAAGCAACCTCGTTTATCGTGTTTGCCCAGACTAACATATGATTAGCAGCACTTTGAATTTTCATAAGAAGGCGTTTGGCAGTGGAGAGAAGGGAGTATAAATAAACATGTATACTATGGAAATAGATTTATAGTAACACACCTGTGCACATAGACTGGCTCCAGGTGTGAGGAATAAGGCAGTGTGGCCAAACACGGCCCTCAGTTCTTAGGCAGAGTCCATTATTTCTGGAGACTCAGGAGGCATGGCAATAAAAGTTCGGGGAGATGTATTCTTGATAGACCCCCAAGTTGTTTTGTGGTAAAACTCAAATATGGTGAGCTTAATGTGAAATTTATTCTCCTCGGAGGAACATTATAAGTCCTCGTATCCCATTTACGTGCCCAGCACGATCATTTGTCTCGATTATGGGGAGTGGTGAGGAAGTGATTGGCATGCTTCTGAATGCATTAAAGGCTCTGCAGACAGACAGGCTCTAAAGCCAGCCGCAGGCGCGAACAATAGTGTGCATTCCAATAATCAATAGCAAATGACCCGTGAATTCGAGCTGCTTTCTTAGAGAGCTCATAATGGGTTTTATTCCTTTCTTTTCCAGCTCATTAACAACCCGTGTTTGAAAATAGGTCTGAACCTGGGTGGCTCTTTCTGAAGAAGGAGCTGTGTTTGCCTGTTGGAGTGCTAAATGGGGGTGTTGAGCCCCATGCAGGGTGTCTTGAAGTTCCCTCGGGTGACAGTGAGGCCCTGTCTGATCCAGCCCTCCTGTGTGAACAGACCTAGCAGAGGGCTTAAAAGCAAGTGAATTTATCTCCGATGCTTAATCATCAGATCTCACATGAACAGAACCACCCCCCAACCAAATCAAAAAGCCACCACCAACAAAAATGACAGACAAACAAGCAACAATAAAAGAAGAAAAAAAACAGAGTTCAGCAAACATATGGAAAACTGACCATCTTAGGTTTGTGTTTTCAGCAGCTCCAGATGTTGCCTTCTCTTCTGAGGAAGCATGGGTTCTGCAGCCTTTAGCTCAGCTTGGTTTTGTTTTGTTTTATTCTGTTGTTTTCTATGTTCCTAGATTCTGTGGCACTTCTTAGTCTTGAGACCTTTCCTCCATTTTTTTCCCCTTTTTTAAAAAATGGTTTTTCGAGACAGGGTTTCTCTGTATAGCCCTGGCTGTCCTGGAACTCACTCTGTAGATCAGGCTGGCCTCGAACTCAGAAATCCGCCTGCCTCTGCCTCCCAAGTGCTGGGATTAAAGGCGTGCGCCACCACCGCCCAGCTCTTTATTTCTTTTATTCCCACCCCACCCTACTCCCATCCTACTTCTATGGGCAGAATTTTGCTTCCTCTATGCTCCCACATCGCAAACCAAAATGGGAGAGCTTCCAACTCACTGCCAGGCTTCATGGTCAAGCAAAGCTTAGCTATGGAACTTTCTGATAATTATGAAAATTATCAGAAAGCGCTGCTCGGATGCTTCGAGAGAGTGTGCAAAATGCTCTAGAAGCTGAAGAGCAACACAGATAGGGGTCAGGTATAAGACCCCCCAAAACCGGGGGTGCCCCAGCACCCCACACCCCGGAAGGTGACACCCAAATCACTGGCGAGAAACGGTCTCGATGCAATAGCTTGAGGATTTCTTTATTCCAGAATTCTGGGTTCCACAGCTGTACACCACGCAAGGCTAGAGGCCTGAGGACCACGAGTGCTGAATTGTGACAGCTTTTATAAGTTTACGACAAAGCCTGCGAATCACAAGCCAATCATTTCTTAGAATGGAGAGCCCTCGAAATGTGAGCCAATTGATTTGTACCACTCCATAGTTTTTAGGCCAATCAGTTTAAATTATCGGAGCCCGCGCTCAGTGGATCAATTAGTTTCCTATTTTCTTGAATGTCTACAGCTGTGTGAACTCCTGCATAGGGGTAATGGCGTAAGTTTACAGAAGCAAGATAAGCTTAGCCCATTTCCAGTTACCTTACAGGACCAGGATCACCTATGCAAGGCCTTTCTGCTAGCTCTAAACAAAGGGCGGGCTCTGGAATGTGGCCTTTTACCTAGTTTCTAACAAAGCGAGATAGCATTTTAAACTTCTGATTTCTTGGGGTCATTAGAGTTAGGCTGTATTATTTTCTATCCTTTCATAGGGAGGTGCCAACCTCAGCCTGGTCCTTCTTCACTTCCAGCTGAAGTCGTAAGAGTCCTTGTCACCTGTTTTCCGCTTTGTCCAGAGGTTCTCATTATGTTCAGCAGGGTACCACTGGACTTCCGGTTTCCTCTGCATAGTTCCTCTGATGAGGATGCCCTGCTCTGGGGCTGGTGGTAAGGATCGGAGAGACATGCTCAGTTTCACTGTCTGGGAAGAGGATGTGTCCTGTTCTTTGGGAGGCTAACTGCTTTTGAATCTGCTGCTTTTCTGCTTCAGAAATACCTGTAGACCAGGCAGAGGGGTCTGATGAAGCAACCAATACCTTGCCCCCTTCTCCTACGTGGACATCTGCTCCTAGCAGGAAGGGAAAGCCCTCGGAACTCTGCTTTGAGAACTTGGCTGTGTTGTAAGACACTGCGGTCCATCTCTGGTCCTAGATAGTCCTTGCTGGGCTCAGGGGTAGATTTATTAGGGTTGGGAGCAAGGAGGGGAAAAGCCCACCTTTTGATTCTGACTGTGGCTTCTCAGTTCTCTGAGTGGTTTCTTGTTTTGGTCGTTTGGTTGTTGTTCTCAATCAGGAAGAAAAAGACGTCTTAACTAGCAGTTATGTCTTAACTAGCAGTTACGTCTTAACTAGCAGTTATGTCTTAACTAGCAGTTATGTCTTAACTAGCAGTTACGTCTTAACTAGCAGTTACGTCTTAACTAGCAGTTACGTATTGTGCTGTCTCGTTTTCTGGGTCTTGATGGCAGTTAACAAAAGATGTGGGAGAACAGAGTAGAAGTGAACTGAGGAGAAAAGAGTGAGGGAGAAATGGGGGAAGAGAAAGGAACGGTAAAAAAAATCAAACAGAAGAGACAGGAATGAGAAGAGGGAGAGGGAAGCCATGAATCCATGAATAAATGAATGAATGAATGAATGAATGAATGAACAGAGTGAGAATGAGAGAGTGATGAGAGATTATAAATAAATAAACCTCAGGGAAAAGGAACTGACATCTGACTGTTCGCATCAGCCAGGCGTGCCAGTTAGTTGCCATGGTGATCGGACACTAATGAGAGTGGGAATGGCTGGCTCCCTGGGGCAAAGCAGTGCAGGCTCAGGGTAACGCAGAAGAAACTGCAGGTTGACAGTTTCTGTACTTAGTCCACGTTTGCCCTCACAAGGCAAAATCAACTCTGAGAAGACCTTTTCTGGCTACCTTGGTCAGGAATGCTTCCCAAATTAGACAAAGATGTTGTCTTTTGTGTTTTCTCAGGGTCCCCGAGATTGTCACCCTCAAGGTTCAGCCCATTCTGGTACCAAAGTATATTCTATGGATTGCAAGTTGCTTTTGTGGGGGTGGGGAATGGGGTGGGGGTAGGAGTGTTAGCTCTGGGTTCCTTTGAGCAAAAAACAACCAACTTGTTTTCTGAATGTCAGTAAATGCAAGAGAGGGAGGTGATTGGAGAATGGATGGAGAAAAGAAGGTTTATGGGACATATGGTGAGGGGGGATCTGGGAAAGGGGAAATCATTTGGAATGTAAACAAAGAATATAGAAAATAAAAATATTAAAAAAAAGAAATACTCGGAACTAACAAATTGTATCAAAATACAATTATCAGCATATTAAAAGGGCAATAGAGTAACACAAGCTTCTCCAGTAATACATTGTAATGGTGGTCCTAACAGGCATCATAACTGGGAGACAATGAATGTGGTTCCCACATCTCCTGGGCTGCAATGTGGGAACACTGGGGCTGTGAGGACCACATCACCAGCATTACAGAAACCATTACCCCAAAATGTTACATGTTCAGTTCAGTTACAAGTTAGTAAATTCAAAAAACTCATACTCCCTGGGTTCCAGTGGTGAACCCCCCATGGGAGACTTTTGAACTTACATTAGGCCTCCTGCATCTCTATTCCACATCTGTCCCCATTTCTTTGCTAACTTTGTCCCAATTTCTTCTGGGAATTCTGTGACTAGGTTTAATTCCTTCTAAAGCCATGTTCTCATATGCATTGGCTCAGCTGCATACAATGTTCTTCCAAACTCTTATCTCTGACTCTGCACCTTTCTGTTAACTTCCTCAGAGTAACCTTCCCTAAGATCCCCAAGGAGAAGATTGTTCCTATTTTGCTAGTTTTATATACGAGTGCTTTCTTTTCATAATACATATTGTTTATAACTAAGAATTCAAGCGCAGAAGACCTCAGAGACCCACATATCCACCCAAGAAGATTCTAAACCCCACAAAGGCCGGGCCTCCTGTGTGAACCCAGAGCTGAAACACCAATCACCTAGTAGAGACCATTAATGCTTATAGAGTGGAAGAGTGACAGCGTGGCCGACTGAGACCTAATCTAATAAATCAGCCTTTGTACTTTCGTCACTTAGCTGTGTGCCTGATACATGGTGGGTGTACGGATGGTGACAGCTGAAGGAATGAAAAGTTAGTTGGCTACTCACGGTTGAAGGTTGCAGTGAAATGCAACATACATACTGGGCCTCTGCCTGTCGAGTAAACCTTGCCAAGGTATTGCCAGCTTTTGGATGGCCTTCCTGGGACAGCTGCTTAGCTGACCTGACTTTCTTTTAGTTTGGTTCCATCTGCTGTTTAGTTTCTCATTTAAAAGCAGCCGACTTAGGAGATGAGTCTTAAGTACCTGGTTGTAGTGAACCCTTGGGCTGTGTCGCCATCAGAATCATCTCTTGTTGGGTTTGCTGTCTTGAGGAGCTAAGGCTTTGATTGAATGAGAAGCTGGCTCTTCAAAGCTGGAAGGTCTTCCTCCTCTCTGAGGACCTCTGCAAGACTTGATCTCTCCTGTTCGGTTACTTTAATTTATTTCTGACTTTAAGTTTTCACTGGTTGATTGATTGTTGTGTGTATTCATGTGTATGAGTGTGTGAGTGTGAGTGTGTGTGTGTGTGTGTGTGTGTGTGTTTGTGTCTGTACTACACTGTGCATGTGGAGGTCCAGAGGACAATCCTGTTGAGTTGACTTTCTTCTTCTTTTAGTGTGAGTTCTAGGGATAAAACTCGGGTAATCAGATTTTCTCTGTAAGTTATCCATTAAACCATCTTGCCAGCCTTGTTTCTGAATTCTTTTGATTTACAAGAAACTGTGATATCTGCTACTTCTTTGCTTCTATGTTGTGACTGTTACTGACTCCGGATGATGGGACAGAGAGGCTGTTCAGGTGGATTGAGCAGTGCCCTGATCCTGCATGAAGGTGTGAGGCAAAGACAAGCAGCTGAGAAGGCCATGCCCTGTCCTCTCCCTACCCAGGATGCCCTGCTGCTTTCCAGTAGTGTCCTGACCTTTCCCTGCCAAGTAAAAAGCTAAACTAGTGAAAGCAAGGCAGAAGTCTAATATTCATGAAGTCTGATGGCTTACAAAAAGGTAGTGTCTTAAAATATATAAAATATAAGGCGTTAGAATTGCAAAACCTTTTGATAAATATGCATGTATCCAGGCCAAACAGACTAGGTCAGTCTACTCCTTGAATCATCCCACATGAAGATGGCCAGTTATAGCTGCGTCACCATCACACATCGGGCCTGGGTGAGCTGAGTCCATCGAGATGATTACATGTGACATGCAGCCTGTATGAAGCCTTCAAAGATCCAGGGGACTCAAGACAGGAGTAGGCTTTATTCAGAAACACTGAAAACTACTAAATTATTATTTACCTTTTGGTACTTCAAGTTGGAACCACTTTCACTAAGTGCTAATTAAGGAATTCACAAAGCCTGCTGAGGGCTGTAGGTACCTAGTGGAATTAAAAGTTCTTCCTCAGAAATGGCAAATAAGCTAGATATCGTTATATAAATCATGACAAACTAGACATTGACTATCACTAGCCCTTAGTTTTCACCTAGACAAGGATTGTACGTGTGCGTGTGTGTGTGTGTGTGTGTGTGTGTATCTTTGTGTGATATATTTTTCCTTTCTTTAAGGTAAGAGGATGTACCAAGATATATTTAAACTAATCAATTGCCCTTAGTATTTTCTCTTATAAAACTAAAAATATTCTACAAAAATCCTATTAGTTAAAAATGCATCTTTTATGACCAGAGGAGAATTTAGTCTATCCACTCTGAGTTAATTTACTCTTCAGATATCTGTAAGTAGTATTTTCAAAGTACCCACCCCACTTTCACCTAAAATCAGTGGTTCTCAACCTGTGAGTCATGACTCCTCTGGAGGGCAAGCTACCCTTTCACAGGGGTGGCTTAAGACCAAGGGAAAACACAGATGTTTATATTATGACTCATAACAGTAGTAAATTAGAGTCATGAAGTAGCAATGAAGAAAATTTTATGTTGGAGGTCACCACAGCATGAGGAAGTGTACTAAAGGGTTTCAGCATTGGGAAGGCTGAGAACCACTGCTTGCTTCTCTCCCTCCCTCCATTCCATTCTTTCTTCCTTTTAGTTTAGTTTAGTTTAGTTTAGTTTAGTTTAGTTTAGTTTAGTTTTGAGACAGGCTTTCTCTGTGTAGCCCTGGCTATCCTGGACCAGACTCAGCTCTGTAGATCAGGCTGGCCTAGAACTAAGAGATCGTCCTGCTTCTGCATCCTGAGTGCTGGGATTACTATCATGCACCACCACACTGGGCCCAAGTGCTTTCTTTAAGTACTCTTTGGCCAAAGGCAAAAAGATTGACAGCGTCCACTGGCACACGTGCAACAAATCTGCCAATCAGAGTGATTTCCCCTCTTTTGCTCTTGATGAGAAGGAACAGGTAGAGAATAATCACAAGAAGGATGCCAAACAACACAGAGTGAGACAAATCTCTGGACATTCTAAGTTATCTTTTCTTACAGCTTTCCAGACTCCAGTATTTGTCTCTTCCCAGTTAATCCTAAAAGGGGCAAGTAAATGATAGATAAATCCATCTTTGTTATGCCCACATTCTTAGAGCAAAGCCCTTTAGGTCTAAATTCAGAACTTCCAAGACCTTTGCCCTCTTATCATCACATCACATCACATCACATCACCACCACCACCACCACCACCACCACCACCACCACCACCACCATCACCACCACCACCACCACCACCACCACCACCACCACCACCATCACCACCACCACCACCACCACCACCACCATCACCACCACCACCATCACCACCACCAATCATCGTTGTTTAGTGGAGTGTTCGTCCAGGCCTTTGGCCTCTTGTGTAGGAACAGGCCCAGGACTTTGTGGCTGGGAGACTTTGCTTCCATTTTCTGGCCTCCCTTCTCCATTGCCCATGTTCTCTCCTAGATCCTAATTATCTCTGGCTGATAGAATCTGTCTGGCTAATCTGTTGTAAAGAGCTATGTTTATAGGCCTTGGTTTTCATTTTCATTAGGTCTGAGAATTACACCGACATCAGACAGAGCTACAGGAGGAAAGTACAGCTATTCCCTTAGATCAGTGGTTTTCAACCTTCCTGAGGCTGCTACCTTTTAATACAGTTACTCGGGTTATGGTGACCACCCCAACCATAAAATTACTTTCATTCCTACTCCTAACTGTAATTATGCTACTGTTATGAATGTTAATGTAAATATCTGACATTCAGGCTATGTGATATTTGACCCTGGGAAAAGGGAGACGCTACAGGTTGAGAACCTCATGTCTTTACAGACTGAGAGACCAGACCACCAAGGGATGAACAGGCCTAAGGTGATTGCAATCTCTAAGCAGATCTTCTGGGTGATTCTACGCTCTTTAGGGTGATTGGCAAGTCTTATTCATATGCATGCCTTACAGAATGTGACGGCTTAGGGGCCAGGCATTCCTTGTATGGGTTCTCTTAAAAGCAGACACAATCTGGTGACATTCACTCACAATCCCAGCACTCTAGTCAGCGAGGCAGAAAGGTATGCATGCTTAGGGCCAGCTTGGCCTACAAAGTGACACCGTGTCTTAAAAACAAATAAATCAGTCAGGCATGGTGGTGCACAGTCTTAATCCCAGAACTTGGAAGGTAGAGGCAAGCAGATGTCAGAGTTTGAGGTTAGCCTGGTCTACAGAGTGAGTTCCAGGATAGCCAGCACTACACAGAGAAACTCCATCTTGAGAAACCAAAAAACAAAACAATGAAAATATAATCATACAATGAAGTCTGAAGATGGATGAGAAGCACTTTACAAGACTGTAAGGACTTCAGGGGTGAGACTCTTACTTCTCTAAACTGCCCATGGCTATGGGAGTTCAGCACAGGGAGCCCCTTGTTACTTCTTGTTGCCGTGAGTGGGGGGTCTCTGCTTGCCACACTTCAGTTCCTTTCCTTTTAGTCTGCTAATCAGAACTGAATGATCTGCCAGCATTTGTTTTTGAACTTTCCCCAGCGCCCACCCTAAGTCCTTAGTTGTAACACATGGCAAGGAGCTGTGACCATCTTACCATAGACTTCTCCTTGGAGCTAGGCAAGCATTAAGCGGTCCATTTGCAGCAATCATGTGAAATTTATCTTTCTGGGATATATATGGGACTTACTTGAGGACAACCGTTAACAGCGACAATCTTTATGTCCGATATTTTCCCAGAGAGAGTGGAAAAATAAGATTGCTAAATGTTTAGTGAGCATTAAGGGGCCTTCAGGCCCATAAAGCAGTGTAAGCCAATGTAGTAAGCTGTTTCTATGGGGATAAGTGAATGACTGAGTTGACAAGCTACAGGAAGAGGCACGAGGCTGAACTAGCCTACCAAGTTCCTGTAACTCCTTTCCACTCTCCCAGAGACACAGCTCATGGTTATCCTCCCCAACACATACATAGTAGGGCCAGAGGCAGTCAGGCATGGAACTGGAGTAAGGAATATTCTCGGGCTGATGACAAGGTGGAAATCTGCCAGACCCCAAGGTACACTCTAGCCATAACAAAGATGCGTCCAGCCTTAAACTTCTCTCATTTACCTCTGAAGCATCCTCAAGATGCTTACTTCTGCCTTCTCATATCTTGTGTTCATGCCCTTGATGTTAGATTGACATCTCTAAGGTCCAAACTCTGCTATTGTGTCTGGTCTTATTCTACACATAGAAGAATACCTTATTCTACACATAGAAGAATACCGAGTGATGATCTGTTCAAGGGCTGACCCAGAGAATGATGAAATGGAAGGAAACAGATCTACAAGCTCCTGTTTTCCTGGTTGTGTTAGAGATCTGGGTCTTCCTAGAGTCGGATGTCCCCAGGGTTGTGGAATGCTGGGCTGATGTCTAAAAGGCTGAGCTAGTGGCTCAGAACAATCAGGGATACTGAACTGTAGGGAGTCCTTTTCTGAGAGAGAAGGAAAGTTAACCCTACTATAAAAGGACCCAAGGACTGAAAAACATCTGTGGAAATATTTCATTTATAAAGGCCAGGGCTAATGGTCAGGAAGAAGCAGAGGTGGTTTCTTTTGGGAGGTGGATGCTGAGGTGTAGGGGTCTGGGGCTGTGGGAATATCAGGGATTGGAATATATAGAATGTGAAGATTATGAAGGTAGGTAAGAGGATAAAGGGTAGAGGGGTACTAGAGGGACATGTGGGGTGTGCAGTTCAGGATGCTGGGATGTGGGAGTGTGGTTTACAGGGTATAAGATGCTATAGGGTTGGGGGTTAGCTGATGGGCAGTATGGTTGGGGGTGGAGGAGTGGGGAGTGTAGGAATGTCGTGTTTGTAGCTGTGGGGGTTTAAGAATTGTGAATGGGGTAAAGGAGTGGTGGGACAGGGACTGGAAAATAGGAAATTATGGGATAGGATGGGATGGGGATATTGGGTTTGGAAGCGTAAGTGTTGTGATGTGGCTTATGAGGCTGTGGAAATTTAGGGACTGTGGTATAGGGGCAGAATAGTGGTAGCATGGGGGTGAGGGAAAGGGGCGTGTGAGAGTGATGTAGAGTGTTGAGTTATAGGACAACAGAGGTATAGGATGTGAGGTGTTTATATGTTGTATGGGTGTGAGGCATGCATGTGGGGAAATCTGAAAACTGTAGGATAGAGGTAGGGGAGTGGCGGGAGAAGGTGGAAAAAATGGGAGGAGTTGATGTATGGCGTTGGGTGTTGAGTGTGGAGTGTGGGTTTTGGGGGTGTGCTGTATGTGGGTGCGTGGGCTCAGTCCCTCATCCTCTTCTTTCCTCCCGTGTATTTATTCCTTTCTGCTTTCCCCCTCTTTTTCTTCCTCCTTCTCATCTTCTGGAGGTAGGTTTTGATCACCCAGTCCAGGCTGTTCAGGAGAGCATCAACAGGTCCAGATTATGAGTTTTGGTTTTGTTCCTCCCGTGAGCTGTTAGCAGAAAGCCTAGCTGGGAATCTCTGCATGTTCTTCCATGTTTATTATCCAGGAAGGAGATGAGAGAAGACACACCATCTACTGAGAGCAGATCCAAACAGTAGCGTGTGTATCCAACAGCAGCATGGCTGTGCGCTCGTGGCTGCTGGCTACCCATTTCTCACCCCAATCACAATCCCGTCGTGCCATGCTCTCATGTAGGAAACAAGCACGTTGGTTAGAAGACTGAAGAAGCTTTGAAAGCATCAGGATAGGGCCAGGGTTTCTGTATCTGTAAGTGAAGCACGGCTCTCCAAAATGACTTGCTGGCGTGGGGAAGGTAGACACTGAAGGAGTGAGAAGAGACCCGCCAACTCTCTGTGGGTTCTGACCATGCTCCCCGACTCCTGCCGCCACAAACACTCTGGAGCTGCTGGTTTCTAGGTCTGCAAACTCTCTGGCCCTGCAGAGCCATAGGGCCTCTGCTGGGCCATCTCACTCGGTGGATCCCTCTGTTAGCAATCTCTCCGGCAGGGGGACCCCTGAGTTCCTCTTGCTACCATGCAACACCCAACACACCCCACGATCTGCCTCTTCACCACCTAATTACCCAGTAGAAACATGACTCTTGATGCTTAGTTAGCCAATTCGACTTATGGAAATTATAAACACAATTACAAAATGCCAATACAGTAATTTAAGAACCAATTGATAACGATAAAGCTTTATCCCAATATTTCTAACCTTATAAAACTTAGCTATTTTGGCTAGTAGAGGTCCACATCCAAAGCCATCTCCAGCTCTCTCTCCTCCTCTTCTGACCTCTGAGATTTCCCAACTCCTAGCCCCACCTCCCCTTTTCTGTCCAACCACAGGCCTTCCACTGCCCCAATGTGATTGGACAGGAGATATCCTGCAACAGTGAGTGACACACTAGGAACTGAAGAAAGTGGTTTCCAAACATAGCTGTGAAGTCACCTCACCATCAGTCACCCGCGTCTCCCTCCGTCACCGGAAGAGAGACTCATGGAGTTTTAGTAGACAGGGTGGCATTAGCTTTTCTCTAGAGCCTCTGACCTTCTCAGTGAAATTTCATCATTTCACTGTTCATTGTTCCATAAGCTTCTGTGAGGTTTTCTTTTTTCTTTTCTTTTTTCTTTCTTTCTTTCTTTCTTTCTTTCTTTCTTTCTTTCTTTCTTTCTTTCTTTTTTTTTTTTTTTTTTTTTTTTTTTTTTTTTTTTTTTTTTTTTTTTTGGTTGATTGGTTTTGTTTTGTTTCAATGCTGGGAGAATTGGACCTTGGAGCCTTACGCAAGCTAGGGACTCGCTTTATCTCTGAGGTATATTCCCAGCTCTTCCATAAACGTTCTTTTAGCGTCATAAACATGGTAAAAACAAACAAACAAACAAAAACTACCCAACTTGCCCACTGCTTCCAGTCTTCTTTAAATTGCCACAGCTTTCAGGAATTTAGGGCTACCCAAAACCAGCAGCCAGGCCCCAGACTTCATTTTCCCCAGCCCTCAGTCTTTCTTGAGAATTCATAACATTTCTTCAGCCACCTTCCCTCTATCACCTTGCTAATAATCCTTCCTTCTTTCCTGAGAGGTAACGTTAGCTCACTGCTCTGGCTGGTGTTAAAATAATTGGTGAGCTTAAAATAAATTCAGTGTATAAAGTGATGCCCGGGCCAGTGAGATCAGTCTCTCAGGGTGCGGAAGGTCAGATAGGGCTGATACATCCTCCAGACACTGCGGTCCTAGTAGCCCGAAGCTCCTTGAGTGGCCTCCTGGAGCTGTCATAAAACATGGAATGTGGAAGAGGCAAGATTCTTTGGGGTCAGCCCCACCCCATTTCACCCTGTCCTCCTCAGCTTGTCACCCCGTTTTTTCTGAGTCTGAGAGAGGCATCATGCCATTCGATTCAGTGCATCAGGCAGAGATTAGAAACACCCCGTGAACCAGATGCTTTATGGATGGGAACAGTCTTAACCACCGGGAGCTTTGGTGTCTCTCCAGGAGGCTAGAGGTGCAGAGACAGAGGGACCTGGCAGTGACAGGCAGATAGGCTCCTTCTGAATTCATTTCAAACTCACTCAAGTGTTAACTGCTTTAAAAAAAATCTCTGCTTCTCATTAAAAGGACTTGTTGAAAATTACAATCTTTTGTCAAGCGCATCTTAAAAAATGACCTTTCTTCATTGTAATTGCTATAGAAATTCACTTTCCTGGGCTGTGGGCTGCACTCTTGGGGACAAGTTTTAATAGGAAAAAAAAGTACTAGGTATTGCTTTCAAAGTTTTTTAATTGCCTAAATTAATAATGCCCCCACCCGTAAGGGAACAAATGAATTTGAACTCTCTCTAAAGGATTGAATCTCCAGCTCTCTCATTCTGATTACTTTTTGCATTCATTTTAGAAACCTAATGATCTAGAAGGTCACCTTTCCTTACTGTTGCCCACCCCCCAACTCCATCTTCTTCTAGCCTCTGGTCGGGACAGGTTTGGTGGGAACAACAACAGCAAAACTCAAAAGACAAAAACCAGAAGCCAAGTCCTTGGGCTTCTGCACACTGTTGCGGGCCAGGTACCCCCATAGACTGGATATTGTTTGTGATGGCCGACTTCTGGTTTCCTCCCAAGAAACAGCTGGCCTGAGGGAAATTACAGACAAGCAGGAGATGAGCATTTTGTATTTTTCTGCTAAAGAAGCCACCCAGCTTCATCATTTTGCAGATTTTTTTCAAAAACATCTGGCTGCTTTTTTTTTTTTTTTTTGATGTGCATGTCTCCCACAGTAGGACCTTAACTACAGCATCAGAAAACCACTCAAAGCCCTCACATTTACAACAGCAGCACCAACAAAACATTTACATTTAGTCTCCTTAGGGGAAGGCACAGGAGAGGGGCGACATAATTTTTTTTTAAGATGTCAAAGATGTTCAGATTAAAGAAACAGTAGAGTTGTAGACTGTGAGCCTTTACATAAAGAAAGAGATGGAATCTTTACTAAACTGGGCAATTAGGCTGACGAAACAAGTTGACTTGTGCCACTTAGTGGGCGAATTCATTGCTTAACACATAGAGATGATTTTTATAAAATCAGATGTTATTATGTACTGAGTGCCCTGGGGTTTTGAGAAATATTGATTTGAAATTATCAAAAGTACCAAAAGATTTACCAGTGCAAAAAGGCAAAAGCAATTAAACTCTCATCTCTAGGCTCTAGTGTTTCTCCCTTTAAAGATAATGATCAGACAGACTTTCCTCCCTTTTATCAAGTAACAGTGCCTCAAAGATGCTTAGTCATCTTATTTCTTATAGGAATGTAACTTAAATATATTTTTTATCTTAAATTTGATGTTAGAATAACAAGATCATAGAAGATGGCATAATGTGATTGGAAGAGGTGGTCTCAGTAAATTAAAACATACCAGATTAAGTGTCCTTAAGAGTCTGGAAAAGGTAGCACTGGTTTCTTTTCTATCTATCTATCTATCTATCTATCTATCTATCTATCTATCTATCTATCTGTCTGTCTGTCTGTCTGTCTGTCTGTCCGTCCGTCCGTCCGTCCGTCCGTCCGTCCGTCCATCCATCCATCCATCTATCTATCTATCTATCTATCTATCTATCTATCTATCTATCTATCTATCATCTATCTATCTATCTATCTTTGTGGTTTCAAAAGCTTTATTTTTACTTGGTCCAAGACTTGGGAAAGCTCCAGGGCAGTTACAAAGCCTTGAGAGGTTCATTCAGGTGGAGGTCCCAAGGCGGGCTGGTGCAGAGCAGAGGGAGGAGTTCTCCTAGTCGTGCTAGAGAGTGAGCCGCTCAAAGAGACACTCCCCCAGAGATGGTTGGAGCAGCCCGTCTGCGCTGTTGCGGCCCTGACAGCCTATGAAGGTTGGTCAGGTGGCCGCCCATCTTCTTCATGAACTTCAGGAAGTGCCTTTCCCAGAAGTCACAGAGATGAGGGTCTGTGCAGACAGAACCCAAGGAATAAAGATCTACAAGTTTCAGGTTCTTCTCTAGGGCCAAAGTGCTGTTCATGGTGTCTTGGGCTTTACCCTACTTGCCTTGAGATGGCTTCTGTACACCCTGGAAAAGTGTGAGGGCCCCACCCCACGTTCATTCTGAAACTTGAGGAGACACTCGGTGCCCTTGGTGCGTCTCCGCTGTCTGTTCAAAGAAGAAGTAGCCTACACCTTCCAGAGCCACATCATCCCAAACGAAATAGTAGCTGTAGGAGGCCCGCAGGTGCGAGTTGACCAGGCGGTTCACGGCAACTTCCACTTCGGTGGAATAATTCTGATGAATCTCAATTCATGGATGATCTGGAGTGTGGGGCTAACCACGGACAGACGGTGCTGGCTGGTCCTAAGAGCCGAAGGCAGCAAAGAGATGGTCCCGGAGGTGGAGACTGAAGAGGTTGTGAGGCGGCTGGAAGCCAACAAAAATGGAGTCCTCGGGTTTGTTCCGTCCAAACACTGTTGAAACAAGACCCGATCCACTGGCACTCCAAGGCGCTGCTCTCCAGCTCTGGTTTCTTAATGTGAGTTATGAGCAGGTGGGAAAGGGTAACTAAAGCAGGTCACACACGGCTGAAGTAGTTTCTGTGTGACAGTCTTGACCAATGGGTGGCAGGCAGACATTTCAAAGCATTTATACTCATATTCAGGATTCAGATGTCTCCGCTTTTTAACCGTGGTGACCAGGGGTGGGTATTATAGAAACACAGTGTAAAGAGGTAAGGGATGTAAGGCCCTGCACGGAGGGTTCCGCTGCAGATCTTGCCATTCGCATGAACAAGAAATCAACTTTTCAACTGTTAGTTTTACTGGAGACATAGTATTACTATGCATCACAAGTTTGTCTTGAACTCAGAATCCTCCTGCCTCAGACCTGCTCCACTAGACCTGGAAATTTGGGATTTTTGAACATTTCTTACCTAACTTATTACCCTAGAATAGCCTGTTATCCTAACAACAACAAAGATAATTTATTTTGTATTTTATTATTTGTATGCAAGGCTAAGGGGAGAGAGCATCACATACCTTGGAGAGAGAGTCACAGGTGGTTGTGTTTTCCTTATTGTAAGGAAAGTGTAAGCAGTGTATGCAGAGGCTCCTGTCACAGCTGGGATGTGAAGGGCTCCTGGATTTCTGGGTTTGGCCCCTGCTGGTGGAGCTGTTCCCGGAGGCTGTGGAACTTTAGAATGTTAGACTTTGCTGGAGGAAGCTGGTTGTTGGAAGTAGGATTTTTATGATGTGTTGTCCCTTCCCGTGCTTGTCTTTGCTGCTTTTGTGACAGGATTCCTGACATTAACAACCTAACGGAAGGAAGTTCAGTTTGCTTTCTTTTATCTATCGTTGCTCAAAGCCTTGTGTGGGCAGGACATCATGGCGGTGGGAATGGATGAGAAGAGTACCTGGGCGGAGCCCATAATCACTCCCGTCCCCCAAGAAGTGATGGCAGGGTTCAGATACAGGCTTTCCCATTTACCACATCATCTTGTCCAAATTACTTCTGTTCTTTTAGGCTCTTACCTCACCATAGACGGGAGCTAGCAACAGAGAGGTCAGTTAGAGATCATTTTCATAACATACTCGGAAGTGTGTCTTGAACACACGCAGCGATGGCTGCTTTTATCATTATGGCTTGGAAAGCCAGAATAAAAATGTATGAGTTTCTGATGAGTTGTAGTCCTGTAAGGACACAAAAGGTTCCCATCTCTAATCGCTTGGATTAATCCCTCATATTCTAACTGCAAGACTGAAGCAAAGCTGTGGGGTTCCCTGTCTCAGTTAGGTTTTCACTGCTGGGATAAACACCGTGACTGAAAGCAACTTGGAGAGGAAAGGGAGGGAATATTTCAACTCCCAGCTTACAATTCGTCAGGAAAGAAGTCAGGGCAGGAACCCAGGGGAGGAGCCTGGAGCTGAAGCAGAAGCCACAGAGAAATGCGCCGCCCCCTCCCCCGCCCCCGCCCCCCCCCCCCCCCCCCCCCCCCCCCGGCTTGCTCAGCAGACGTTCTCATACAAGTCAGGACCATCTGCCCAGGGGTGGCACTGCCCTCCATCAATCAAGAAAATGCCCCACAGATGTGCCTTCAGACCAACCTGATGGAATGAGTCTCTCAACTGGGGCTCTCTCTGTCTTTCCAGATGACTCTAGCTGTGACAAGCTGGCCAAAAAGGAGCTTGTGGTGTGACTGCACATACATGCTCAGGGGAGAGGTCCGGGGGTGATGCTGACTGCCCGAGCAGTATCTGAAGGCTACCGTTGCGATCAGGTTCTCTGCTCAACAACAACTGAGCAGAAAGGACAAAAAATAAGATATCATTCTTTTCCATGTATTTACATGAGGTGGGTAGTGAGCATTTGCTACAGCGTAGCTTAGCAACAAGGACCTGCAGAGGACAGTGCCTGCAGGTCATTATTAGTAAGCTCTGCTTCCCCAGAGCCCTTGGAGGTGAGGGCAGGGGGAGGGGGGATGGTTTCTTATTTGTCAGTTGCCTTGACACTCACAGGATGCAAGAAGCTGAGATCTTCACCTTGCAGGGAACCTTACAGATCTGCACGCTTCTAGTTACTTCCACGTGGTGTGTCTGAGGAGGGGGTGTTGTGAGGAGTGGGTTGATTGTCTTTGTTGTGTGTGTGTGGGTTCTGTCTGGACCTGTAGCCGGGTGTTTCTCCAGAGTCTCACATCCTATCATCTAGAGTCCACAAGCTCACACCCTGTCGCAAGGCTGCAATGTAATTTGCAGAGACAAGAGTAACCTTGTGCACTTTTGTGATAGTAGGAAGTGGTCAGAGACAGAATGGAGGCTTGCTTGCTTTAGGGTGTTGGGAATAAGACAGGCCTGCCTTGTCTTATGCGCTAAACCCCATTACACCACAGGCATAAATGATCTGAGGGGTTTGACCTGGTGGTGGCTCTCTAATGGAAGGAAAAACTTAGTCGGGCACTTTATTGATCACCTGGGAATGATCTGAGAAGTGGGATAAACCAGGCGTGGCATTTCGCAGTCACACTCAGCCCATGTATAAGATCTCGCTCCTGCTGTGAGGAGGTCCACTCCAGAGCTTCCAGCACAGCTATTGGGAAGCTAACTGACCTAACACAAGTGCTATTTACAAATAGTAAAAGCATCTATAGTAAGCTCACATTTGTGAGATGTTAAACTTTAAAAGGGCTTTACACTTTTACTGTTCCTTTATGCTCAGTTAGATGTTTGAGAGCTCCAAGCAGGTGCTACTGCAAATCTTGTAGATGCTAAGAGGTTTTTGTGTAAGGGACCAAACTTGCAACTGAGCCATGCGACTCAAGATCAATGACTGTGCCATGCTTCCATTACACGTCTATGAAGGCTAGGGACTGGATGACAGAAGTCTATGGGTAGGAAGAAAAGGAAGAGCAGGGGTAGAGATAGATGCACACTAGAGGCCAGTGGGGGTCCCTCCCTCTGACAATCTCAGAGACATCCCCTAAATGAGTGAGCTTCTTGTCTGGGCAATGCCATTTTAATGTACTGGGGGATCATAATTCTCCTGTGCTCACATATCTGCCACCGAGAGTTACTGGGGACAGACAGTTGTCTTTATCAAAGATTGCCAGGTAGTCAATTTTCCCTAAGCATTTCTACAGTGACTGCTGAGATTATGGAGTAACTGTTACATTTTGGCACCCGTTAGTCATTTCTAACTCAGATGTAGGTATTTTTTTAAAAAATACATTCTAAGGACGAGGAAGTTGCACAGCAATACAATGGCAGGGCAGTGTTTCTAACACTGCAAAATGTAAAAATAAAGTCAAGACAGAAAGGTAATGACTCACAGAGGCTAAGCTGTCCTGCTGAAATAAAGGGGGCGTTAACTTGGATCTGCCAGTTTCACCACTTTATCTCTTATTGTTATTATTATTATTATTATTATTATTAATTATTATCGGCTTTTTAAGACAAGACTTCTCTAGGTAGTCATGATTGTCCTGGTACTCAATATGTAGGCAAGGCTGGCCTAGAAGTCACAGAGATCAATGTGGCTCTGCCTTCTGAGTGCTAGGAGGAAAGGTGTGCACTACACCTTGCCAAGCTCTCCCCAGTTTTAACAGTATCATGTTTAAGGGTATACACTCATGAAAAATGCACAAGCCCCTCCATTCCTGATTCAATTAGTCCTTAGTAGAGTCTGACCGAGGAGAGAATAGTTTCTGCCTCTGTAGAGGCCAGATTGAGGCTGGCTCGAGACTGCACCGTGAACACGGGTCTAAGTGGGTGGGTATGATGTCCATATCCCTCTTAGCCCCAGTGAACAGTCTTTAGCGTCTGTGCTGTTTTGCTTCTGTTGACCTTACTTGTGTCTCTCTGCTGACCTGCCTTTGGGGGCTTTGCTCACAGAATGCCAGAAGTCCGTGCTCTTGGGCAATTATTACCCTTACCCTGGCAATATTGGTTATAAAAATCACAGGAACTGTACCATAAGTTAGGATGATCCAAATTGGAGTGTGCTCCACATCAGAGAGGCTGAACTCCAAGACTGGGGCCAGACAGAAGACACTTAAATGATCTTCCTGCTAAGCTGAAGAGCTGCTGGGAGAGTGTGAACTTCGGTGATGTGCAAACCAAAGTGAATGCATCTCTTTATTCCTTCTTGATATTTACTTAAAAGAACGGTACCTGTAAGTGGCCTAATAGTTCTGCTCTTGGGGGGAGGGAGGGAGAAGAAAAAAAGAAAAACAGAAAGAAAGGAAGAAAGAAAGAAAGAAGAGAAAGAAAGAAAGAAAGAAAGAAAGAAAGAAAGAAAGAAAGAAGTGAAGGGAAGGGAGGGGAGGGAAGGGGAGGGGAAGGAAAGGGAAGGGGAGGGGGAGGGGAGGGAAAGGGGAGGGGAAGGGAGGGGAGGGAAGGGAAAGGGGAGGGGAAGGGAAGGGGAGGGGAGGGGAGGGAAAGGGAAGGGGAGGGGAGGGGAGGGAAAGGGGGAGGGGAAGGGAGGGGAGGGAAGGGAAAGGGGAGGGGAAGGGAAGGGGAGGGGAGGGAAGGGAAGGGGAGGGGAAGGAAAGGGAAGGGGAGGGGAGGGGAGGGAAAGGGGAGGGGAAGGGAAGGGAAGGGGAGGGGAAGAGAAGGGGAAGGGGAGGGGAGGGGAGGGAAGGCCTACCTTGCTCCCACTCTGAGCAGTCCTGTCCCCCTTGCACCCATATTCTCTCTTCTGGTCACAGCCTTGCATATAGTGTCCTGTCCTGAGCAGTGAACATGACCCTGTCCCCTCACTGATGGGCATAGGTTGTGGGGGGTAAGCCACCCACCTCTCTACCCAGCAAAGACGTACCAATAAACCCTCTGTTGAAGCCTCAGCTTGGTCTGGTGGGCATGCCTACAATCCAAGCACTCTGGAGAGCAAAGTAGGATAGTTTAAGCTGAGCCTGGGTAACAGAGAGATCTTGTGTCTGAAGATGAAGGGAGGAAGCTTGTTGGGGGAATCTTTTCTGGACAAAAGAAAATAAGTGTGCGGTCATGTCCTTCCCCCCACTCCACATGCATATGTTTGGTGTCAGAGTTAAGATGACAGAAAGGTCATGACATTGAGGTCCTTAGGGTGCTACCAAGTGTCTATCAGGATGGACATTCACCTGACTCTGAAAACTCAGATGATAGCTGTCATCACCGCCATTATGTTTCTACTCATTTATTGACTTAAATTCTTAACATTTTGCTCCTTTCGCAGAACCTCTAAGGGTACCAAGTCCACAACTGTGGGCTACAGCAATGACTGGCACTTCTGTCGCCGGAGAGGTAGGAGGTAAAGGGACTCTGGCCAGCTCGAACATGACAAGCATGGCTGTGGCAGGCCTAGCCCTTCTCCTAATTCCCTCTGCCTTGATGAAATCCCTTTAGATTACATTCCTAAAGCTAGCCACCAAGGTCTAGTCCCTCACTTGACTACCTCCTCTTCCTGAGGCTGACTACCAGGACCCAGCTATCAAGGTATTGATGTTCAGCAATCAAAAGCCCCCTTTGGCCATCCTAATTAACATGCTCAATTAAAATTAAACAGCCTATCCTAACACAGGGTTTATCCTTTTACCTTTATAAATAACCACTTACCTATGGGCCATGTCTGTCTTCTCTCTATCCAGAGGAAGTTCTTTGTCCTGTTCCCTTTTGGGAAAAATATTCCTGCCCTCTCTCCCTGGTCCCTTCACCTTCTCCTCTTTCTCTGTCTCCTGTCTTTGTCTCTAATTCCCTGCCCTCTGTCCCCCCCAGGGCAAATAAATCTCTCTTGTGCTGAGAACTTGATCTTGAGGGTCCTGAGCCAATACCAGTACTTTCAGGAGGGAACTGAGTTTTTGAGCAGCGTTGATGGTGATAAAACTAGCTTCCCACAAAACAAGCCTAGCTGGGCTTCGTTTGGTACACATTGTGACTTTTGACTAAGGTGCCAACTTCACAGAGCATCCAGTTTCCTGTGTGTTAAGGAAGATGATGACACCAGGTCTGATTTGCCCTTTACCTTACAGTGCAGTTGCTTGCTCAAGTCCGAGCCCACGCCTGTGTATTCACCAAGGTCTCCATAATGCCACATCATCTGATGCCCGACAGTCCTTGCCTGCTGGGTTCCTCCTGGAAGCTACAGCCTATTGAGTAGGCAAAGCAGCATTATGACCAACAGCACAGGCTCAGCGGAGCAGCCAGGCTGCCTCCATCCTAACCTCTGCTGTGTGACTTTGGGCTGATGACTATGTCTTTCTGTTCCATAGACTTCTCATCTGTAAGGCATCCACCCTTGAAGCTGTTCAGGAGAGAAAATGGATTACCGTGTTCAGACAGCTTTGGATTAGACCTGGTACAAATGATATTTAAATAGCATCTTGCCGTTACCAGGGCGATTCTTCTCCGTCTATTCCGTGGTGGTAATTTGGCAGCCATTTGGCATCAGTGCCTCTCCTGGGACTTCATAGGATCTGTTAGGAATGATGGTGCTTGTTAAGCTACATCTGAGGACCTGGGGGGGGGAATATGATACATCTTTCCGAGTTCAAAAAATGGATACTTCATATGTGTTTGCCTCGGGAACGTTAAAGCATGGAACTGACCTACAGAAGCTGAAGAAATAGCCCTGGTGAGGGTTCTAGTAAACAAACAAACAACAACAACAACAAACAACCTAAAAACCAAAGCACCAAAGCATGGCTTCCACTGGCTTTCTTTGAGAAAGATCAAAGTAATAGAAGAAGCCTCTGTGAGTGGAAAGATACCTTTCTCAGAGCTCGGCCCCCTCTTTGGTCTTCGAATGAAAATACAACATCGGCTTAAAAAGAAGAAAAAGCAGCATTTACTGACAGTTCGTTGTTATTCCAGCAACGTGCCTGCCTCGTGCACTCGCCTCATTTCCTCTACCCAGTCAGTATATCTTCACCAGGCAATGATGCAAAACTGTCTGTGCGCTCCAATTTTATTGTAGTCAGGCAGTGTTTATGGGTTTGACTTTCAACTGACCATGGCAGGGAGTCTGGAGGCAATTATAACCAACACCTGCTGTATCTGTGCTTTGGATGGGTAGTGACGGGTCCCCGGCCGCTGGGACGTAAGTACCGTGGGCTCAGAATAATAAAGGACCCACCATTCCCTGATACCTGGAAGGGCTCAAGGCATCTTTCTGTGAGAACTTCAAGTTATTGCCATTTCTTTTAGTGAGGGCAGCAAATTACTAACTCAGAAGATAACTGCAGATGATGGGTTTTGATGATATTAAACAAACAAGCTTAAACCATTTTCACAGAGCATCTTATAGAAGGTCAAAGTGTTAGTGCAGAGAAAACTCCATCTCCAATCGCACTGAGTCAGAACAGAGGCAGGGTTTATGAAAATGGGCTCCTAAGACACAGATTGGAGAAATACTGTGGGTTTTATAGCAGTGATGTCTACCTGGACTGTGTCTTGCTGTAATTTGAAATAAAATTCCAAATCTCCATTTTCACTTCTTAGTCTAACACTTTGCCAGACCATTGAAGGGCTCTGGGAGGGGTGGGGGCCTAGGGCTTGATTTGACACAGGAAATCATGTATAAACGACTTTCTGTTTCTTGAAATCTGGGAAGACTCACAGTTGTTCTGTGTAATGACAACTCCAGGCTTTCTTGGCCACCCAAGTCCTAAGAAACACGAGAAGAAAGACATACCATAAGGATCCCAGGGCACAGGACTCCCACCCTACAGTGGGGAGTCTGTTTTACTTTATTTCTGTTTCCATGCACATAGTTAGATGAACTAGAAGTACCTACGTAGATAGCTTGTGGCTACACTAGGCACAGAGACCTGTCTCTCAGAGACAGGTGTGTTCCCAAAGCCAGATCAACTGAATAGTAGGATTTTATAGTCCTCAGAGCAGTTCTGAATGGTCAGAGACCAAGGTTCTCTATAACCCATAGTTTATGTAATAAGGATTGCTCAGCCACACAGTAAGGATTGGGCTAAGAGTGCTTAAGAGCAAACTTTGCTTGGGGACCTCTTTGGTTCAGTGTTCCCAAGGACTCTAGCACAGATATGCTGGTGTTCAATGCACAGCAGAGAAGATTGCAGATGACCTGGCCTTTCTTCCTTCCTTTCTTCTGGATTGCAGAAGTTTTGAAGGGGCTGCGCTGAGTTCAAGCTCAAGTATAAAGATCAAACATAATGTCCAGTTCTGACTCACCATGGTATCTTCTTTTCTTGGTTTCTTGTGACGAAACTCAGAGCTGTGAGATCTATCACCCAAATCCTCTGCCTTTGGTCCTTACCTTTCTCTCTAGATGAACTTATCAGGTCGATTAGGAACCTGTTCAACCCCGAATCAGCTACCTATACATTTTGCTGAGTCAGTTACCTTTACATTTTGCTGAGTCAGTTACTTTTACATTTTGCGAGTCAGTTACCTATACATTTTGCTTAAAATCTTTCTGTGTCATGTGTGTCCAGTTTCCCTTTTCAATCTCTGGTTTCTAATTTACTGTGGTTTGCAAACTCCAAAGCCGTAAATAACTATAGTGAACAAGTAAAGCTGAAATAACTGTCTGAGTGGCAGGGACTTGGCCCCTGGTAAGATACACGCATTATCTGACTGGACTAGTTGTTCTAATGTTGCCACCCAAGAGCATGGGCTCTGACTAGCAGTGAATCTATATTTTTGTGTGAATCAATAATTCATTAATGAATGCCAGATTAAGCAAAGTGGTTTGTGTGTGTGTGTGGGGGGGGTGACTTTTATTTATTTATTTCTATTCTGTTCTCATATATTACATCCCAACTGTGGTTCCCCCCTCTCCTCTCAGGCCCACCCTCTTCCCCATACCCTCCCTTTCTTCATTTCCCTTCAGAAATTAGTAGGCCTCCCAGGAAAATCAACCACACATGGAAGCAAAGATGTTTTTGTCAGATTTTTTTAGCGTTCAGTTTCTGTTGTGGACATACTAGTAGTTGCAGGAAGAGACAGGATCCAAATGGCTTTAGACTCATTCTACAGTGGCCTAGACAGGTAACATTCCAGGAAAGAGACAGGGCTGGCTTGGAAACAACGCCAGAAAAGACCCAGGAACGTATAGGGCAAAACCAGAACGGGGAAGTGGGAAGGGGTGGGTGGGAGGACAGGGGGAGAGAAGGGGGCTTATGGGACTTTCGGGGAGTGGGGGGCTAGAAAAGGGGAAATCATTTGAAATGTAAATAAAAAATATATCGAATAAAAAAAAAGCCAAAAAAAAAAAAAAAAGAAAGCTTGTCTGAAATGGACTCTTTAGTCATCTCAGAGGTAAATGGATCAATACACTAGAGACCTGCAGAGGAGAGACTTTGATCAATGATGAGAAAAATCCCAGTATGAGGAGTGCTGCTTGGAATCTGCAGAGGTGACTGGGCACACTCGTGGAAGACTGAGGGAGCAGGGAAGAGGCAAGCCTGGGCTCAGGTGAGTCAGGAAGTGAGAAATTTAAAAAATTGGGGAGGTACCTGTTATGGTTTGAATAAATATTCTACTCTAAGCTCAAGCGCTGTGCTCTTCATATAGTAATGGTGATCTGACCATCAAACTTTAATGTCTTTTACCCAGTCAGAGAAAATGGGACCCTGAATATATCATGCCTGGCCTCTTCCCATTGCGGCTTCTGCACATGTATTTTCTGTATGTCTGCTATTAGTTTCCTCTGCCATAATCTCCTCTTGTCTTGAGGTTCTCTCCACATTTACTTATGGACTGAACCCTCTGAGGCATTGAGTAAAAGAAAAAAATCAATCTTTCCTTTCTTAGGTTGTTTCTGTCAGATATTTGGTCACAGTAATAAGAAAAAATAACTGGTACAGGATGTTTGATGATTTGGAGTTTGTCTGTGTTGATTTCATGCCTTTAGAAATTTACTGGGTTTAGAGGAAGGGCAGACAAGGTGACAGGTTAGGACTGCTTCTGGTATGTGCTTCTGCCCTGATATTTGGCTTGTGAATGTTTCCAGGATCATGAACAATGTTCTGAAGTGATCAGGTCTACAAATACTCTCTAATCTGGGTCTAGTCTCATACTCTTGCCTCGTTCCCATAATGCATTACTGCTGTCATTTTAGAAGCATCTACCAAGCCCAGGCACTTTTTGCAAAAGACAAGACGATGTGTCTGTAGCAGGTGGTTTCGGGATGACGGAGCTGAGATTCCATGGGAAACAAATCTGTTATCTTCTTTGGTGCACAAAACATGCTGTCACTGCCAGGCCTCATGATCATCCTTCAGTTTCCTAAATTGCTTCACTGCTGCTTTCTTAATTAAGACCCATTAACTTGTCATATATTGATAACAGGGATGACCCTGAAATAGGTGGATAAATTAAAGCTCTCTCTCGATCTCTGCTTTTATATGAATGTGTTAATTATTTTTGTCATTAGGGAGAGTGATGGAGGGATGGAGAAGTAACAAATGGATTTTGACAAAGTATTGGTGTTTACAGCTGGAAACCCAGCGTGTGTCAGATGTAATCCATCACCCTTTAATTTCATAGTTTGTTTCCAGGGATGAGCTGAGGATTTCTTGTGCTCATAGCCCCCTCCCCAGAGGTCAAAACGGGTCATGGAACACCCCTTATTTTGCTGTAGTAGTCACACACTGGCATTCATAGAAGACTAGACCTAGTATTCAAATGGAGTTTAAATACATATGGTTGGCTAAACACTCGATATCACTTTCTCAGTACAAAAGAAATTTACTACCCTAAAGGGACGATAAGGGGACTAAGGGTGGTAGTGGTAGTATTGCCTCTGGATCGGATAAAGACAAGAGTAGGTTTTTTAAAAAGAGAGAAAGAGAGAAAAAGAGAGAAAGGGGAAGTCTGTGATAGGGTGAGTTGGTAAATCCTAATTGGACAGGTTGGCCAATGCAACTAAATAATAAATTTTGATTGCTGAACCTTGGTGACCTAGTCAGATATAAAGAAGTGGCCAAATGAGGGAATAGACCTTGGACACTAACTTTGGAAACATAATCTACCAGCTTATCAAGGGAGAGGGCAGAAGAAAGGGGCAAACCCTGTCTGTGCCACGTTTGCCATATTTGGCTTGTTAGAGAGACCTTCAGCTATGACATCAGTTTTTCAAAAATCGGATTATTGAGAACCACTTTAAAATACAGAAATTTCACATGGCTGTCTGAATTTCTAGTTTCTGGGAAAAAATATCCTCAGGTCTGATATCACTAGACCTGTCTTCCTGGATGGCAGTAGGAGCTGCCCTTCAAGGAGACGACCACGCTGTCCTCTTCCCTGCTGCCCTTCCTTCCTTCCTTCCACACACGTAGTGGATGCTGAGTACCTGGTCTGGTCTGCTTGCTGTTACTCTTATGCTGGCTTTGTTAGCTCTTTATAGCGGGGGTGGGGGGGTGGGGAGGTGGGGAGGTGGGGGGGAAGAGGGCAGGGGGGCAGGGAATGAAAGGTTTCCAATATCATCTCTACAAGAACTAGAAGAAATACAGACTAAGATGGTTTAAGTCCTTAGCCCCCTGATGAAACATAAGCCTGACAATCTGTCGTTTCCACAGTGCTATGCAAGGGCAAGCCTGGTGGAGCCAGTTGAAAGCAGCTGAGCAGAGTTCTTTGCTAGGAAGCCCTGCATTCTAGCCAAGGTGGCCATGCATAAAGGGGGGCAGTGAATGGGTAATCCCAAAGACGTCAGGAGAAAGACCACCAACAGAGGCCATCATGGCCAAGTTAGTGAATGCAAGCTTTTTTATTCCTGTGTGCCAGCTGCTTTCCCCTAAAGTGGGGTTCAAGAGGTCAGCACTGGGTGTGAGGAAGGCCAGGCTTTGTAGCTCAGAGGTAAGGCTTTCCCAATGGGGGATTTAGTGGGCAAAATAGGCGGGATTACAGGAACAGAACATAAACATAACAAGTTAGTCAAAAAGACCTCTTGTAATAAAGACATGATTGCAAGGTGGCGGTAAAAACAGGTAGGCATAACAAGGCGGCCATAGCAACCATTTGAAACAAAGGTAGGGTTGCAAGACAGTTCTTAATTTTTGAAACAAAGGCATGATTACCATGCCTGGAATAGGCAGTACAGAACTATCTGTTACAGGTTACAGGTGGGGCATAACACAATCTTTGAGAAACAGAGGTTTAATCCTAAGCAGAAATGAATCTAGTTTGTCTTTATTATAAGATAGCTTTTCAGCCTTACACGGAAGCAGGTTGGTTCTTCAGAATCTAAAATTAGAATTCCAGAAATCATGGATATGGTACAAAAACAAAACCACCCACCCACACACACACACACACACACACACACTCACTCCCAATCTCTGTCTCTCCATCTATCCCACTTTGCTTCTCTGTTTCAGGAACAACTTGGGAGGAAGAAAGGTTTTATTTTCATTTATAGGCTATAATCCATCATTGAGGGGAGCCACAGCAAAAACTTTGAGACAGGAGACTTCAGCAGACCATGGAGGACAGTGCTGCTTCCTGGCTTGCTCCTCATTGGCTGCTCAGCCTACTTTTTTTAATATGACCAAAGAGGACCTTCCCAGAGGTGGCACCACCGCAGTGGACTGGGTCTTCCCACATCAATTATTAATTCTAAAAAAATGCCCCCGCAGACTTGCCTGCAGACTAATCTGACAGGTATTTTTTTTCAGTTGAGGTTCCATCTTCTCGGATGATTCTAGCTAGTGTCAATTTGGCCAAATCCCACCCAGCTCAGATAGATGTACTGACTGGCATTGATTCATACTTATTTCACTCCTGTTGGCTATCCAGGCCACAGTTTTTGATCCACCCCTTCTGTGTGGTAACAAACTTTTGACAACTGCATGAACCAAACATCACGGTCATGAGCCCTCGGCATTCTAAACATCTAAACTAGAAAATAAGAGCTTCCAGAAAGGAATGTCAGGAAGAGGGGTCCCTTCACTGGGAAATCCAGGAGGACTTACGGGAGGCAGAGGGCTGAGAGGAGAGGATGGAGGGTGCTTGTTTTCTGCTCTGAAGGCTGGTGTCTGGATGAAGGTGCGGTGTCAAAGTTTTCCCTTTCTACAAAGTGATCTTCCAGGGCTGTTTTGTCTTTGGGATGTGCTGGCTCTACAGGAGGTAACTCTGGATACTGTGACAAGGTACTGACCAAAGCGGTGGCAATGTGGGTGAATCTGAGTTCAAGGAACATGGGGTGTAGAATATAAGGTCAGAATCCAGCTGCAGCTTGGACCATAGGTCATAGGTCATAGGCTTGCAGCAGCCCCTCCTCCCACACAGCTACTAAGAGACACCCTGCTGAGGCATTGTGAACCTGGAGATAATAGACTTCCAGGGAAAGTGAGTTTCCATCAAAGTGGTGTGGGTGGCCACACAGCCTCCTTCCCATCCCTTTCTTGCTTCCTGCCAGGGAAGCAGAGAACCTGACAGCGGGCTTCTGCTGTGAAACTTCCTCCATCTCCTGAAAGATTGGAGACACCCATTTTTGACATGTGGGGCATGAACTCTCTTCAGAGTTCCCACCATGCTGTCGACTGTCTGTCTGCCCACAGTGTTAATAATTCTAACAGACTCCATTTCTCCAACGATGTATCCCAGTGTCCCCTTGTACCCTTCCCCCTCCTCAAATCTTTCCCTGAGCCACTGTGTCTGCAAGGCTCTCCTCTTTTCTTGTAGGTGGAGGAACCTAGACCTTTGCTAGGTAAGTGTTTTCCTACAGAGCTACATTCTCAGCCCTGCAGGGCTCTCTGAAGGCCTTGGTGTATCTTTTAAAGGGTTACAGAACCAGATTGATTCTTGCCTGAGGCTGTTTTGTGGAGGCCCTCAGGCTGGCCAATTGTGCTTCCACTTCTCCCGCCGTCCCCCACCCCCCACATACACCTTTTAAAATCTCCCACGTAGGAGACTAAAAGACACCTTATCCCCGCAGGCAGTTGGAACCAAAGGGGTGGTGTGGGGATCTGGCAATAGCTGAACTCTCACCAAGGGCTGTGGTGGTGTCCCTGAAAGAGGCCTGACTTTTGACATTACTTTCAATCTCCTGCTTCAGTTTCCTTGGGGCAGCTTTGAGTTCTAAGCCTTTTGTCCCCTTCTGAGGAACAAAGGGCTAGTCTGGGGATTGCTAAATGCTTGCATTGCATAAGTATGACTCTCATTGTGCCTTGATCACTAGTGTCAAAACAAAACAAAAACAAAAACAAGCAAACAAGCAACACCATCATCAACAAAACAAAGAAACTGCTGAGGAATTGCCCTGGATAGCAGGATGACCAGCGCAGGCAGCACTTAGAGTCTAACTTCACTTTGAGAGTTTGGTTCCTGTCCCCTCTATCCAGGTGCTTCTGATTCTGGCCTAGAGGTGGGGGTTGTGGATGGGGGGTTGTGGATGTGGCTGGGGGCTGCCCCCTTGCTCCCTCCACCTTCTTATCCACAAAGCTTAGCTTTCCATTGTATAGCTAGCTGGTGTCATTAGTTAGAGGACATTCCTGGGTCAACGAGAGAATACTTCAAACAGCTTTGAGTTGTTTTGGACATCAGATGAAATTGATGATGATCATGCAAACAACAATGCTATCTTGTTCTTCATTATTCAAGGTGAACTGGAGATGGATTCATATGAAAATGAGGAGCCCAGCTGTGGAGTTTTCCTATTTTTGATTCCTTTCTTGTCCTTTCCCCCCTGTTACATAACAATGACAGGAATGCATTATTTTGAAGTAAACTTTCACAAGGATGGCATTAGAAATCAAAATTAAATCGCTTGTGCTAAAAAAAGAAACCATCAGAACTTCAATGTGGCAATGTGGCTCCACAGGAGAAGGTGCTTGCTCCCAAGCTCGAGGACTTTGATCCTGGAAACCTCCCTGAGTAGAAGGGGAAACGGACTCCCACATGTTTGTGTACTCTGTGACACAAAGGTCACAAATAAATAAATCAGGACCTCAGCCTGTTTCATTGGCATGATATGTAGTTAGCCAAATAACTTGACCAACTGGTTTGTCTTATAAGAAACGTAACTTTAAAACAACCAGGTTTTTTGCTTTTGCTTTTGTTTTTATTTTTTGTTTGTCTCTGTTCTTTTCAGCCCTTCTCTGTCTCCTAAATTCATTTCCTCTTGTGATGAAGACATCTACCAGTGAGGACAGATTGTTTTCCGCCTGCATTCTTAGCCTCATTGGTTGAATAACTGATAGGTGGGACCAGCAGGGCAGAAAGCAAGTCTTTCATTTAGAAGAATTGAGAGTATATATACAGAATACCAATGCAGCATTGCTAGCAAGGGCCTTTTGTGTGGCGCTGTTTCTGGGGAGATGTGGACAAATGTCTACTGTCTTGAAATAAGGAACCGACAACAGCCAAAAGAGAGGATGCTGCCTAAGCCCAGTTACAGTAGCCAATGTCTTCATTGGGGTTACTCACAGGAGTATGGGCAAAGGGATACTTACAGAAGTAGAGATGTCTTAAAGTCAGCAGCCTCACCAAAGTCGGCATAGCATAGGTGGTGATGATACACAAAAGATGAAACACTAAAGCTCATCACACTACCCATAGGCAGCTTGGAGGGTTAGAACTTGCCCTTTACCGGTAGCTCGAGTGGCCTCTGCCTCTTTTAGGCAATTCAGCTGATCTAAGCCTCTTCCAAGGCAGATCTGCGAGTATACATATATACATACATACATGCAAACATACATACATACACACACACACACACACACACACACACACACACACTTAGAAAGGGAGTAGACTAGTGTATCTGGTCAGTTTTAGGGACTTCCTGAAGCTTTTGAGTTGTTTTGTTGTTGTTGTTGTTGTTTTTGTTTGTTTGTTTGTTTGAGTTCTAAGGTGCTTCCCTTAAGGTTAAATGGTTGTATCTCCTCTTAGAAATCCTCAATGTATTTTTAATATACTTTTCCTTTTGTATTTTCAAATTAATTCATTCATTCATGTTAGATCCCAATATCAGCCCCTCCTCTTCTCCCAGTTCCCCCTCTCAAAGATCCTTCCCCATTCCCCACTCCTCCCCCCCTCTGAGAAGGGGGAGCTTCCCTGGGTATCACCCCACATCCTTACCCCTAATGTACATCAGTCGCTGCAGGATTAGGCACATTCTCTCACACTGAGGTCAGACAAGGTGGCCCAGTTAGGTCAATAGGAACCATAGACAGGCAACAAATCCAGGGACAGCCCTGGCTCCAGTTGTTAGGGAAACCACAAGAAAACCAAGCTTTATATCTGCTACATAGAACATCCTGAATCTTAAAGAGCTTTCCTCCAAGATGGAACGCTTTAACTTGGAGGAAATTGCTGTATAACAGGGCAAAGCTGGGCTGTTCCTTCTATTGTGTTATCTGTTGTTTTTATGGATGGGCTATACATATTAAAATTATGTGAGCATATTCAATGAACTAAGAATTTTGTGGCTTTTGTCACTAATGTTATTATTAAAATTTTTGTATTTATTTACTTATGTGTATATGTGTGTGTGTGTCTGTCTGTCTCTGTCAGTCTGTCTGTCGGTGTCACAGCATGTGCATGCATGTGTGTAGATAAATGATTTTTGGAAATTATTTTTCTCTTTCTCTGGGTGGGTCCTGAGGAAAAAGTTCAGGCTTAGCAATAAGTGCTTTTAACTGACGACTATCTTACTAGTCCCACTCATGGTCCAGAGAATAATCTTCAATAGCCATGCTCTCAGTTTTGAATTGAGTGTGCTCATTGGGTCATAGACAGAGGCACATGTAGATAGAAGAATTTACCATAGCAAAGAACAAAAGGAGGTCGCCCCAAGCACCTGATTGTTGTTTGTGCTGGTTAGTTTTGTGTCAATTTGACATAAGCCAGGCTCATATAGGCTTCATTCATTGATGTGTTATACACCTTAGTTTTCTCATTTATAATGGTGTTGATAACTGTATGTGCTAATAGTTGAAGTATCAGTATCAGCTCAGGACCCGCAAGTTCTCAGCACAAAGGAGATTTATTTACCCTGAGGAACAAAGGGCAGGGAATAAGAGGCAAATGCAGAAGATAGAAGATGGGGGAGAAGGGGAAGGGAACAAAGGAAAGGGGGAAGGGGTGAGGGAGGCCCACAAAAGACTGCCTCTGAATAGAGGAGAGACAGGCATGGCCCATAGGCATGGTGGCTTATAGAGGTAAAGGGGAAACCTCTGTGTTAGAATGAGATGTTTAATTTTAATCAGGCATGTTAGTTAAGTGAAGCAATGAGGGCTTTTGATTTCTGGACTTCAATACTTTAATAGCAAAACCTTGGTAGTCAGCCTCAGGAAGAGGAGGTAACCAAGTGAGGGAATAGACCTTGGTGGCCAGCTTTAGGAATGTAATCTAATGGGATTTTAGCAAAGCAGAGGGAATTGAGGAGAAGGGCTAGGCCTGCCAGAGCCATGTTTGCCATGCTCAGACTTGGTAGAATCCCTTCAAAGAGGGTTTGGGAAGATTAGATTACAGAAATATAGCCAGTAATTTCAGGCTTCTCATAATGAATGTGAATACCAACAACTTTACTACCAGCCTGGTATCCAGCACTCCTGTCTTCAGAAGATGACATTATTGCCCCCAAATTCAGAAGCCTAACCCCCAAAGTGGTTCTCCATGCTCATCTCAGGAGGAGATGCTCTTCATGCCCTTTCTCTGTGGCTACCTTGATGTCCTTTCTCATCCTTACATTTATCCTAACAACTCTGCCACTGGAATAGGTGGCTATTTTACCACTGACGACTCCTATCACCCCTGTTCCCTTTTATAATACACGACTGACTGCCAATCTTTCCAAGAGCTTTCTGAGGCCACTTTTCCCTTCTGCCCATTTGTTTGAGAGATGGTTTCTTTCTTTCTACGGTGGGACACTTGACAATGGACAGACATCTTTATCACATTTCACCAACCCAACACATCCAGTGAAACTGTAATTCAAGAATGGCTGGACGTAACTCTGGCCTCTACTGAGCCTATTTCTCTTTGTTACAGGGTGAACAACTGCCTTCTAGCCTATTGGCCCCATTGAGCCCTGGTAGAATGGCTCTTTAGGGAATGCTGGTTTGCCAATTATGACATCATGATTATGAAAACTAGTCATAACTTGGTATAGGTTATTCTCAAAGGAGTCCTGGGTCCTAGTGAGTTAGGGGACAAGCTTGGGAACATTCTGGGAAGGTCATGGCTCATCTGCACCATGATACAATGGGGCCTGTATATTTTCTTTCTGTCAGATCTTCAGTTATGGTTTAGGGAAGCACTGTCAAAAGAAAGGTTCAACCTTGTTATACACCAAGCAGCACTCAAGCCCCAGATTAACAATCAGTTATGCATTAGAGTGGTGAAGGCGTTGGATCCTGAGTCAACCCTGACTCTGCCCTTGGGTAAGCTTGCTTATAGAGTAGTGAGCATTCAGATTTCTATCTCATAGGTTTGATTTGCGGCATTTAAAATCAGTCATGGACTGGTGCATAATAACTGCCCCTAGTTGTTAATTCTAATTGTTATGTTCTCTAGCCAAGATACTTAATGGCTAATTGTATATCAAGCCAGAGTATGATTTCTATGACAGTCTGTCTGTCATACAGACTGGATCTTGTCGATTCCCTATCATGGTACTATTCATCGGTGGAGCCAATCATAAAAACATGGATTGAGGAATGACCCCATCAGAGCAAAGGTACCCCTTCATCTTTTGAACTCATTCACAAACCCTTCCCGGGAATGCAATTTTTTTGGTCTATGTGATCTCTGAGACTCCATTGTTATAGTTCTTAGAATTGTGTGTGACTCTGCCTCCAGCTTCTGCTCACCCCATTTGTGAGAGCCTCCTCTGTTATGGTGCTCTCAGCATTCAAATGGAACTGTCATGGGAGTACATGTGATTGTGAAGTCTAGGGTCACCTTGGACAATCTTCAGCTGTATCCTTGAGAAGGCAGCAAAACAGACTTCTGCAACCTGCCATTCCTCATCTTGCTCCACCCTCACTGACTACACGGAACACTAATACACTCCCAAACCTTCTTGGAAACCTGGAGGATTCCATTTGCATGGTGGGATAGAAGATGGGTCAAAACTTTTAAAAACATACATTAAAAGTAAGTTTTGAAGAATCCAAGCCTACAAGATTTTACGGCTGCTCTCTTGGTGTTAGAACACAAATCCTACACCCGAGGCTCAGGGAACCTCACGGAAGAGCCACAGACCAGGACATCTTGCAAGATTTTGTCTTCTATGAGAAGACAGTAGAGCTGCCCTATGAAATATCAACTATATGGTTACCTGATGAAATCTTAACCAATACCTAATGGTTTTTGATTAACCATTACTCTTATATACCAGTTTCACCATGCAGGAAATTCCCTGTGAGTCCCCTATCCTGTGTGTTTCTCTTCTGGAAAGCTTAAGTCACCATCTATTATGTTCAGCTCATCCTGGCCTGAAACCTGGCTTTATAACTGACAAAGTGGGATCCCTTTATCATCAGCTGCTGTTCTTGTTTAGGAGTTTGAACATGCGCAGTTAAGATGCATAGACCATCTTATCCTGGGTGTGGCAGTTTGACTAAGAATGACTCTCAGAGGAGCTTCTGTTTGAATGCTTGCTCCCCATTTAGTGGAACTGTTCGGGAAGGATTACAAGGTATGGTCATGTTGGAGGACCTATTGCATAGTTGGAGAAGGTACATTACTGGGCATGGGATTTGAGGTTCCAAAATCCCATAGTAGGCCCGGGTCTTCCTCTCTGTTTCCTGACTAAGGATCAGGATGAAAAGTTTTCAGTTACTTCTCCAGCACCATTCCTGCCTATGTGCTGCTAAACACCCCTTCATGATGATAATGGACTAATCCTCTGAAACTGTAAACAACGCTACCATTAAATGCTTTGTTTTTATTAAGAGTTGCCTTCATATCACAGCAATAGAACAGTAACTAAGACATGGAGGGAACTTCTTTGGATGGAGAAAAACTTTAGGTTATATTATTATGACATTCCTTTTCCCTATTAAGAGGAAAAATTATTTGTAATTTGTTTTGTTTTGTTTGTTTGTTTGAGGCATCCCCTAATGTAGCTCAAGCTGGCCTTGAATTCATGATCTTCCTGCTGAATTTACCCTCCTGTTTGTTGAGATTTCATGTCATAACTATTAAGACAAGAGTGAGTAGAGGCATGTTTATAGCCACAGAACAGGGTGGGACCAGAGGATAACTAAGAGAGAACATCAGGACAGGGGCAGGGGCATGGGGGGGGGTAGGAATAGGAGGCTAACTAAATTGATTTGACAGGATCTTCACTGAAGTCAGACTGGGTGATAGGGTATAGAAAATGGAAATAGCAAGATTGGAAGATTGTCTCCATAGTGAATCCATAGGAGTATTGCTAAAAACTAAACCAAACAAGTCAAAGAGAAAACTAAAGTTCAAGTACTAATTAAAGAGAACTTATTGTAGAACTGTTGTCCTCCATAGTTGACCCCTCGAGTTCCTTCAACTATTCTTTGTTGTTGTTATCGTTTGTTATTTTTGAGACAGGGCCTTGCTATATAGCCTTGGCTGTCCTGTGGAATTTATTATGTAAACCAGGCTGGCCTGGAACTCATAGAGAACCATCTGCCTCTCCCTCCCAAGTACTGGGTTTCAGGCATGTCTTCAACCATTCTTTGTTTGTTAATTTTTTGAGACAGGGTTTCTTTGTGTAGCCCTGACTGTTCTAGAATTTGCTCTGTAGACCAGGCTGATTTTGAACTCAGAGATCTGTCTGCCTCTACCTTGTGAGTGCTGTGATTAAAGGTGTGTGTCACCGTGTAAGACCCCAAAAACCGAGGGTGCCCCAGTACCCCACATCCCGAAGGGCGACACCCAAATCACTCGCGAGAAATGGTCTCGATGCAATAGCATGAGGATTTCTTTATTTCCAGAATTCTGGGTTCCATAGCCGTGCACCACGCAGGGTTAGAGGACTATGGACCCCGAGTGCCCAATTGCGACAGCTTTTATAAGTTTACAACAAAGCCCGCGAATCACAAACCAATCATTTCTTAGCATGGAGAGCCCGTGAAATGCGAGCCAATTGATTTGTACCACTCCATAGTTTTTAGGCCAATCAGTTTAAATTATCAGAGCCCGCGCTCAGTGGACCAATTAGTTTCCTATAATGTCTACAGCTGCGTGAACTCCTGCTTAGGGGTAATGGCGTAAGTTTACAGAAGATAAGCTTAGCCCATTTCCAGTTACCATAAGGGGCCAGGATCACCTATTCAAGGCCTTTCTGCTAGGTCTAAACAAAGGGCGGGCTCTGGAATGTGACCTTTTACCTAGTTTCTAACAAAGCGAGATAGCATTTTAAACTCCTGATTTCTTGGGGTCATTAGAGTTAGGCTGTGTTATTTTCTATCCTTTCAACTGCAGCCCCACAAGTCCTGAACCTGTGGGTAGAGATTAGGTATATCCTTGAAAGACTGGTATCTCTCCCCCACTTTTCCAGGCTCGTGTTAGCTTCAAAAGATAGTTTAGAGTACAAAGTAAGGAAGTGAGAACTTATTACAAGGTGAAAGTCGTACATACCCAAGTCTTCTCAAGTGAGGGTTATGTGGCGGGATATTGGATAGTTCATCTTATGGGTAAACTTTCATTCAGGGAGGAGCCTTAGTGAATTTAAGGTAGGGAAAAAAGGGGCAGGAAAGTCTAAGAATGTGTATATTTTTTCCCAAAATAGTAATATCACTCTGTATTGGTAACTTTTCTGTTGCTGTGATTAAAACACCATGACCAACGAAGTGTTTATTTGGGAATATGGTTCAGAGGACTAAAAGCTCATCTCTGTTATGGCCTTGAAACCCAAGTAGGGTGTTCAGAGATTGAACTGAATGTCGCTTTTGAAACCTCATAGCCCACCCTCAGTAACACACTACCTCCAGCAAGGCCACAGCTATTAAACAACAGCACCAGCTGGGAACTACGTATTCAAATGGCGGAAACTGTGGGGGACATCTTATCGAGCATCCCTTTTTCTGTTGTCTGTGGGGTATTCATGTATAACACCATGGTGTCAGATGCATGGTGGAAACAGGGATTTTGCAGAGCTCTCTAAGACACAGCATGGTACTGTGATGAAGCTGAGGACAGTTAGTGGTCATCTTCATTGTCCCTGTTATGTGCTTTCAAGCCTTACTCCAGAGAGGTCACAAGATTCCCCACTGTGATAGGCAGCTCTCCAAAGGCATCAGCATTAAGCAGCAATTTGCTTCTTTTTTTTTTTTTACCTTAGGCTGTTCAGCTGGCCTAAAGGTGGTACGGTTAGACCACCTTACGGGCATGGTCTCCCTTTGAAAGGCTCTGCCTTGCACTATGGGGGAGTCCTTGGAAATATTTGCATTATAATACATGGCAACTGGAAAATATTCTCTAGGCAATCCTGATGAGTAGCTCTGAGGGTAAACGCTTAGAAGCTGGTGGAAGTGTTTCTTAAATTCTGTCAGCGAGGGAGCACCAGCTCATCCTCAAGTAAGCAAGCAGAGAGGCTGCAAGGCCAGAGGTTTAAGTCCTTTGTGAATGCTATGATTACCTTCTCTCCAGGAGTTCATGAATTTGAAATAGGTTTTTATTCTTTATTCACAGCCACGGGCACAGCTATTACATTTCTTTTTTCCCCTTCTATATTCTTGGAAAGATTCCTTCTTTATAGACCTTGGAAATATACACATAAGTAACAGTGAGTTGGGGGTTGGGAGTGGGATAGGGAGGGTACTCACCCTCATTTTGAGTAGTTGAGGTTTCCATTTGTTTTGTTCTCTTATTTGTTTGTTTTTGAAACAGATTCTTGCTATATAGTCCAGATGGTCCTAGTACTTTTTCAGGCGATATATCCTCCAATATATAATCCTTCTTTCTCAGCCTCCACAGTTCTAGGATTATAGGCCTGCGCTACCACACCTAACTTCCACCACTTAATTTTTATAAAGGCTTTCACATGTAATTTGAAAAGAAAGGCTAGATATAGGACACTAAGGTCACATGTTAGTACAATATGCAAGATAAAAATGATAAAATACAGACATATAGTGTGTATACAGAAAAGCTAGAAGCCAGATAGATTAATAAAAAATACTCTATAAAAATAATTTCCAATGTGTAGGGAGACCCAGCCCCACAGGGAGGACACCTGGACCCTCAGCCTGTGGCCCACACTCTCTGTGGAGGCAAAGGCCCTGAGCGAAGAGTGTCCCAGACTGAAGCAGAGCGCTGGCCTTTCCTGTGGTCACAGCTTTGCCTCTTCCCCATTCCTGTGTCTGCATTTGGTTAGTTGTTCTCTTGACTCAACTCAAAGGGAAGTTTATTCTGGAGCCAAACATAAGCGATCATGGCCTAGAAAGAGATTTAGTTCACCTCGAATTTTATGCTCCAATGCGGAAGCAGTTTCATTGTAACAGAACAGAGAGCAGTCATAAGTCAAAGCGCTTTTTAAATACATCGGTGGAAATACCAGGAAGATTGTCATGGAATAGTGACCTCAACAACACGCCTCAGATGTGATCTGATAGCATTCTTAGTCCTTTGGTTAGTCAGGAATAGAGATTTATTAATACATCCCAAAGGTTTTTAATCTGTTTATCATGATCTCAGCTTTAGCTCCATCTGCTGGCATAGAATGTTAGGTCTGACACAGAGGTGGGCAAAGAAAGACTCTTTAGTGGGCTAAATATAGCAAAGATAAACTGTCCCCAGTCTCTGGGCCTGCCTGCCACATTCTACCCTCTCTATAACACTGCAGTTCTAAATATCAGCTTTTGCAGGCACAGTTTTTCTCCAGGAATTCTTATTCACTCCTGTCGTTGGCTATGTAGGTTGTTTGTGAATAGCAAAAGCTCTGGTCTACCCTTTATTTTTGAGACAGTACAAGGTTAATCTCTCACCTATGCTTTCTAGCAGATATATGGTTATCTTGCTTACTGTATGAGGTTTCTCTTGGCATGACTGGTATGTTCTCATTCTCTGTACTGTACTAAGATATGTGAAGTAGCTGGAACCCTGGGCAGCAGAGGGAATTTGAGGATTGCTGTGGTCATGGTCTCTTCCTCATGAGCGAGATCCAATGGAATTTGGCAAAAAGGAGGCTCCTCTTTGCTAGAATACAGCTAAGTGATATTGACATAAATTGTTTTGTTTTGGTTGAATGAACGGGTTAGGAATAAGGAGAAACAGTCATTCCAATTATAAAATTGATGCCTCAGACATTCCTCTTGTGATTGCCTTGTTCCCATATCTTGCTTGCCTCTCTGCTAAAACATGCTCCAGAGTCCTTTACTTTTTATATAAAAAATATTTTTGAGATAGCATTGAGGACATATGATTCCCTTTGAAGGTAAATTGAACAAGGATGATTTCTGGGTAATTTAAACACTTTCCCCTTTTCTTCTGTTTTTCTCTCACTTTTCTTTACATTCCTTCCTCCTTTTGGATTTTCTCCTACCTTCTTGTTTTTTAAGAATGATCTTGCAGAGTTCCTTGCTTTGGCATCCTTCTTAATGATGAGCTCCTCTCTCTAATTTTGGCAATTCCTGAACTTTAGATGCCTGAGTTTCAAGGAGACATTGAGCTCCAGGTTCCTTTGATGTTTCTGGGAAGACAGGGAAGAGCATTGGTTTTTGAGGGCCATTGGAGATGAATGAAAGGCTACAGCAGACTATATCTGAAGAAGCTCTTCATTCTGTCATGAGCCCTTCATTTATTTGACAGCTATAAAGCACCTGGGGTGAGGGAAAGGGGGATTGTCTGGAAGGGTATGATGGTTGATCCCAATGGTTAACTTGATTGAATTTTGAGATACCTAGAAGATCAGTAAAGTACAGCTCTGTGTAGTTCAGTCAATTCTTGGAGGCTGGAGGCAGGAAGGAGTCCCTCTTCCTGTAGCTGCATAGGGCAGAATCCTTAGCTACAGGGAATTTTCAAGAAATCAGTCTCTGGTGAATCTTAAGGCAATCTTGCTTCTCAGGGAGTAAGTGGGCTGGGAGCCAGATCCTAAAGTCTTCAAACTTCTTCTGAAGAAAGCAAGAATGTCTTTGGGGATGAGGGTGGGACTCCTAGCTAGAAACAAAAGACAGGTTCTCTAATCTTCTATTTTATTTTCTTTCAGCTTCAGAAGCAGCTCAGAATCTTTACCCACCAGCTCCCACATATTCAAATTTATAAATGTACCAGCATGCCAGTTGAACAAAGATTGGTTGAATGTAGATATGCAAAAAAGGTGAAAATAAGACCAACCAGAGAAGAGATGTCAAACTTGGATGGGTAGAGAAGAATCTAGGCTTACTAAAAGCTCTCCATCAGGTCTTCCAGTCCCTGACTCTGCAAAGGTAGAGAAAAGTGTAAGAAAGTTTCTGCCCAAGATTGCTGGAGACACGTGGTAGATACCTGTACTAACAGCCATCAGCAGCCTGCTCTCTGCTGTTCCTTAAGATATTGATGTAGGGTATCAGGCCAGCCCCTGGCCTGTCCTAGAAACTGGGACTTGGAAATTCTCTCCCTGTGACTCAGGGCTGATGGCCAAGCAATACTTCTGGCTTCATTGTACTTTCCCACCAGCTCACTGCACAATTCCACAAACCCTATAAAGCCCACCCCTCTCCCAGCCCCACCGCTAGCTCTGTTCCTGTTCAGAGGCAGCAACCATTCTGTATTTTGCCCTGATAGATATCTTACATGAGGTCTGTTGCATGGTGTGACTTTTGGCATTCCTTGGCTCCCAGTTGCTAAGACATCCTTAAGCCAGAAACTCCTTTCAAAATCCCAACTCTGAGCCTGTCTGCTTCAAGGAAACAATGCATCTGGTGGGGGTTGGGATGGGGTCTCACTCACACCTCACAAGAGACTGGAAAGCTCATGGACGATTTAGCATCACCAAGGATTTCAACAGTACCGGACAATTCCATCCCCCAGCTCAGTTTTGTTTTCCTTTGTACTGGCACTTTGTTTAAGCAAACATCCTGTTCAGACTTGGCCACCAGCAGCTTCTCAGTGTTTTCTAGAAAAAAAAAGGCTGTTCTCTCCTAAGAACCAATATCGTGACTTGTGTGTGTATGTGTGTGTTTGTGTTTGTGTGTGTGTGTCTAACTGTGTCATAAGTTCATATGTCTGAAGCATCATTAATACAGTGTCTCACATGTCCTCACATAGTACATGGCAATCACATGTGTATGAACATACATGAAGGCAGGTACTTTTCTCAGACATGCCATCACAAGTTTTGTGTTTAATTCTCAACATCCCAGCAACATAGGTGTTATTATTAGAATCATTTTATTAAGAAACTAAGTCAAATAGATATTTTGCAATGTCCCAAAGTTGCTCAGTTAGCAATCTAATAAGACCAACTACATAGCTTATCCATCCTTTCCCTTTCCAAAAAAAAAACAAAAAACAAACCAAAACAATCGTTGAAACAGCACATTAGACACTGCAGGCCTCTGCCCTGTTCTGAATACTTTAAATGTTACCATTAAAGAGCTCAAAGTTGTTTCGCACTCCTTAAATCTCAAAACACCAGAGCACCAGAGCCTCTGATAATCCCGTTGAAAAGCTAACTCTTGTCTCTAAGATGCACCCATGCAATGCCCTTGATAGTCATCCACAAACACATCCTTATACAATATGTAACACACAAAACACATGATGGAAACACCACACAACACATAAAATATGCAATAAATGTACAATACATGTATCATGCAAAGCAACATAACACAAAGCACACATGCAGCACACATGAAACACAGAATACAACACACATGAAAAATGTAAACAACACAGAGAACACAGAGAAAATACACACAGAAAAACACAACAGACATTTAACACACAACTGAAACATGTATTTCACAACAAAATGTACATACATAGTACACAACACACTTGTACAAAACAACACAGATAAACTCATAACAGCACATGCTTCATACAACATAGAAAAGCAACACATTTAGCACCATATTCAGGATATATAATACATATGATACAGAATATACCCTAAACACACAGCATATATAGCACACACATATAACAAGCTCAGTATTTCCCAAAATAATACATACAACACACATGAACTAACAAAATACAGAGAATGCACACAGCAATGCAATATATACACAAAGAACACATACAGCATAACATATACACACACCACAGACACTGTAGACAACACACAGCACATACAAGATACAATATACAATACATACATGACATACAAAGCACAAGACTCATCACCAACACCACACACACCTCTACTATAGAGCCAAATGTTGAGAATTGGTCCTAATGCTTTATCTTGATGGGCTCCCAAAGCCGCACACTTCTAGACCTGAGGGTCCCTGCCCTCAGCTGGCTTCGACTGGTAATAAAGAATTACCTTACAGCCAATGGCTGGGCAGGGAGATGGAGGAAGGACTTTTAGATTGCACGGGCAAGGGGGAGAGAGGGGTGGCAGAGGGAGGGGAGAAAGAGGAAGAGGAAGAGAATTGACATGACAGGGAAGCAGAAAGATGAAACGTAAAGGCCCACCAGCGTGTAAGAATACGGGGAAGTGGGCCCTAGGGACACTTTCCCAGTTGGGTCTGGGGTGGCCGAGATGAAATCTAGATTTTAACAGATGTTAACTCAGTAATACCAGAGGGGAGTGTTTGCTAGCTTCTGGCAGGTTTAAAAGTGCTCAGCCATTGAACTAGTCAAAGCATATCAAAATTAGCTGGCGTTTGTGTGTTGTGTGTGTGTGTGTGTGTGTACACAAAATTTTCAAAGAACAAATTTAACCAAAAAATAATGAAATAATGAGTTCAGAATAGTGGATACAGTTGATAGGGTTATTGTTTTTATTACTGTGGAAGGAATACTAGTGAGCAGAACTAACACTACTATCTGTAATTAGAATTTTGAGAACACATGGGTGTCTTCTGTTACATTGTATCATATCATGGTATGATTTTAATATACTTTGATACTTGATAGTCGAAGTGAAATTAAAGGGAAAACTGCATTTCTTTCTAAATGTAGGAGAATGTTGGTCAATCTCATGGAAATAGTTTCTGCTTGAGTTGACCCCGAGCAAGCATCCTTAGAGAGAAATTGCTTTGGAAAATGAATATCCCATCATGTTCACCTCACCATTCCATCACCCTTTGCCTCTCTCAGTGTCAAAGGGATGATGTGACTTGTCACTTTATCCCAGTGGGAGCAGAACAAGCATAAGTCCTTCACCTTGATTCAGGACTTGGCTTTTGACTTCACCAGATGTGACTACACCAGACACTTACACTGAAGAGGTAGGTGTGTGTCATAGGCTGCATACCTGGGCTTGTGCTCCACTATCTGACACTAACATGAGGAGGAGTTGACTGGGGGAGTTTAGAGGGGAGGTTGGAGGGGGTACTGGGAGGAGAAGAGGGAGGGGAAACTGTGCTTGGGATGTTAAAAAAATAATAAATTAAAAAAAAAAAACAAAAAAATCCAGAAGTTCTCTGGAACTTTGCCATTTGGATCCAGCCATTTGATCCTCCTCTGGCTCGGCCTGTGTCCTCTCACAGACAGGTAGCTGTAATCAAACCATCCTCCATACTGTGATACAAATAAAGACACCACTGCTCTGCACATAAACCTTTGTGTGCCCATCCTAGACCCCAACCTGAATTTGCCTTTCTATTCTCTGTGAATGGCAGATTAAAGGTACTATGCAGGCCACCTTCACCTGAGGAAGTTTCCCTTTGAAATGTAAAGGTATTTTTTTGCTCCCAGAACTGTTGTTTAAGCCCTGATCCCCAGTTGGTGTCACTGCTGAGAGGTGACTGGATGACAGATGGGCTAACTTCATTAGAGGATTAACATTCATATCTCAGTGGACTATTAGGGCGAGGACCTGGTGAGAGCAATGTATTACAGAGGTGCTAGCTTAAAAGGGTCTATTTTGTCATCATCTTTCAGTCCCTTCCCTCCTTGTTCTCCTCCTCCTGATTGCCAGGTGAGGGGTTTTGCCCCACTCCCTGTGATGTTTCTCCTCATCTCAAGCACTGACACACAGAAGCCAACAGAACCTGGACTCAAACCCTTAGGCAGAATTACCCTTTTCTCTTTTGAGTTGTTCTTCTTGGGCATTTTTGTTACATGACAGAAAGCTGGTGAGAACACCCAACAGATTGCATTCCTCCTCCTTCTCTTGATTCCGCATTTGATTTTACTAGGCACTCCCTTCTCTGTTCTGGATCTGAGGTAACTTAGAAATCCACCATGACTGGAAATAAATTTTAAACAAGAGAAGGTTTTACTAAATATTGGTACCAGATACTTATGAGACCAGGACTGCAACCAAGAGGACTTTCAAGATACTATCTAGTCCTAGAGCCCAAGGCGTATAAAGTTAAAAATCACAAGATTACATGTAGTCTTTCCTATGTGCTGTCAGGGGCTTATTCTAACATATATGTCTTACTGTTGTCCTAGTCATTGGGCAGAGTAAGCAAGTTTGTTTACAAAAGCAGAAATAGCAGTTAGCCTCTGACCTATTGTCTTGCTAGAACATCACATTTCACAACATCAGTCGATTTAAGAATAGTGTTCAAGAGGCGCTCGCTGACAGGAACCTGGTGTGACTGTTCCTGGGGAGGTTCAGCCAGCAACTGACCAATGCAGATGTGGATGCTTGGAGCCAACCATCAGACTGGGCTCAGGGACCCTGGTGGGAGAGTTGATGGAAGGACTGGAGGAGTGGAGGGGGATTGCAACCCCATAGGAAGAACAATATCAGCCGACCCAACCACCCAGTGCTCCCAGGGACTAAACCACCAACCAAGGAGTGTATGGGGAGGGATCTATGGCTCCAGATACATAGATACATAGATGGCAGAGGGTGGCCTTGTCTGACATCAGTAGGAAGCGAGGCCCTTGGTTCTGTGCAGGTTTGATGCCCCAGAGAAGGGGGATGCTGGAGAGGTGGGCAGGAGAGGGTGGGTGGGGGAGAACCCTCATAGAGGGAAAGGGGAGGGGATAGAGGGCAGATGTGGGATGGGGGTTTTGTGGAGGGGTCACCGGGGAAGTGGGATATTGTCTGAGAAGTAAAACAAATGGAATGATTGATAAAAATAATGATAATAATAAAAGAATAGTCTTCAATATCTAGGATAATCAGGAAATGGTCAGCTAGTGTACAACCTTTTACAAGTTACAGGCTGACATATTAAAGACAATTTTGTTGTTGTTGCATTTTGGTTTCTCAAGCATAGTAAGTCTAAACTTTAAATGTAATGTGAATCCTGCATTTTTCATCCTTTATCTTTGCCATTTGGGTGGGATTACCCCCAACCTCTCAGCTCCAATCTAGGACCAAAGTCAGCCCATGTGGGAAGGAGTGCCTCCTTTTTGATAAGCCTTTACTTTAGAACAGGGGTCCTCAAACTTCCTTACTTTCAGTTCATTTCTCCAGGCCCTCATATTGTGATGACCCTCAACCATAAAATTATTTTGTTGTTGCTTCATAACTGCAATTTTGGTACTGCTGTGAAACAATGTGAAACAATGATGCGTAGGCTATCTGATGTGTGAAAGGACTGTTTGTCGCCCCCAAAGGGATCAAGGTCCACAGGTTGAGAAATGGTGGGCTAATGAAAATCTCAGGAACAAACTGCTTAAAATCAATCAGCTCTCGCAGGTCTGCTAAGATGCTTCCATCTAAAATGGGTCCCTGCTGTCACCCTCTCAGGGCCATCACTCTTTCTCTTCTCAGCCCTTGAAATGTGTAACGTGAAGCTGGAATTTGGATTAAGATTTGATTGGCTCCACCTGTTTCCTCCATCCTTCTGTAAACCCCACGAGACAAAAAAATATGTTTGTCACATAATTGCTGCTAAATAAATATTAGTAAGGTTGACTTGACAGCCTTGGAGAGCAAGCACATTTGTGTTCCAGTTCAATCCTTAATCTCTATATTCCTTCATCATACTACAAATCCCATGATACAGAGAATGGGGTTCTTATTTCTTATGTCTCAAGACCTCCAGGAAGTTGATTCCATGGCAGATGTATTATCTTTCTGTCTTTCTATCTATTTATATTTCTTCTGAGACAAGATATTAACTTTTTAGACCAGTTTGCCTTAAACTCATAATACTCCTGCTTCAGCTTTCTGAGTGCTGGGAATATATGTCTGTACCACCACACCCAGCATGAACTGCCTGGGAAACCAGACTCAGTCTATTGCTATGGTTTGAGTCCTAAGTATTCCCCAAGGTCCAGGCATTTGTTAATCTGGTCCCTAGCTAGTGGCACTCACTGTGAAGGTTGTGGTATCTTTGCAGCATGGTGCTTTACGAAAAAGAGGATCTTGAAGGTTGTTCTCATTTCTGAGGTCTATTTTCTGTTCTACACAATCTGAGGAGTCTCTGCCACACACTGTAGCCACAGTAAACTCAGCCACACCTTCCCAGCCCTGATGGACTAAATGATGAAAATGTGAGCCGAAATCAACCTTTCCTTTCTGAAGTTATTTGTCAGGTATTTTGTAACACTGTAACAATGCATTATATTAATGTAATATAACATTACATTAGTATTGCACTAGTAATTGCATTAGTATTCTGAACAGGCCAGAAAGGCCAATTGAAAGGACTTTCTCACTCTGCTCGCTTAAATCTACACATCTGGAAAAAATAACATCATGCTTTCAGATTAGATCAATGATGTTTAGCACTAACATATACACTGTAATAATTGTTCTCTTTGAATCCACATGCAATATTAACAGTTTTGCAGACTCCTTTCACAATACAGATAAACCCAGTGCCTGTCATGAAGACTTGCTGGCCTCTATACACATTTACAGAATGAATAGCTAACACTGATTTTCACAGTTTTGGACATCAGTCTCTGGATCAACATTCTTTACCTTATCTCAACACACCCCACAGTGTTCCCTTAGTCTAGTAAGAGCCCCATGAAACACCATCCTTTCCAGGCTATTGGTCCTGCTCCCCACAAACCTTCACAGTGGGTCACCTGCTTAAATCACTCCTTCCTTTTTAACACAGATCCCTCAACTAATGAAAATCCAGGCCTAAACTTTCTCTAGCTTTTTTGCCTCTGATATCTGTGGTCCTCCTGTCCACTACTCTTAGTACTGCCAGTTCACTGCAAGGCAACTGTCAAATAAGGAGTCTAACCAGTCCAGACAGCAAACTGAGGACCAGCATCAACTCCTCACACAGCAGTGTTAATGCTGGCTGCTTGGGATACTGAGAACCTTGGGCTCCAGATCACAAATACTAAGACTTTACCTCCAATAGCAGTTGCAGGGAAGGGCCTTACTGACACATTCAAGGGCTGAATCACTCCAGATGGTGTCTTCAAGAGTCAAGAGAACCAAAACTATCACAGAATGGTTTGCTCTACCCGTTTAATACCGAGCCTGCCCTTCATCATGATGGCACAGCTGCTGCCTTTGGAAGTCTTTCTTTTCAAAAGTGGCAAGTGTTCCAGAGAGAGAGGAACCCTCTGGGTCCACCTATTTGTAGATAGGAGCTTCTGGACTAATCCCCATGGAGGCACCCTGGCTATAAAGGTGGGGAAAGAAAGATATGGGCTTGTGTAGTGTCCATAGTGACATTCAGATCTTTTCCTATGAAGTGAGAAAATCTAGAAAAGAAAGACTGCCCAGAATACATCAGGCCCACCCAGAGTAATCCGCATCAATTACATAGGTATAAAAAGGGACAAATTTTTGTTTGAATAGCTAATTAGTTGATGGCAAGGTGAAATTCTTTATTTATATTCCTGTTGCTCTTCTTATAATGTTTTATAGCATGACCACTTTCTAAATGGCTTACAATGAGATACAGAATACAGACGGAGAAGGGAATAGAGAAGAAGAAGGGGGGAGGAGGAGGAGAAGGAGAAGGAAAAATAAACAAAATTCCAGCCATAAACATCAGATCCCTGAGCCTCTGAGCCTGCATAAGTTCTAATATGTGCCAAACAGCAAACCAGAGGACATAGAGGTAAAAAACTTTTCCTATTTAAAACCTTCCATCAAGAGCTGGAGAACATCATACTAAGTGAAGCAGCCCAGTCTCAAAAGATCAATCACGGTATGCACTCACTGATAAGGGGATATTAGCCTAGAAACTTGGAATACCCAAGACATAATCCACATATTAAATAATGCCTAAGAAGAATGGAGGAGTGGCCCCTGGTTCTGGAAAGACTCAGTGCAGCAGTATAGGGGAATACCAGAACAGGGAAGTGGGAAGGGGTGGATGGGGGAACAGGGGGAGGGAAGAGGGCTTATGGGACTTTTGGGGAGTGGGGAGCCAGGAAAGGGGAAATCACTTGAAATGTAAATAAAAAATATATTGAATAAATAAAAAAAGCTCAACAAAAATGGTTGATAGTTACTAGTGTGAGGACAGGTTATCTTAATTTGCTACAGTGTGTCATGTATCTGTCTTGAATTCAACTCTTGTTTAGAGAAATAAAATTTTTAAAAAAGGAAAAAAAAACCTTCCATCAAAAGGTTTCATGGAAACTGCATCCAAAAGTCAGAAAGAATGGAGAATTGGGAAAATATAGTAATTTCTTACTCTCACATACTAGAAAGTTCACTAAATCAGTCGCTTTCATCATGAACACAGCAGCAAATCCACTCAAGGGACACACTGCAAGCTTGCAGTGTGTGCTTTTGCTGGTCCATCCTAGAGTGAGCAGCCGTCTCCCAGAATGAAGAAAAAATTTAGTTTCATTGTTCTAGGTAAACTCTGGGGACCTTGGGGAAAAAGTCCTTTAATTCTGTTTCCTGGTTTGTAATACCAACCAATGGGTCAGGTCAACCCTCTGTCAGTTCCTCTGAGTTTACTTCCTCAGTGGCTTGTAATGAAGTTGTGGCTTCTTCAGGCAGCTTTCTACTGAAATATGGTATTTGAATCACCTCGGAGTATAAGTGTCATGTAAGCAAAATATGTGTATGACAGACTACAGCTTCTAGGCCTTCCTTCCTTCCTTCCTTCCTTCCTTCCTTCCTTCCTTCCTTCCTTCCTTCCTTCCTTCCTTCCTTCCTTCCTCCTCCTCCTCCTCCTTCTTCTCTCTCTCATTAATTTATTCACTTTACATTCCATCCTGATCGCAGTCCTCACCCTCCTCTCTCCCAGTCCCTACTACTTTCCCTTTTCCCATTCTTCCCTCCCCTCCTCTTCAGAGAAGTGAAGACACCTTTACCTTTTCCAGGTACCAGTATGCCCTGGCACATCAAATCCCATCAGGACTAAGTGTATCTTCTCCTACTGAAGCTAGACAGGGAAGCCGGATTCAGATGACACACATAGAGTGATACAAGAAATTAATATTACCTACGTACATACTGTAAAACCATTGGGTATTGTAAGATTCCAGGTAAACCTTACAGAAGACATGAGATAGCCTTTGTAGCTTAATGTAGCATGTAGTGTCTTTTGCATGAGAAGCATCATTAAATTTATGTTTATATCATTTAACAGAATTTAGCTGAGGAAGACCTGTTAAAACTATGATATTGTCGTTAATACTGAGAGACTTTGGGCAGAGGGTCCCTTTTATCTTTTCCATGGACAAGCATCCTGTTAGCTGGTTTTATTATAGACACCTTTATACTGTGATACAAATAATAGTAGCTTCTACTGTTGGCAATAGTTTACCTTTTAGCTGCTTTTAAGCTCTTTTTTTCTTCCTGGGCTTTTCAGTGAAGTAAAAGCCTGTGGCAAATTTTTAGTACTATTCATACTTCAAAAAACATCCCTGTAAGATTTAACCCAGTGACCTAGATCTCCACAATCAGTTTGTGTATGTCTGTAGATAGGGAAAACCGACTGAAATTCCTAAGAAGTAACTGAAAAGTTAACTCTCCAACCTCCTCAGAGACTTTCTAGGAGGAGTAAAACCCATATTTCATTGATGCATAGATAATCTATAACTTACAACTCCATCATTAAGACAGGAAGATCTCAAATTCAATCATGAGAAACAGAGTGTCAGAGTTCATAGTTGAACCATTCTTGGCCAAGCAGTACTTGAGGAGGATTCCAGTTCCTCCGGAAACTAGACAAGTCTTCTTTGTGGCTGGGCAAATAGCATGATCCACCAAAAGACACTTGGAGCTAAATAAAGTGTTTCTGCAACTGACCTTTTGCTGGCAGCCACTAGTTTCTCATTCCTGGCCAGACACTTTCCCTGATGGGAACCTTTCTGCCTAAAGTTGAGCCACATTATTCATCACAACTAAGAATTGTACAGGGGCATTCAACATCAAGACTCGGCCTTCTTTTCCTCTTGTGGGGCTATTAAAACAATGGTCATGCTAAGACTGGTGTTTCCATCTTCCAGGTAGAAGGAACTTCCCTGTCTCACCCACAAACCAGATGACTGCCTGGAACCTCAGAACTCAACACACCCAGGACATAAAGACCAACACTGGATGGCCCGTGCTCTTCAGTGGTTGTGACATGTCAGCTCCTTAATCTGTCCACCAAGAGGATAAAGCAAGTGCTGAGGGCAGATGAGTAACTTTTCACGGGAAGATGTCACTGTCTACTCATCCCAGCTAGGGCAACCAACTACAGCCCAAAGAAACGACTCAAGTCTCAATGCTTTTTCTAAGGTTGCTTGCAGGAGCAGCAGAGAGGGTTCACATACAAGTGCATGGCCAGCTTTCCATCAGCTCTAGATCACTGAAAATCCTAGCATAGCATGAGTGACACCTCAGCTGCTTCCTTCCAGTTTCCTGGCCAACTTTGATGCTGCACTAGAGAGCCACTTCTAGCATCCTTGTGAGGAGGGACTTGTGAATCTGTAACAACCCCAAGCTTCTGAAACATTTGATCTGCTTTTCACAATGCATGAAGGACTGTGTTAAAGGGTTGCAGAAAGGTTGAGAGCCACTGCATTAGAATAAAGAAATTTGTTTGAATGTGTTCATTATGCTATGGGACAGTCATTCAGATGTGCTTGGCATGGGGCAAGCACTTACTACATATTAGTAATTGGTGTGATTAACGCATCCACGTTCTCTGTTTCCTGGACTCGGGAGGATGCTAATGGACGAGGTGGATGTTATATTCCCACCACTCAGCTGAAGATGCGTCTGAGGCTCAGCGCTGTTAACTGCTGCAGCTAATGAGATCTTTTTCTCTCAAAAGCACACCTGAGATTGCAGCCAGTCTTACTTTTTGTACCATGTTGGCTGACTTCCTCTTTTGCGAAGCTCTTTGGAACGGAGCACAGAGATATGAGCATATGAAATGGCCTGGGGGAGCCTCTCCCCACAGTCTACCAAAGCAATCTAGCCCCATGCTAAGCTCTGGGGGGGCATTATAGACACACTGCTAAATTCAATGTCAGCCTGTGAAGTTAAGTACAGTATGCCTCTTCCTTCTCTGTCTCTGTCATTTCTTGAAGGCACCTATCAAACTAATTGCAGGCTAAGGGGAGAACTCACATTACACTTTACAATGGGCTAATTAGGTAAATATGTTAGAAAGTGCTCCCTGTAGGGCCATTCCTTGGCTGTGCTGTTGGTAATCAGCACTTGTCTTCTACATGTCAGAACATCAGAAGCAAAGCTGCTGGCTTTCTCCACTATGTCATCCTAATGAAATGAGTTGAGAGGCTCATGGGAAGCACCCGGCTCCCATGATTACTGCAGTTGTTGGAAGGGATATATTGTATCTAGGAATATGAGTTAAGTATTGATTGCCTGAGCCTTGCAAGCAGATGTAGAAACATTAGAGAGAACCTTCTGGTCCCCCGTAGAGAGTTTCTTGGCTCACATAAGCTGTTTGTGGGCCAGCTGATGAGCTCTGGAAGTCCTCCTTGCAGCGTCCTCTGACTGACTCTGGGTTTCCATGTTCACCTGTGGACAGCAGATGGCAAACAGATTGAGAGTCAAAGCTGATGGCTCCACTTTCCAGAAAGGAGGCAAAGCCGTTTATCTTTGGTGTACGTGGAGCTAAAAGCCTAAGTAGCCATGTGGTTTAGTCAGCTCCTGTTGAGCTGAAGGATGAAGGTAGAAATGAGGATGAGGAAATCCCTGGGGTTGGCCGTGGATTCTGGATACATTGACACAGTGAAAACCAGCATAGGACATCTGGCCAGGCTCCCTACTCCCATGCTTAGCAAACAACAGTGTCTGCCTCATTTTTGCACAATGAAATTCATGGGCCATGTGATGTGGGCTGAAGTATCAGGTTTGGAAATTAGCATCATGGGGAGTTTCCAGATGCCCCAGGATAGGAGATTATGGTCATTGCCATGTCAGCAGAGACCTTATCACCTCCTGTTACCATACTGGACAGCTAGAGTCCTTCTGGATTCCAAAGACTCCAACATCCTGGAAAGAGTAATCAAATTTGGGGCTCAGGTTGTACACTCACTCCTTGACTATCCTTTTGCCTTTTATAGCAGAAAACAAGATTCTGAGCTTTGTCTCTTGTGGTGATTATGAGACCAAAGAAAATTATGGTGCTTTTCTGAAAAAGTATGGACATTAAATAGGCTCAAATAAGTTGATTTAGTGGAGAGAATTCTGGTCCATAGAAACATATTCTGCAAAGACTGAGACAGTCTGAGTGGTAGACTGTCTAGTACAGTTACCACTAGCCATAGGTGGCTACTGCACCTTAACTGAAGTTAAATGGAAGTTTAAGGCAGCCCTGTTATTCTGTGGTATACTATCATTGAGATCTAAAAATTAACTTTTCTTTCTGAAAGCAAAACAAAAGCCAGAAAACAAAATGTTCAGTTTATCAGTTGCCTTAGCCAGATTCCAAGTCCCTAGAGTCAATGTTTGCAGGCCACTTTTCTGGCTAGTAGGAATACTGATCCCTTTCTTTACTTCAGAGTGCTTGCACACATCCTGATGTTTAGTGGCACACTTATGATGTGTTTTCTGTTTTGGGCACCAGGGACTGAATGAGAGTTTTGAGACACGGGCCAGTGCTCCATCCCTGAGGCATATAGACAGAGCCCCAGCCCTTTATCCTCTTGTTTGCCCTCCTACAAAATATTTACAAAAACAGATGACAGGAGAGGTTTGCTAGTCTAAAGCAGAAGTGGATTAAGGGAGGGAGTTCTAGCCTTTATGCTTTTTCCTTTCGAGGTTTTTTAAACTGGCATGTTTAAATTATCATCACCTATTTTAGAACTGTGAGAACTTTTTTCTTTCTTATGTAATTCTTTTGAGAATTTTATACACTGTTTTGATCATGTTCATTCCCCTGTCCCCTAACTTTTCTCAAATTCAGTTTATCCAACTTCAGCCCCACCTCTAAATTTAAAACCAATTGGGTTCAACTTTTGTTGCCCAAATAGTCTTGGGTTCCCCATACTTTTCTATTTTTAAAATAGGGTCTTACCAAATTTCTCAGGCAGGCCTTCAACTTATGATCTTCCTCCATTGGCCTACTGAGAATCTGGGATGACAAGCCCATGCCACTATATCTGGTTTGCTTTAAAACCTCATCTTATTTGGCATCAATGCCAAGGACATTTTGTTCATCCCCTATGTATGGAAGAGACTGGGTAGGAGGTGTAAAAACTCTATATTGCCTTTTGTTCATGTTTGCAGATGGTGATAGATGTATAGATAGAAAGATGTAGGATTTACAATACAACATGCACTGCTATCACGGTTATATCAGGGGTGCTTAGTTCTGTACAAAAACTAGACGACAATTCAAAAAATGCAATGTGTTTGCTGGATTGGTGAGATAATTGTGATTTTTCATTTGATTTTCATTATTGCTGTTAAAATTATGGCATCTAAAATATCTATTTCTTGAAAGCAAAATCGGTTGCTCTCGTTTAAATAGGGTACAGGGGGTATTTGTAGGTAACAATATTCCTCAGTTTCTTTTTGGGGTCACAGTTTTATTTAATTATTCATTATTAGGGTATTATACGTGCCTTGTGAATTTATGTGCACTATGTATGTGCAGGTGCCTGCTTAGGCCAGAGGGCATCAATCCTCTTGGAATTATAAGCAGTTGTGTACAGCCTGATGCGGGGGCTGGGACTCAAACTGGGGTTCTCTGGAAGAGCAGTCAGTTCTAACCACTGAGCAATCTCTCCAACCCCTTAGGGTCACAGTTTAATTGGTCTCCATGATCTCACTTGCCCAGGACTCACGAACTTTTGTAAAAAGTAAGAAAAATATACGTTTCAAAAACAGTTGCTTTCAATTTTAATGCAAGGGAATTGAGGCCTACTATAGTTAAGTGACCTACTTTTAAGTGTCACCAGCTAGCGAAAAGTAGGGTTGGCATTTTCTAGTTGTCACATTTGTGTGACAAGTGCTGAATCCCACAATCCTCATGTTTACAGTATCTAGCACTCTCTGCAAGCTTGCCTGCTCTTTGGCTCCTTCTTAAGGATCTTGGTCCTAGTGCAGGCCTAGCGGAGACAAGGTTACCGCTTAGTTACTTCTCCTGTTGCTGCAGTGAAATGCTAAGCAAAGAAACTTCAAGGAGGCTTATTTTGTCCTACAGTGTCAGGGGGTCCAGTCTACCATGGCAGGGAGGGCACAGCACATTGTACCCACAGCCAGCAAGCAGAGAAAGGTAAATCCTGAAACTCAGTTCCTTTTATTCAAACGGACAGATCCCACAGAGTGCTACCATCTGCATTTAGGGTAGATCTTCCTCCTCAGTTAACCTTCTCTAGATAATCCTTCCCAGACATGCTCAGACACTGGTCTCTTCAATGATTATAGATCCTGTCAAGTTGAGAATTAACAAAATCCATCACAATAACAGGGTGCAGAGGCTAAGCTCACAGAAGTAGATCAGTTTGATGTGTAAGCCTGGTAATCTAGGGATCAAAGGTAGTGATCTGGAAGGTGGGAGACTATAGGGGTGAGGGAGAGTGAGGTTCTGTCTGTGGGGCACAGTCTTTCTCCACTACAGCCTGATAGGGCTGCTATGGTATACTGTAGACTTTGATAAGGTTTTTGGCTGGTGGCATTGAGTAAGCAGCTGAAACCCCCCACGAAGCTGAAACTATAGAGTCTTGTTATTATAAGAGGCACTTTCCCAGTAAGGAGATGTTATAGAACAGGCCTGTCATCCCAGATCATTGAACCAAGAGGATTAGGGGCATAGGACATCCTTGGCTATTGACTTAGATACAGCATGAGACATTCTCTCAACAAAACAACCCTCCAAGGTTATTTTTAGGTAACACAACTTCTCAATATCATATTAAGGTCACTTCTCATTCCTGGAGGTGTACAAAGTACTGCTCTTGAGGGAATGAGACACAACACAGTTGGACAATTACTTAATTTGATCAATGTTATTTATAGCCCTCATGTAATAAGCACCTCAGTGCATACATGTGCATTCTTAGTGGATTCCTGTGTTCCAAGTGTCATGGCACCTTAAGACACTCATGTACCCCTTGTGACATAGTCGTATAGCTAAAAAATACCCAGAAAAATGCATGTTACTATATTAGAGGGATATATATATATATGTATATATGTGCATATATATGTATATATGTACATACATGTATATGTATATATAGATGTGTGTGTGTGTGTGTGTGTGTGCATGTCCGTGTGCATGTGCGTGTGCGTGTGCGTGTGCGTGTGTGTGTGTGTGTGTGTGTATCAAAGCACACTGTACTCAGTCCTCAGCCTTTGAATATGGGTCTTCTGAGCCCATGCTGACACAAATAAAACTGCTTCTTGGAAAAATATTCCTTGTCCTGTGTCCCTGTCTCATATGCCCAACATATCTAAATCTTGGTCCACATCTTTGTAGCATGCTGGAAGGTGAGGAGGGAATCTGCCATAGGCTATATGCACACAGCCTCCACATGAAACACAGTCCCTTCCCCCACTTCAGAGTGGGCAGGCGTGATACTGGAAAAATAATCTAATAGAGTCTATTGAAAATAGAACACCAACCTTTCATAATAAATATATGAACATTTGACTGAAACTTGCTTACCTCTTAATCTTAAACTATTGCATTTAGTGTGTGTGTGTGTGTGTGTGTGTGTGTGTGTGTGTGTGTGACTACTAAGGCATGCAAAGAGTCAGAGAACAGCTTCCCAGGCCAGCTTCCTGGTTCCTTCCTTCTTAGACTCAAAGGTGGACAGGCTTGGTGACGAGCACCCTTACTCACAGCCACTTTGCCAGCCCTTGTTTGTTTACATTCTATCATATTTAATGTAATTTTCATTTTAGCAGCAATTTTGCATAAAAGAATAAGCCAGTCCTTTGACTCCCTAATTACCAAGTAATTAGTCTTAAGATAAATCAGCTCTGCCAAAATATTTAAGAAATTTCTCAAGGCCTTCTGAAGATACCCTTCTCTCAGCAGGGCTGCATCTGGCTAAACCATCATTGCTTTTCCTTCTATGGGTTTCTGGTCTCCTGGGCTGCTCCTTACACTGCCTGGGATTGATTCACATTGTGTTTGCATGACATTGACAGGCAATTGTCTTGTCTGACAAGCCACAAGCTGCTGCTTCTTCTTCTTCTTCTTCTTCTTCTTCTTCTTCTTCTTCTTCTTCTTCTTCTTCTTCTTCTTCTTCTTCTTCTTCTTCTTCTTCTCCCCTTCCTCCTCCCTCCTCCTCCTCTTCTTCTTCCTCCTCCCCCTCCTCCTCTTATTCCTCCTCCTCCCCCACTTCTTTTCTCTTTTCATCTCTCTTCTTGTCCTCCTCTTCCTCCTCCTCTTCTTCTTTTTCATAGATATATTTCCTTTGTGTTACTTTTTGTTCCCACACAATGTTTTCACTGATTCTCCTGGAGTTTCACATTATGCACGCTGATCACAGGCCTTTCCTAGTCCTTCCTTGTCTGCCTCCACCCCCTGCAACGAACCCTCCCAAAGAAGCAAAAATAAGAAAAAAACGTTATTTATATACTCAGTAGGGCATGGTCAAATTCTCAATGGCCTGCCTCTTAAATAGAACTTAGTTCTTGTACCCCACACCCTCACCAGAGGCCATCATTTGTGGAGAGCTACTCTTCAACATTTCTATCACACATTTTTTTTGCTGTTTTTATTTGTTTGTTTTTTGTTTTGTTTTGTTTTTTGAGACAGGGTTTCTCTGAGTAGCCCTGGCTGTCCTGGAACTCACTCTGTATACGAGGCTGGCCTCGAACTCAGAAATCCGCCTGCCTCTGCCTCCCAAGTGCTGGGATTAAAGGCTTGTGCCACCACTGCCCGGCTCCATCACACTTTTTAAGGGCTCTCTTCTGTGGCTTCTTGTTTGGGGTGAGGGTGTGGGTAGGGATTGTCACAGAAGCCTTCCATGTCTTCCTCTCTTAACTGTGCATCTGCAGTCATTGATAACACAGCAAAAGTAGCTCTCTTGCTTTTCACAGCAGGAGCATGGATCATGGACCTCTCCATGATCCATGCTCCAGCACAGACCACAAACACATCTCCCTGCTCCAGTAGGAGCCTGGACCCAGACAAAGCCCTCAGAAGCTGCCAGGATCCCTACATTGACATGGATTCAGCAAACAGCACAGACCACGGACCTCCACACAGCCTTCGGTGGTAATTCAGGCCATGGAATAAGCATCAACACAGGCTCCAGCCCTGCTGCTGTGAGGCCTCCAAGCCAGACATGCTCCTAGCTGGAAGCAAGGACTCTGACATCACCATGGCCTCAGGAGGCAGTGCAGGCTACTCACACCAATATGGCCTACAGGTGTGACGTCAGGCTGTAACACATATCACGGAAGTCTGCATGGCCCTCAATGGTAGATGTGCCACAGATATCATTGATTACATCAATAGTGACAACTGCTGGGTGGGAGTCTCTCTAGCTCAAGCTGCCTGCCAGCTCTGTAGGAAGCCACAGAGATGCAGCTTTTGTGAGTTATCATTCATACTGGGGGTGGGCTTCTAATGATGTAGATACCCTCCAGTTACTCATACTCTGGTAAATAACCCCCAATAAACTCTCTGATTTTACACAAGCTAGAATCAGATAATTTCTATGGCCTGCCATGTGCCCCGTCTGAGGTGAAGAGATATATGTATCAGTCTCTACATATAGATGTCCAACAGCATGTTCACAAGGGACCACTGGAATCAGCACAGACATTTTGATTGAGGGGATGAAGAGATGGCTAAGCAGTTGAGAACACTTGTAACCTTTTCAAGGATTCCAAGTTCAGTTCCTGGCACCCATGTTGGATGGCTCACTATGGCCTTTAACTCTAATTCTAGGCGACTTGGTTTCCATGGTTATTTGCACACACATATAATTAAAAATTAACACAAAAGAAAAAATACTTTGTTTTAGTCTGAGTGGATATCAATCAATTTAGAAACTTGATTGATCAGGTATGGTGGTGCAGGCCTGTAATATCCATGCTCAGGAGCAGGAGCAGGATTGTGAGTTGATGGGTAACCTGGGCTACATGGTAAGATTCTCTAATAAGAAGGATAGCAGGAAATAAGGGAGGAAAGGAGGAAAGAGGAGAAGGAAAGAAAGAAAAGAGAAAAAGAGAAGGGAACAGAAAACTTAGTTCAGAGTGGCAGAGGATTTGAAGATTGTAGCTGAGGCAGCACATTGCTTACTCATAGCGTAAGTCTAAGCAGCTCTCTCATTTCTCACCATTGGTGTACAGATATGGGGCACTAAGTACAGCATACAGTTGTATATGCCACATGACGGTCCATCTCAAGGACCTCATCTCTATAGGGGTGTCTGTATCCATCAAACAATGAATTACCTGTCCGTCCCCTATTCTGAGCACCCACCATTCTACTTTCTGTATCTACTAAGCTTACTGTTCTGTGTACCTTCTAAAAATATAATCACATAACATTAAAAACATTGATGTTTTTGTGTCTGACTTACTTTGCTTAACACAAGGTCTTCAAGGTTCATCTAGGCTGCAGCATATTTCAAAATTTTGTCCTTTTTAAAAATCTATTTAACTATCTTTTTTTTTTTAAAAAAAATTGAGGAATGGTCTCACCCAGTAAGACTTCAACTAATGAAGTAGTGGTCAACTTACCATACCTTGTGGGGGTGAGAGGCTTGGCTAAAGGTTGGCATGAACAGTGTTGGGATGTGGCTGCCACCTCCTCCTCATCAGAAACCCTTCCTGCATGTGACAATTTGTGATGTCACTGATTCTGTATTCTGTCTCAAATGATATGTGTGAATCCTGATTTCCTAACTCTTGGCAGAATTTGTCCACATCCTTTTGTTGTATGCTTAGAAGCTCAGTCAATTTATTGAATGTCACAAGGGAAAGAGACCAGAAACACCAGAGGTAGAAAGAAAGAATGAAAGAAAGAAAGGAAGGAAGGAAGGAAGAAGAAAAAAAGAAAGGGAAAGGGAAAAAAGGGAAATAGAGGAAGGAGAGAGAGAGAGAAAGAGGAGAGAGGGAGGGTGGGTGGGTGGGAGGGAGGGAGGGAGGGAGGGAGGGAGGGAGGGAGAGAGATCTTTTTAAGTTAAAATTCAAGAAGAGGGACTGGGGAGATAGCTGAGCAGGTCAAGTATTTATCATTCAAATGTGAAGACCAAAGTTAGGATCTCTAGCATCCCTATAAAAGGTAGGTAGATATGGTAGATGCCTGTGAGCCTAATGCTTCAGAGGCAAAGACAGAAGACACACAGAACTTGATAGGTTAGCCAAATAAATGAGTTCTTGTGTTTAAGTGGGAAATTTAGAATGTTAACAACCTTTGAGAAGGGTATCTGATAATCAACCTCTGGCCTTCACACATATGCACATAGGTGAAGAATACACACATGTGCATACAGAAACATACATACTATATACACTGCTTACAAACATTACATATACACAAAACCACATAGTACATCATACTGTATATATTCCACACACATAGTATACACACACACACACACACACACACACGGTGGAATTTAGCATAGTGGCACCACCTGAATGTAATCCCTGGCTAAGCCAGAAAGACCTCTAACTGGAAGCCAGCAGGATCTGAAATGAGAACCTGTGTCACAACAACCACCTTCCTCCAACACGATCCTTGAGGGTGAAATCCTAACTTGGTGTTCTCTGAGTGGAATGGAAACAGTTCTCTTTGTTTCCTCTAGTCTTCCTTAAGACATTTCTCTTACCATTATCTCTCATGCTTCTGCAGAAAAAAATGTTGCAAATTATTCCCTTGTGGTACTGTGGAATGACTTCCAATACCCATAGCTAATCCCTATTCTCTGGAAGAGTTTGGAGCTTGTGTTGGGGAGACTACATCTTGAAAACCTCTCCAGTTTTCCGCACCTCATTGTCAAGAAGAGGGTGTGCTTTGAAATTTTGATGAAGCATTTCAACAGTGAACTGCCAAGGGATGTCTCAGAAATGATGCAAAAATAAAACAAAACAAAATAAAACAAAACAAAATTCTCCTACCCTGTGACTGGAAACAGTTGTTCTTCTGTAGGACAACCCAATGGTTTATGGTTATCACCTATAGAATAATGAATACATTCAAGTAATTTCCAATCCACTGGAGATTATAAAAGGACTGTCAGGCTAGGGAACAAAAATAGCTGAGTGGAGAATCTATTTTTTTTTTACCCCTAGAGAAAATTTGTGTTGTCATTTCTACTGTTTTCCAAACAAAGCCCTGGATGTGGGCCAGGAACTGCCATCAGGAGAATAGCAGTGGCGGCAAGGAGTGGGCAGGAGTTTGCGCATTTGATCTATTGGCTGAGCTGGAGGATAATTAAAAGGCTCCCTTCAGGTTGTCTGCTGAGTGCTGCTAAGGCGGGAGATGGATGGCCATGCTTAGTGGCTGCTGAGATACTAGTCTGCCTCAGGGCCATGTCAGAGGGCTCAGGAATCTCTTGGAAAACAGAAATCTTTGTCCTCTGGCATCTTCTGCTGCATTCGTGAGCACTTTCTAGTCTTTCTATAGAGTCCTTGAAACTTTCCTCATATTCCCTTTCTTGTCCACCAAACATCAGATCCTGAAAGAATGATGCTGATGGACATGATGATCAATCAAGGACTTGAGATAAAGGATGAGGCCCAAATGAGAGAAGACACACAGAGCACTTTCTAGAAGATTGAATGACTGTGTGTGTGTGTGTGTGTGAAGGAAAGGTCTGTAGCTCAGGGGTGAAGCACTTGGCTTGTTTGTATGAGGTCATGGCATTGAACTCCCTGAAAGGTCCATTACTTTCTTTTTTTTAAAATCTGAAATACCGGAAAGAATGAATTCCCACTTTTGGAGTAGAAGAAACTTTAAGTAGAGTTAAAACATTGACTTTGTTAGTGCAGATGAACTTTGCATAATTCTTGACATTGTCTCAAGGTTTTATTTTTCTAAAGCATAGAAATTTGATGCTTCAAATAACAGGCAGGTTAAAGGAGAAAATAGCCATCTTACAAAAGAGTTTAAACTCAATATTCAAACAGGGATCCAGGAAGGGATAGCATATAACCTTTATCCTACCACTTGAGTGTGGAGATCTCTGTGAACTCCTACATACTGAGTTCTAAGGCAGCCCAGAGATAAATCTAGCAGAATCTTGTTTCAAAAATAACAGATGAATCAAATAATGGGGTCAATGAGATGACTCAGCAGGTAAAGGTGCTTTCTGTGTGACTTAGCGTTTATATTGCTGTGATAAAACACCATGGCCAAAAGCAACTTGGGAAGGCAAGATTTTATTTTACTGTATAGTTTTTAGTCTGCCATCCAAGGTAGGACCTCCAAGCAAGTATCTGGAGGCAGGAAATGATGCAGAGCCCATGGAGAAGTGCTGATTGCTGGCTTGCTTTCCAGTCTTACTCATATAGCTTCCTCATACCATCAAGCTTACGGGGTGGGGTGGCTCAGCCCTCCACCAGCTTAGCCTTTTCACCTCAGTCACCAGTCAAGGAAGCCTACTACAGACTTGCTGATAGGCAAAGCATATAGAGGTATTTTCTTGATTGACATTTCTCCTTTCCAGATGATCCTAGCTTGTGTCAAGTTAACATAAAGACTAGTTAGCCACTGCATAAGCTTGATGAATTGAGTTTAATCCCTGGAGCCCAGATGGTGAGAGGAGAGAACAAAATCCAGAAATTTGCTCTCTCTGACTTTTTTTTTGTTTGTTTTTTGTTTTTGTTTTTGTTTTTGTTTTTTTTGATTTGTTTTTTTTTCAAGACAGGGTTTCTCTGTATAGCCCCAGCTGTCCTGGAACTCACTCTGTAGACCAGGCTGGCCTCGAACTCAGAAATCCACCTGCCTCTGCTTCCCAAGTGCTGGGATTACAGGCGTGCACCACCACCGCCTGGCCCTCTCTCTGACTTCCACATGCATGCTGTAGCATGGTATTCTTACACACACACAATTACATTTTAAAACAGTGGACATAGTACCTTTAGCATTTTCAGAGAGTCCATTTTTAACAAAGATTTTTCAGGAACACATTTATTATAACAAGGTCAGGCACCCAGAGTGAAGAGGACACCCTGTGACATATGGTGGAAGCTGGAGCGCTTGATGCTTCATTGCCCAGGGAACTTGGTAGGGCAGACATATTCTATTCTGGAGTGTTCCACTGGTGTGCCTATGATGATGCTGTGCACACGTCTCAGGTGATTTTAACACTGGGAAAAGGACATTCTCAGGGGCTGGGGGCAGAAAGGCTTACGTGTCCCAGATTGCCACAAGTGGGACACTGGACACATCTTAGCAATGTGGAATGTATAGATGTGCATGTTTGTAATTAACTATGGAATTGTCATATTTCCAGTTACTCAGCCACTGACTTAACATGCAAGCGTAGCAACCATGCTGCACATGAAGATGGGCAAGTGAGTAAATCTCACAGCAGGGACAGAGCCTCGGCCTTTCATTGCACGCTTGGCCATAGCCCTGCACTGTTCTTAGAAATGAACTCTCAACTGCACTGTCTCACTTGTCTGACTCAACTGAGGTCATTGTGTCTTCTTCTCTGGTAGTGTCCTTAAGTATAGCAGTTGGTGATACTCCGAACAGCAAGCAATCCAAGATGGAACTTTAACTTTAATGTAGGGGTGAGCAGGGCAGCCACTGTGGGGCTGCTCACCAGGAGCATTCAAGGAAACTGGGTGCTTCTCCTGGATTCTGTTCTACTCAGAGCAGTCTGTGCTCTGCCCTTAAACTTCTAGCTTCATGTTACAAGATGTTAGCTTCACTTCTGGCAATTGCATGTTCATTCTAAGCACGCAAGGAGAAGAGACAAAATAGTAGCCAGGTTTTTTTTTTTTCAAGAAAAAGAAAACGTCTGCCAGAAACCCAAAGCTCACTTCCTTTTGCTAAGACTGGGAAAGGGTGGCTTTTAGCTATCACACTGCTCCTTCTAGCAAAGTAGAGCTCTGTAAAGAACAGGCAAATGACAGATGGAGGTACAGGGTAGGTAGCTACTACACTGGTTACACCAACTTTCCTTTTGGAATACCAGTGGCTATGGGGTTCATGTTTTCTACTTGGGTCTTTGTCGGACACTCAGACCTACCCCTTGATATAAAAAAGTAACAACGTACTGTTAGCCAATTCCACTGGCAGTAGCCACCTGAGGCAGGGAAGTGTGCTCCTTTAATCTCAGGTTCTTCTGCTAAGAACCAGGCTTTCCCCTTGATACGGAAGCCACTGTGCTCCTGCCAAAGAGCGCCTTGCAGCTCATTAAGGTCTCTTTCAGCTGCCAAGACTCTTCATCAAAGTATCCTTGACAAATTTTAATTTTAGTAAAAGTAATTGGCCTAATATGAATCAGACTGACGGCCAGCTTTCAGAGCAGCTTCTAATAGTCCATAATATCCATGCTACCCTGGGGACTGAAGATGACATCGCCAAAGATAATTATTACAGGATGTAGGTGCTAATAGTGGGCGCTAATTAAAGGTCCTATTTCATGCGGATTTCCTGCTTAAAGGAAGGAGACAGGGAGTTCCGTAGGGACTATATAGGCTTCTCGGAAAGGTGACTTCCCAGAGCAATTTAGGATGACTTCAGAATTTTCATTTGACTCAGATCAGGGGTAAGCGTGTGAACCAAAGATCAGTAGATAGAAACATTGGCATGAGAGAGACTGGTATCTGAATTATGAGGATAAAAGCTATAATGAGAAAAGCATAGCTTTGGAGCAAGATTTCAGAATACATTCAGATCCCGGCCCTGACACTAGTTTGAGACCTAAGTTAACCCTTCGCAGATAGTTCCCTGATCTGTATGTGGGAAGGAGCAATAGATGCCTTCATACTAAGGCAGAGTTTGCATGACAAATGCAAAGCTCATACCCAAGAGCTTGGCAAGTAGAAATGAACCTGTTCAGATGATTGCTTCCCAAATTTGTTGCTACACAGCTAGTGACTAGGAAGATAGGGTCGCTCACCCGTTGCCACCTCTCATCTCTGGTATCTACTATGCATAAATCAAATTCATAGGGCAGTTTATTTATAACTGGGAAGTTGGAAGATGTCCTGAAACAGTTACACAGGAATAAATTAAGGAGAGAACCTAGTCTGGCTTAGCTGGGTGGCCCATGGCTATGAGACATGGCTCAGAAGTCACTGAAGTTTTTAAAAGCTGAGCTTCCAACTCACATTCCTGGGGTTCATTATGAACAGCAGCATGGGCTGCAGGCAGGATCTCTTCATCTAATATAACCCTTATGTCTGGGGGTTTTGAGACATATTTTTCACAGCCATCAGTAAGAGCTTCGGGTCACAAGCAGGTAAAAATGCAGCCAGTGCTATTGTGATGCAACTGGACCTGGGTTTGTGGCTCATGACACTATGACAACAAGTATCTAGAGGTGGTAATGAGATGCCTATGTTCTTACCAGTATCATCTTCTTTCAAACAAGTGTTCAACTTAATTGTAACCAGGTTGTTTATTCTTATCCATAGGGTGATACAGCTAGCTGGCATTGAGACCACACTTAAATTAGGCTTCACATTAACCACAGTGTGATTAAATATCAGAATGAGAACATTTATACCTTCAAATGAGATATGTATCTGTAAATTACTCACTCTCAAGCAGGCAGTTCAACAAATGCCATCCACAGAATCACATTTCAAGTTTCGGTGATGATATTATGCTTTGAAGGTGAAATGCCACACTGGCCCATTATTTACTCAAATTTCAGTTGATAGCTCTGTTGGGTTTGTGGAACCTTTAGGAGGTAGAGTCAGTTGGAGGAGTAGCTCACAGGGAGAAGGATCCTTGGGGATGGATAGTCCTCTCTAAGGTGTTCCTGATACAATGATTCTGCTCAAGTGCATGGGGACAAGCCATGGCAGGCTGTTCCCTTTGAAACCATGAACCACAGTAAATATTTCTTCACTGAACTTATTTCAAGTACTTAAGGTCATAGTGATGCACAACACACACACACACACACACACACACACACAAACCCAACTAAAAAAAAAGTGAAGAATATTAGAAAGTCAGGCAAATATTTCCTTATTTATGTTTTCATTCAGCAAGAATTTACTGCTTATCTTCCTTGAAGGGGTGTGTGCATATACTTGTATACACACACACACACACACACACACACACATGAAGGATCAGGCATGGTTGAAAACTACACACCCTCAGGAAACAGTTCCCAGTGAGAAAACTCGGATGCCCATCATTAAATCAAGGAGCAGAGTCTTCTGGGACGTTGGCAGAGGGACACACCAGCATGGAGGGAACACAGGAAAAGGTCTGCTGTGGTTCAGGGAGGAAGAAGTGAGGTAAGGTCATGGACATACCTACCTCCGAAGCTGTTTTGGCAGCAAGAATACGTACACTAGTTTTGGAGGGCTGAAAATAATTTTTGATTTTCATCTTGTTATTAGGGAGGGAGAGGAAAAGGGGTCACTGAGGGAGTGGCAGGCTGAGATTTAACTTCTGCACCTATCCTAGGGAAGACAGGAACGGGGATTTATGTAGTTGGAGTAGAGAGTGCCGGTTTGCATGTAGTGGGGAAATACAGAAGGCTCACGACAAGGCATGTCTATTCGACCTTTCAGAACATTTGGCCCCAGTCCTCTAACTTGTTGGTCCCCAAACCACAGCATAGGGGATAAATTGATTTTTCCATGTCTTCCTTTTTAAAATATATTTTTAGTCATGTGTCTGTGTGAGTGTATGCTGTGTGTATATGTGTGTGTGCCTATGGAGACCAGAGGTGTTGGGTCTCTTGGAACTGGAGTTACAGGCAGTTTGCAAGCCTCTGATGTGGGTGCTAGGAACTGAACTCAGGTTCCTCGGAAGAGAAATATGTGCTCTTCACCACTGAGCCATCTCTAGCTCCCTTTCTGCTTTTATTTTGGAAAACATTTTAAATGTCCTGGTTGTGTATTTTTTTTTTAATTTCTCAATCTCTCTCTCTCTCTCTCTCTCTCTCTCTCTCTCTCTCTCTCTCTCTCTGTCTCTCTCTCTCTGTCTCTCTCTCTCTCTCTGTCTCTCTCTCTGTCTCTCTCTCTGTCTCTCTCTCTGTCTCTCTCTCTCTGTCTCTCTCTCTCTCTCTCTCTCTCTCTGTTATTTTTGAGATTCTGTAGCCCAGGATGTCTCCAAACTCATGACAACCCTTCTATCTCAGATTCCCATTTGTTGGTTTTACAAGTGAGAGTGGGTATGCCTGGCTCTTCAGTATCTTGAGATGACCTTCTCCATGTTGTCAAAAGTCAGTGGGTGGAGAGTAGGAGTGCTCAGCCTTTATATAAAATGTTAGAATCTGCCTGTCCTCGTGCTTGCTCTAGATTCACACTTTATGTGATGCTCCGAGCACAAAGGTTAGAAAGTCCAGACTCACCTCTGCACAAGGAGTCAATAAATCACACACCTGTCTCCTCTCCACCAAGATTTTCTTTCAAAAGAAGTGCATGACTGATATCCAAAGGGGAGTCTATCACTGTCGGATGACTTGATGGCAGACCCTGGCAAATCTATCAGCCAAGGACTGTCAGCCCTGCAGTGGCCCTATAGCCAGAAATACACACTTAGCCACATCGAGCAATAATTATTTTCCATTTGCATTCCTCTCCCTCCATCTCCTTCACTTGGACCAAAGCTGACATCATAAGGCCAGTTACAAAGCAATGATTTGGTTCATGAATTTTTAATTTCTTCCTCGATCTTAACTTGGAACTGTCAGGGACATAGCCCCTCCTTCTAGGGCTCCATTTTTCTGTAACTGTTTCTCTAGACAAGATTCAGAGGTCCCCGAAGTGAAGGCCTCTTTTTGGGAGGGACTCATCCATTCCTGCTCCATGACTGAGAAACAACCAAGGAGAGATGCTTTGGCCTCCCACATGATGAGGTTAGGGACATACAGGCAAGCTCAGAAGTGGTGCTTTGGCCCTCCTTGTGAAGCCCAAACAGAGCTAGGTGCGCATCTTCCCAAATAGCCACAGATGGTCTCTTTTATGGAGCATGCCCAGAGACTCCCCTTGTGATAATCATGTTCCTGCCCTAGCTGCTAAAGACCATTTACCCACCATTAGTGAGAAACTACTCTTGCTTCAGTGGCCTCTTCCCAGGGCTATTAACATGGCGATGGCACCTCTGAGCCTGGCTACACTCTTCCTCATGGAGAGGCTCCAATTTCCATTCACAGTGATTTATTTTGGCAAAATATTTTACTTCTGATTAAAGTGTAGTAATTTTTAAGTCTCTGTGTTGAGAGATGAGCAAAAAATGAATGAATTAGGCAGATTGGTTAGCAAATACAATCATAGTGTGGGCATGCTTTGAAATTCTTTAAAGTCCGGTACCAAGATATAAATCTTCATTCAGTTGTCCCTAAGTTGAAACTTAACTATACCTTTCCTGATCACATGTGTAAAAGGTCAAGTCTTGTCCCAGACCCCTTCAGGCACTAACTTTACAGAAGGGACTTTTAATCACTCGAGGGCTTTCTCTGGAGATCAGGATTCACTTTTTTCTTTTATGTGTTTATTTTTTTTTTTTGAAAGTTGAGGTAGGGTCTCACTTTGGTGCTCAAGGTAGTCTCTCACTCATCTGGGAGCAATAATCTGCCTGCCTCAGCAGGTCCTGTGGCCACCCATCAGTGTGACCTGTCCACAGTTTGCTCTATTTTTCACTTTGGAAAACCTGGAGAGAGAGAGAAATGATCTTATGAACAATTCACAGTGGCATGCCAACTGGATTGGCATGTGAAGGCCCAACCTCTGGGGAGTCTCTTCTTCCTTGAGTCTATCTTATAATATGCAAAGGGATCCTGTTGGCTGAAGTGTCATTGAGTACAGGCCTACCCTTCATCCCTGCCTCCTGCCCTCAATTTTCAACTCATCTACCTATGTTTTCTGGAATTTACTTCTGAAGATTTTTTTTTAAAGTTTGTAATTCCTTATTTCAGGAACTGTATCCACAAGAACCATGGAGATAAATGCTATCAGGATCCAGAGTTCAGAAAATTATATCAAAGTAGCCCTAAAACCATCTTGTGAAATTTATACTAGTGTGTGGGAGAGACATTTGGCGATAAGGGATAGATTCTTAGCAACTTATCAGATTCGATCATTAAAGTGTCAAAGGAAGATGATTCATCTCAGGAATTCCATATGTCTTGACAGCCTACACTGACACCCTGGATCAGATCAGCCATCTGCTTAAGTTTAGTCACTGCTACTGCCTCTCATTATCTGCTTATCAAGACACTATTTGCATTGTCTTCTTTAGGCCATGTAGACCAAGAGAAGTGTGGGGTGGAGAACCCTTCTCCCAGAATATCCTGCGAGAGAAGAAGACAAGCTAGCTGCCTAAAGAATTGGTCAAGAGGACATACGTACATTGTCCCTCTCAAGTTAATTACCCACACTAGGTTAGAAACTTTTCTGTGAAACACAAGTACAGTCTCACCCAATTCAGATCTTCAGCCCTAGTGTTTCCCAACAGCAATTTTGAATGTCCTGGAGGTTAGAGACGATTTCTTGTCATTAGGCTCATAAAAGTCACAAAATATTTGCATGTTTTCTTCTATAGCACAATGACTGTGGTTGATACATTTACGGCTTTCTTTGACTTAAATGTAGGTAACATGTTATTAAATTTCAACATTGATCACATATTGATCCAGAGATGGGTACTTGGGTTCTTCCAATTTACTTTATGTATGTGGAAAGTATTGGCTAAAAGATAGAAAGTTGAAACACCAGTACTAGATATGGGCAAGTCCCTACCCAGCCTTAGTTGCTACACCTTTGCCAACACTGACATAGTATGCTGGCTACTGTTCATTGTCAATTTGACATGAACTACAGTCACTGAAGAAGGTGGAACTGCAGTTGAATTATCCATCAGATTTGTTTGTGGATAAGTGTGTGGGGGCATTTTCTTGTTGCTAAGTAATGCCTGGAGCCTATCCCTCTGTGGGCAGTGCCACCCCTGGGGACGTAGTTCTGGGTTGTATGAGAAAACTGGGTGCACATTAGCCAGATGGAGAAAGCCTGTAATCACCGTTCTTTTCTGGGTTGGGCTCCAAGCTCCTCCCCTGAGCCACTGTTCAGGTTTCCCTGGATGTAGACTTTAAGATGTGTAAGATGAAGCAGTTCTTAATGTTCTAGATTGCTTTGTGGCAAAACTATGACTGTGTGACAAAAACTCTGTGACAAAAACTAAGACCAAAAAGCAAAGTGGGAGAAAAGGGTTTATTTCATCTTATACCTTACAGTCTATGATCAAGGGACACTAAAGCAGGAACCTGGACTTGAAGGAATTGAAGGGGCAACCATGGAGGAACACTGCTTACTGGCTCAGTACTGGACTCTTTATAGTCTAGGCCTGTGTGCATAGGGCCTAAAGCATGCTGGGCTCAACAATCAACTCTAAAGAAACTACCCTACAGACTCAGTCATGGGCCAATCTTTAGGAGACATTTTCCCAATTGAGGTTCTGTCTTTTTAAGTGTGTCAAGGTAACGATCAAAGCTAACAATGACACCTTCTGAATATGCATTTTTCAGATGTTTACTATAGCAACAAACACTAAACTAGGTCAAATATTGAGGAGACAGTATAATGTGATACCTGAAAAACTACATTGTTTTAATTTTGTTCTTAAAAGTTAGTTCATTTGCTGTGATTTTGATGGAGTGTTTTTTTTCTGTTTTCTTTCTGCCAGTGTATTTTTTTTGTTTTGTAAAAACTCCATGTGCTTAGTGGGTTGCAAACACATTTATTTAATATTTTAGCATACTTATTTAATATTTTCAAATATGCAACATTTGACAATATATATCAATTTAATAGTTATTTGATATTAATATTACTTTTAGTTTTTTTAAAAAAGATGTGCTTTTAGGTTTATTTGTTTAATTGTTTGTTTGTTTGAGACAGGGTTTCTCTGTGTATTCCTGGCTGTCCTGGAACTCACTCTGTAGATCAGGCTGGTCTTGAACTTAGAGATCTGCCTGCCTCTGCCTCCTGAGCCTAAAGGTGTGTGCCCCATGACCCAGTTAAAATCTATTTATGCTGGGTTCAACAATCAACTCTAAAGAAACTACCCTACAGACTCAGTCATGGGCCAATCTTTAGGAGACATTTTCCCAATTGAGATTCTGTCTTTTTAAGTGTGTCAAGGTAACGATCAAAGCTAACAATGACACCTTCTGAATATGCATTTTTCAGGTGTTTACTATAGCAACAAACACTAAACACTAAACACTAAAAAGTGATTTATTTATTTATTTATTTATTTATGAGCACATATACTTATATGTGCTGCACAAGGAGGCCAGCAGGCAGTGTGTGATCTTTCACAGGTGCTTGCAGACATCTAGCTTCCTTTAGAAATCTGAATTCTGGCCTTAGAATTGTTGAAAAATCACTCACTGTTAACCTCTGAGCTACCTCCAGCTTCCATTTTTAGTGGTCATTTGTTTGTTTCTGTTTTTGTGTGGAAACACTATACTTGCTCTACATAGAGAGTAAAATAAACTGCATTTCTACAAATGCTTAAGGGATCCATCCCTATTCTCCATACCCTTGCCAACACTTTGATTCAGGGCTTTCCAACAGGTATGATGTGGTATCTCATAGTTTCAATTCCCATTTCCCTATTGACTAGTGAAACTGAACCCCCCACTCCCAAATAATTGTTAGTCATTATTTTTTTGAGAAATACCTTTTCAGTTTCTGTGATCTGTGATGGTGAACTCTGTTAACGTAACAGGAATGGAAACATTGAGTAAGCAAACGTCTAAGGTAAGCCTGTGACAATTTCGATTGTGGTAACTGAGGTGGTAAGAGCAACTCTAGCTGTAGTCAGTATTAGTCCAAGGGTGGGGATCCCATATTGAGCACCAATGAGAGAGAGCCAAACATCACCACACACCTCTTTCTGACTGCACACATTGTGACAAGCTGTCTAATGCTCTTGTCATGTCTAATGGACTGTATCTCCTCAAACTATAAACCCACATAAACCCTTCATTCCTCAAATTGCTTTTTACCAGGTAATAACAATGAGGAATATTAGCTAGTACAGAAATCTTGTATGAGGAGTGAGACTGTTACTGTCATACACCTGATCACTTTACTCATAGGCCTTTAGAACTGGTTCTCAGGAAGAATGCAGAAGAATTTGGAATTCCAAGCTTGAAAAGCCCTAGAATGTTACAAACCACACTAAGTCTGACTGGAGTTCAAAAGGCCAAAATGCAGACAGAAATGTAGACTGTAGAGTCTAGGTTGTGATGTTTCAGAGGGTAATATGGCCTGTCTTGGGAACTGGGCTAGAATCCATTCACGTTATAGCCTGGCAAAGAACCTGGTTTAATTCTTCCATGCCCACAATCTTGAAGAAGATAAATTAAAAACTAATGGACTGATTTGTTTCTTGGAGGAAATTTCAAGACAGGTTGGCTAATGTCCAGGCTGATGATATTACTCTTATTAGGTCTGTGGTGAAAGGAATCTATAGACCAAATAAAAAGATATGAAAAATGTGCTCATTGGAAGAGGAAGGAGATTTAGCAATTTTTAATTTATTTTCATGTGTGTGTGTGTGTGTGTGTGTGTGTTTATGTGTGTGTGCAGGTATCTACAGAAGCCAACTACTTCCCTCAGTGGGTGCTAGGAACCAAACTTAGGTCTTCTATAAGAACAGTAGGTCCCTTAGCCATGGGGTCACTTATCTAGCCCCAAGTATGGAGTTTAAAGTTGTAGACAAAGTTGATGCTGAGAAAACTACATATTGTTAAAGAGATTACTAATGAGAACCAACTGTTCTGCAGTGGGACACTAGACAATGTTCCCTGAGGGCAGGATCCAACATATTGAGGGTTCCTTTTATGAAAAGCAAAACAAAACAAAAACCAGTACAAGTTCATTGAAAAAGAGAGAGCTCGGACTGAAAGTGTTTCTGAAGGGAGTCCCTGCCGGAGAACAAATGCCTTGATCTGCATGTTCTCCTAGAAGGAACAGAGAAGCCTCAGAATGTCAATGGGTCACACTGACAGTCCAACTTGATGTTCGTGTCCATGTACTCCTGGACTAGAGTCAAAGCTCCAAAATGGCACTGAAACAATGTGCAGCAGCGCTTTATTTCCTGTAGGGAGGCCCCAGGAAGCCTTGCACAGTGTGATAGCTCCACTGGCGACACTAGGATGTTGGTTGTGCCACAAAGAGATGTCTACTGGGGAAAATGGTGTGCACAGAGTGGAGCTGGCCCAGGGAAAGGCTATCTGTGCTTCAGGTAGATAGCCAGTGCTGCCCAAACCCTTGACTCCAGATGACTCACTTGCAAGCCCCAGATGCCTAGCACCAGAGCTTCAGAATTTGACTTTTGTTCAGATAACTTTCCTCTTGCTTTCATATAGTCTTTCTGTGCTATGCAGTCCTTCTCCTCTTGTCTTGTCATCTCGTCCTTCTTGGTATAGCATGTTTCTCAGTGTAATGAGGGAAGAAGTCAGAAAGGCAAATGATTGTGAGAGAGGAGGTGAACACAGAAGGGCTGAAGGTTGCTCCTATTATCCGTTTTCACTGTCAAAATAACCAAGCAATTCCCACATGAACATTAACCTGCCATAGAGGATGTCTTGTTAGGCCCCACCTCCCAACAAAGTTGCCTGGAGGACTGAGTTTCCACCACACAAACTTCAAACAGATGGTTCAAGCCCTGTGAAAGCCGTCATCTGCAGTTTCTTCTTTCTACTGAACATAGTTCTGCCATACCTTGAGATTGAAAAACCTAAGTTGATCTGATTTCAGGACTCTTTTTCTAATGTTTATAAGAACTAATCAAGAGACAGAAGGGTTGGGATGAGGGCTACAGGTTTTGAATACATTTAATTCCCCTAATTTCAAGGGCAGAATTCTTTATAGTAATGAACACTCATTCCACAGGACAGCAAGGTGATCTCTCAAGGTCTGGGGCCCCTTGACGTCTTTCTAATAAAGCTGACTTCTCTGGGAGAAGACTGATGAGAACTTGTATGTGACACTCATGGCTTAGTCACCCTTTCTTAGCAGAGAAGAAGGACAGTGCACCATATGTTTGCTTTCATTACTAATAACATGTTCACATTTCAGATGGAAATTATGCCACACTTACCTAATTACAAATGACAGCTAATTTTCTGAGTGATCGGCAAATATTTAAGGACCTTTTTTTTTTAAGTGTGAAGAACACTCAAACTATTACTATGAGGCTCTTGGTGTAGGAATGGAGAGAAAAACATGGTAATATGCTGAACTTTTAATCTGGTGAATTTCTAGAAGGGATCCTCTAAAACAGAATTAATGTTCTCCATGTTCAAGAAACTCATTGGGGCATTTCTGAATGAATGTTAATTGGTCAATGATTTATGTCTTGATGACCTGAGTCAAGACACTCTTCACATCAGTCATGTTAAATGTGCCTTTAAGACCCTTAATAACAATTCCAAAAGGTACTGAAGACTTTAGGACTTAATTTAATTATCAGAAATCTATGTATGTCAATTTTCACTATTGACTTGCATTTACTTTCTTTCTTGCGTTCTCTACTGAAAGGTTCCAGCCCGTTCTTGTCACTGAATCTCAGCAGCACAGTGCTCTTCTCATAGCGCCTCTGTGGTCATTCCTGTTATTGTTCTACTCTAGTCTCCACATAGACAACCAGTGTCTTTCATCAGGAGCATTAGAGAACTGGGGTGGAACCATTCTTAGTTATGTAGGACACTATATTAGTTACGTTTTGTTTTGTTGCTATGATAAAACACTATGACCAAGGGCAAATTAAAGATGAAAAAGATTATTTTGGTATATAGAGGGGGAGTACATAATGGTGGATAAAGAATGGTACCAAGTGGTAGGAACAGGAAGTGAGGGGAATCGCACCTTGACTACACACAGAGAACGATGCACCATATGTTTGCTCTTTTAGTGATGCAAAAGAAGTGGGGTGAGGGTGTACTCTTTTGGTGATGTACTTTCTCCAGCAAGGCTATACCTCTTCAAGGTTCCTTAACTTGCTTAGATAGAATCACCAACTGAGGACCAAGGGTTTAAATATGCAGCCTATTGGGGATATTTGTCATTCAAATCACTATAGACACTGTAGGATGTTCAGTGCTTCTAAATGACAATATCGTACACCAACCATACCTTTATATGTCTTCAAATGTCTCCTGGGGTTTATTCTACCATTTCTGTTAAGAATTCTTACTATCATTTTTTTGTGCCAAGATTTTAAAAATCCATATTATCTTTGACTAAAAAGTGCTATGTTGATAAAATATATTTCTATGACTATGTTTTACTTAGAATAATTCCCAGTCCTGCAAAATGACCTACAAGAATTGGTTTTTTTGCCCCCATTGATGGTATTCTAGCACTATTGACTTTGGATTCAAGGCTTGTGATTGCTTATTTCCCATGTGATATATTCCCTGCTTGCATGTTGGTCCCACTTCCCTCTTCTGATCGTTATGTTTGCATAGCAGACCTCTTTTATATAGTTAAACAACCCAAGAGGACCCCATGAAAACACACAGACCAAACAGCAAAAAGTCCTTTGTATCTAAGACCAGTTTGGAAATAGCCAACTGACGACCCTTGAGACTGAAGGAGATGTATTGATGATGTCATAATGGCTAGACCTGGTGTCACCCCTCCTTACTCAAATTCCAATGAGAACATAGTCTGTCCATCACTTTCATCTAGAGATAGCTAAGGTCCTTCATCCAAAAGAAGAAGGTAGAAGAAAAACTAGAGAGTTTTAACCTTGACACAAATGCAAGGGAGAGGGTTTTTGCTGAAGGTATCAAGGCAATGTATTATAACAAGTATGAATTCAATAAAAAGCTGATTCAGTTATATAAGGTTAAATTTTTTTTCTTTTGCACACGGTGTTGTAACAAAAAGTTTTTGAGAAGCTAGTCATAATGTTACTTTTGAAATTATTTTGAGTTTATTTCATGGCATAGTCATGTCTGATCCTCAGAAGATACACTAAGGCTGTGGTGGTCCTGGGCTAGGAGCTCAGGCCTGCTCTCTGGAAGCCCACCTGCTTTCCAGGCTTTGGTCTGCATCCTGGAATGTCTAGGAAATATTGGGCATTTACATCTAACACAAAACCTGCCAGCTTTAAATACAGGCAAATGTTTTTCTGCTGAGCTTATGTGATTCTAGATACTGATCTGATATCTGTAGGTGGTATTTCCTAAATGCCTTGGGCTATCAGAGACTTGGGGACTCTTAACATTCTTTCCCGGTGTCACGGTCCTGAGCCCTGGGAACAGGGTCACTAATGTTGGATGAGTTTCTAAAGGCCTTTCTGGCAGATAGGTTTGACATCTGCAGAGCTGACTGGTGCTTCCCTCACCCCAAAGCTGACTTTAGACTGAAGCTGTAGTACAGGCATTGTCCTGTTGAACTGGGAGACCTCAAGGGGACTGTTAAGTACTACAGTACTTGCTGTACTACATGGGATTAGACAGAAAATTACTCTCCATAGACTTTGTTCTCCTGGACCAGTTGGGCCACATAGGATTGTCAGAAAGCTGGCTCTAGTTCATATTTTGCATCCCTATTATCAAGGCTATTTCTAACTTGAGTTTGAAGAATGGCTAATATTATTAGTAAATTTACCAATAAGAGAGGCTCTACTAAATATTTGCATGCAAGGCACAATGCTAAGCCTTTCCTATATAAGCTAGTTTAGTTCTTGTGACTTAGGGATGTTAGACTGTCCAGTGACATGAGTGTATTTTAGTAATTCTAGAGTTGTGATACCTATGCCCTGTATTGTTGTCATAATTGTGGGCATCTAGCCTGCAGTTACATATTAGCACTGTGTAAGTTGTATGTGTATGTGTAAATTGTATGCTCTATGGTTATATGTAGAAAGTTCCAGCAGATGGACACAGAAAATTCCGAATCATGGCAGGGCATGGCAGCACTCAAGATGCCTGGGCTAGCCTGGATTATGTAGTGAGAACAGGCACTAAAAAGCTAACAGCACCAAACAAACTTGGACTGGTCTGATAGTTCAGTGGTTAAAAGTCCCTAGCACACAAGCTGATGTGTGCTAGGCTGATGGCTTAAATTCAATCCCTGGGACTCACAAAAAGCCAGATGAAGTGACTTGTACCTGTAATACTGGTATTCCTACTAGCAAACAAGAAGAGAATTGCTTGTAAACTTGAAATCCAACTATCTTAGAGCATCCAGAGTGGCAGAAACAAGAGATATCCTGTCTCAGCAATGTGGTAGCACCCCCCCCCCACACACATCATACAAATACACACACAAATTAAAGAAAGTTTAGAAATACCCATCCACTTCTAAGTACAATAGAAAATTAGAAGTCCTACCAGTGAAGAAAAAGGAGCAGGAGAAGGAGGAAGAGGAGGAGGAGGAGAGGAGGAGGAGGAGGAGGAGGAGGAGGAAGGGGAGGAGGAGGAGGAGGAGGAGGAAGGGGAGGAGGAGGAGGAGGAGGAGGAGGAGGAGGAGAGGAGGAGGAGAGGAGGAGGGGAGGAGGAGGAGGAGGAGGGGAAGAAGAGGAGGAGGAGAAGAAGAAGAAGAAGAAGGGAAGAGGAGAAGAAAGAAGAAGAAGAAGGGAAGAGGAGAAGAAAGAAGAAGAAAAGAAGAAGAAGAAAAGAAGAGGAGGAAGAAGAGGAGGAGGAGGAGAAGAAGAGGAAGGGGAAGAGGATGAGGAAGAGGAAGAGGAAGAAGGAGAAGTCCCATCTGTGAGACTCTATGAATGACAGCTGTCAAGAGAATAACCAATAGTCTTTATCCCTGCAGGAGCTGAGGGCGGTAAAGGAGCTTGTGAAGGCAGGTGAGATTTCCATAGGAAAACAGGGTGAGCAACTGCAAAACAATGCCCAGCTGCACAGAGTCACTGCCATCACAAAGTTGGCTGGAAATGCCAGGGTTTCCTCTACACTGGCTCTGCAGGAACCCCTTTGCTGGCCACCCATGGGGATTCAGCCAAATGCTGAGACAGAGACAGATCTAAGGAGAGAACAGAGATCTCTTACGTTCAACGCAGCAAAGTTGTGGTAGAAACTTGACCCACAAGATGATGACTTAAACTATACTGGGGCAGAGAAAAACTTCTCTGATTAAGACTGGGAGCAGCATTTCAATATAGCTATAAACTTGAATATTTAGAAGGCAGTTTGATAATGACAATTTAGCAATGCAACAGTGGTAAATTAGCCCCTAGAACGTAAGAGCTCCTTAGCCATATGGCTATTTCATACTCTTTTAGTTTGGTTAACCCTCTCTCCCATCTCTACTATCACTCCACCTTCATCTCTGTTTAATTTTCCATCCCCTCCCAAAATTCCCTTCTTTGTTTTTATGTCATTTATGAATATTTAGGCTAACCCCTTAAGGTATCCCCAAAATCAATGTTCCTTTCCTAGTTTTCTGGTAACTACAGGTATTCCAGGTTAAACATAACAACCCAAGGATTTTAAACTACATTCTACATATGAGCCATCTAGGGTTGAGTTCTGTGCAGGGTGAGAGATATGGATCCATTAATTCTCATTCATGTTGTCATTCAGTTTTCCTAATACTAATATTTTTCAATCTAATGTGGTTTTATTGCACTGCCTTTTGTTTTAAAGTTTTGGTCATTTAAAAAAATATATTTTAAGTTTTAAGAAAGCCTAATTAAATAAAACATAAATATCTGTTTTCATTTTCGTTATGGTTATTCTGTGTGTTCTAAATGGGAAGCAGCTGAATCTTTGGGCCTAGCAAGTACTTGTCAGGCTGGACAACCACTTGGACCAGGGACTCCTGGGCTGATAAGATCTCTCTAGGTCTAAAGCTCAGTATCTTTCTGAGTCTCACAATGCCACCCCCAAGCCCACCCCTGAAGGAGGTGAAATGTATAAGGAGTAGGAATGTTCCTTTGAAAAACTGAATCCTATAAGATGCCAGTGTTCTTTTTTAACATGATATCTGAAGACTTTTAAAGCCAGTGACATCCATTTACGCTATAAATTATCCCTTGTCAGGAGCAGGGTGAAGCAAAATTTGGGATGAATTAACCTTAAAAATGTTTCATTAAAATCTCTGCAGAGCTGGCAGTGGGAGGTGACTTGCTGACTTGAGTCATACTTTTTCCAGAGGTGACATGCTGGTCCTTTCTGCCACACACTATCTTCAACAGCTCTTGCTTTCAGCTTGAATTATAGGGCTGGAGTGTCAACTTGGTTTTAATTCTGAATAACTTCCTTGAGACTGTACTGACTGCAGTCAACTCTTCCTGTAGTCTTGCTAAGTCTGTCAGAGCTGACACCCTTGGGGACTGTCACCCTGAGGAGTGTCATCTATGTTTATGGACTCTGGCATGGAGCTTTGGCTTTTCAGAGCCTGGTTTCACAACTGTGTTCTCATTTTCCCTAAGTGGGGAAAATGGAATCCTAGAAACGAGAATCAGAGATGAACTGTAGACTTTGCTTGGTGAAGGTCAGGATGTACTTTTCCCATCAAATCCTGCTGCCAGGATGAAGAGTGTTTCATCCTTTCCTGGAGTCGTTCTGAACGCCTATTTAGGAGATTGCATAAGTCTGTGAAACCGTGGAAGATGAGTCATATATTGGCATTGTGAGCCCTTAAGTTGACTGAGAGAGAATATCTTCCTCCTGGATGCTTCTGAAGTAGAAACATTGTTCCAAAACAGGGAGAATTTGGGTTGCACTGGGCAAAGATGGAGGAAGTGAAAAATGATATTGGAAGGCAAAGTAGACATTAAAGGGTGGGTTGTTAAGACAATACTATGGTAAACTCACAAAAAACAAATCCAATAGGGGTGGATGCTAAGAATGGGTAGAACAGAACTCGTGATTATGTTTTTCAGAGTTCAAAGGGTTCTAGGTTATTTACCCACCAGTCTTGAAGTGTCTCTGTCTGTCCTGAGGCATTTATAGCTTCAGGACAATCACTTCAGAGTCCCAGCTTAAAGGTGAGAGACAGAGGATGATCTGTATTCCTTAAAAAACGAGGCGGATAAGAAAAGGAAGAAGCCAAAGTAGTTTTATTTACAGATTATGCAGTTTTATACATAAAAGAACTTAGAGAAGACACCAGAAATCTTTTAGAGCTGCTAAAGTGTTCCAGAATAAGTAGAAGGATACAAAAAAAATAACAGACAAACAGGATCAGCAGCCTTCCTACATTCCAGTATGCATTTCAGTAACAGATATACTATGCATAAAACGAGCAAAATCATCCCATTCACAACTGCCTCAACAATAAAAATACTGTGGAATAAACTTAACAAAGGAAGTTGAAGGCCTCTGTGATGAAAACTTGAAAACTCTAAAAAAGAATTGGAAGAAGACACTAGAGGACTGAAAGATCTCTGGTGTTTTTGGAATGGATAGATATGGTAAGAATAGCTATAATGTGGAAAGAAGCCTACACATTCGCCATAATCTCTGTCAAAATCCCAATGTCACTCTTCACAAAAAACATAAAATAAATTAAAATCATATGGAAGCACAAATGATCCTAGATAGGCAAATTAATCCTGGGGGATTAGGGAGAATAATGCTAGAGGGGGTCAGCATTATCAGGAATCTTCCTGATTCCAAGTTACATTATAGAATTATAGTAATCAAATCAGCTCAGTACTGGCATAAAACAGACAAATAAATCAAGAGAATAAAGCAGAGAATGAGAATGCATACCTCTATACCCATAGACATCAGATTTTTGATAATGATGCTAAAAATATACATTAGAAAGAGGAGGCTTCTTTAATAAATGGTGCTGGGAAAACTGGATGTCTTCATGTAAAAAAATGAATCTAGATCTCTATTTCTCTCTTATAGAATCAACTCTAAATAGATCAAATTATTTAATACAATTAATTAATGACCTGAAATGCTGGCTCAGTTAGAGGAAGAGAAGCTGGGGAAATGCTTCATGGTGTGGCCATAAGCAAACACTTTATAACTAAAACATTAGTTGCTTAGTAGATAGCATGAGTAATTGACAAATGGGGCTTCATGGGACTGAAAAGCTTCTGCACAGTGAAGGAAACAATTAGGAGATGGCCTACAGAATGGGAGAAGATCTTGCGAGCCTTACAGTCTGACAAAGAATTAATATATGACATATAAAAAGAACTAAAAAAACCAAACAATAAGAAATCAAATGAGACAGTTCTCAAAAGATGAAGCCCTAATGACTGATAAACACACATAAAAAGTGTTCAAACTTACTGGCTATCAGAGACAGGCATGCAAGTCAAAACTGCTTTGAGATCTCAGGTAACCCTTGTCAGAAGAGTGGTCAATAGGAAAACGTGTAACAAATGCCAGGAAGATATGGACCAAAGAGAGATCTTCTACATTGCCTGTGAGAGTGTAAAACTGGTAGATTCCCTGTACAAACCAGTATTAAAGTTCCTCAAAACACAATCTCTTGTTTATATGACCCAATTACACCACTCCTGAGTACCTATCGAAAGGACTATAGGCTGTATCACAGAGATACATGCACATTAATATTTACTGAACTACTATGGAATTAACCCAGATGCCTCTCTAGCAGGGGAATGGAGAAACTGTGGCATAGATACAACGGAAATTTTCAACTATAAAGAGTTAAGTTATGCCATTTGTCAGAAATTAGATGCAACTGGAGATAACCACATTAAGATAATTAAGGGACTGAAAAGACTACTCAAAGGTTATAAGAGTACTTCCTGATTCTAGTTCAGTTCTCAAAACCCACATTGGGTGGCCTGCAACTGTCTATAATTCCAGCTCTAGGGAATCTCATGTTTTCTTCTGACCTCTGTAGGCACTCACATACATACACACACACACACAAATCAATCAATCAATCAATCAATCAATCAATCAATCAAAGTAAAAATTAAATCTTTTTAAAGAAATGCCTTCACCTGTTTGGTTGTGTTTTCCTGTAATTCTTTGAGGGATTTTTCTGTTTCCTCTATAAGGGCTTCAAACTGTTTACCCGTGTTCTCCTGTATTTCTTTAAGAGAGTTATTTATGCCCTTCTTAAAGTCCTCTGTCATTATCATGAGACAAGATTTTAAATCAGAGTCTTGCTTTTCTGGTGTGTTGAGGTATCCAGGGCTTGCTGTGGTCAGAGAACTGGGTTCTGATGATGCCAAGTGGCTTCTTGCCCTTGCCTCTCATCATCTGGTTATCTCTGATGTTAGCTGGTCTTGCTGTCTCTGACTGTGGCTTGTCGCTACTGAAAGCCTGTATGTCAGAACTCCTAGGTGACCTGTTCTCTCGGGGAGGAATTTGGGTGTGGAGAGCTGTGGCACAGGGTCAGCTCCAGGGTACAGACAGAAATCAAAAGGAGCTGTGTTCCTTGGTTTCTGTGTCCTGATGGCTCAAGGCAGGTCCCTCTTGGGCCAGGAATTTGAGCAGAAGTGGTGGTCTTACCTTTGCTCACAGGTGTGTCGATACTCTTGGGAGAACAGCTCTTTCTGGGCAGTATTTGGGTATGGAGTGCTGTGCCTCTTTTAAAGAAATAAAGGCAAATAAGAGAATTAAGCTACTCTCAGAGAAATATAGTCTTTTTCTTCTGTCATTTGTGGTTACTGGATTTTATATATGTGCATAAAACCCCATCGATATATATTACAAGAAAGTAGAAGCCCAAACCATGATGGAAACCATGAGGGGAACAATCAGGTGGGGGAAGGAGAAAAAGAGACGAGCAGGAGAGTATGTGAGGGAGCCTACTCATCATGCCTTGACATAAATGTGACTTTGTGAAACAGAGTGCCATGAATATGAAAATCTAAAAGATTCAGTTGATTTTACTATATCAATGTTTATATAAAAAGACTAGTCAAAAGCTCATGAATCAAAAGTGTGGGTAGCTTACTGGTATAGGTCTACATTCCCAGCACTCAGGGAACTGATAATAGGGATCAAAGCTAGTTTGGGCTGCATAATGAGATGATGTCTCAGAAAACTACTTTTACTAGTAGAGTAGAGTCTCAGGGGAATATAGATTGGGCACTGACAACATCTATTTTTATTCTTTATTTTATGTGTATGAATGTAATATCAGGATGTATATATGTACCCTGTGCATGCCTGGTACCCACAAAGGCCAGAAGCGACATTGGAACCCCTGGGACTTTAGTTACAGATGGTTGTGAGTCACCATGTGGGTCCTGGAAATTGAATCTAGGTCCCTTGGATTCAACAGCCATTGCTTGTAACTTCTGTGCCATCTCTCCAGCTCCACTGACAACATGTATTATATGGGTCAAATACTATCCTAAAGAACACATGGCAACTATGGTAACATAGAGACTTTCCTCCCAAAATTTTACTCTGTTTAAATGCATAAGAAAATTAGACAACCGGATCCCATTCTAGAAACTTTGATCTAGTCTGACAGACCAAGTTCAGCTGTGCGAAGTTTCCCTCCTCATCACTTTGTGGTTTATTTCTCTGCCATCTGTGATACCTGCAGGGAAACCCCATCCCCATCCCTATCCCCACCCCACCCCCAACTTTTTGCCAGCCGCAGTACAAAGGCTTGAAGGTAGGGTTGTTGGTTGGAACCCTGTCCTCAGTCTCATCTGCTTCTCCAGAATATAAACTCAGAAGAACTGTAGGCCACTGAAGCTATAGATAACTAGATGATTGTCTGGCTGCATTTCAAGGGAACGCTTCATTTATCATGCACAAATCAAGCCCACCACCTTTGTGATTTTTCATAGTGGCACTGACTTTTCCAGGAGTGAAGGAGCTATGATATTTTTTAATGAGGAAATATATATACCAATAACAACAAAAAACCCTACCTTTGAGTCTCGGTCTTTTTATTAACTCTTGCAGTAGATTTCTGTTTCCCAAATGTCTAGGAAGCTAATAAAAAAAATCATCTGCCTTACTTCCAAGGATTGTTGATTTTTATTTCATGATCAGTAAACAATTTTTCATGACTGTGCAAAGTCCTCCAGTGTTGCTACTACATAACCTACTGCGGTGAAAATCTTCAGCAGCAATTCGTTCAAAAGATTATAGTGCCAGGGAATTAGAACCAAATGGAATGTCAAGTTTCATATGAAAATAAATCCTTTCTGGCTGTGGGCATCTCAGGTGGATGGAAATCTAGTTTTGAGTACTTCCTCCAGTAGACTGCTTTTATGGACTCAGAGGAAATACTTGTGGTTTCTTTTCTGGATAAACAATGACCAGCTAAAGGTTAATTACAAGCTTGAACTCCCATGAAGGACAGCTTAGAGAGAACCAAGGTCCTCCCTGCCTGTTTGTCTACGAACATATAAATAGATTCTATCTTGGTATATGTAGACTAATGCTGTTTGGCTTGTTTTAAAATTGGAAGCCATTAGGAAATTACTAAATGTCAAAGTCTTCTTTAAGACTGGTGGTCTGGTGGTTACCAGCATGGTACCAAGAAGATTCAGTTTTACTCAGATGTACTTAATTTATAATGACTTTGGGAATAAGAAATGATAACTATTATTTGGAGATGAGCTTTGCTTGGTTGGTTTGGTTGATTAGTTTGTTGCCTTTTTGAGACAGATCTTGCAATATAGACTGGGCTAGCCTGGTATTGAACTGCAATCCTTCTGCCTTAGATTCCTGTTTGTTGTGTTTGGGTGTGTGACTTTATTTGTCATTTCAAAAATATTTAAGTTCCTGAGTGTTTTGCAGTGTGTAAGTTTGCCACCTGTATGTAGTACTTATGGACATCTGAAGAGCGTCTCCCCTGTTCTTTGTAGACTAGGTTGTCCTCAAACTCAGAGATCCACCTGATGGATTTAAATCAGTGCTAGAATTAAAGGCATGCACTACCATCTGGCATGATGTATGATTTTTAAAAAGTTGATAACCAAATGAACAAGGCAGGCCTTGACCTTGTGATCTTCCATCTCAGCCTCCTGAGTGCAAGGAGTGCAGGTATGTACCACTGTGACTAGCTTAGATGTAGATATATATACGAGTGTGTGTGTGTGTGTGCATGTGTGTATGTGTGTGCATGTGTGTATGTGTGTGTGAGAGAGAGAGAGGGGGAAGAGAGAAAGAGAGGAGACAGAAGAGACAGACATGTCTCCTGCCCCCCCCTCCCCCTGCAAGCTGGCTGGCAAGCTGCCCAACTCTTCCGATGGCTACCTCCGGCCTTTGTTCTGTGAACAATAGGCTCTGCACCTCGGCTATCGACACCGCCCCCAAGCCGGTGTTTACCTGAGTCGCCAGGCTGAAGGCAGACGACCCGCTGAGACCTGGAGCCAGAGAATTCACAGGACCGCCTTTGAAGCCACCGACTTCTGGAGGGGTTGGTCGATCCCCCAAAAGACTATATAACCTGTCTTAAAGTTATTAAAACCAGTCTTGACCGGAATTCCCGCCTTGACTCAAATCTCTTGTCGTCTCCTCTGTCCCTGTAACCTCAAAATTCTCTCAACAGGTAACCCGGTTTACATGTAGCTGCTGGCAGCTACACAGACACACAGAGACAGAGGAGAGAGGGATAAGGAGAAAGAGCAAGAGAGAGATGTGGTTTGAGGGAGGGTATAGAAAATTCTGTCTTTCACTGAGATCTAGGACCAAAGAGGAAATAAGAGTTGGGTTCTGAGGATAAATGCTGGATCAATTCCTGACCCTTGGACTTTCTGAATTTCCAGTCAACTTTAGGAAAGGCATTTAACCGCCAGAAACATCAATTTCCTTATTTGCAGTAGCAATAGTAATAATCCCCATATCCTTGGGGCTAGGATTGCATTTTTGCTGTATTTGGAGATGCTGTATAAACTGGCATTGCCTTTCAGGTGTGAAACATTCCTTTTTATTAATGTATGCTTTTCAATTTCTTCAGAGAGGCAGTGTGAATAGAACAGATCAAAAGGCTGACATGTATTGTGACCTCTGCCGTTTTTGGTAGTTGGGTATCACTGGCCCATCACCTTGCACCATGAGTACAATGGCTATTCTATCAGTTTGTAGGAAGAAAATGATACACACGTGTGACAGCTTTAAAAAGAAAAGTCATTTGGCAACAATTAATTAAATAAAGATTTCAAGTATAATCTTGCATCTTTTAATCTTCATCTCAAAGCATTACAGAATAGAGGCTGTTGACACTGGCAGCCATACACCTCCAGTCCCTCAGCCTTGTGCCCCATGATGCTTCTTGTTCCTGGTACTTGAGTTTCAGTGTCACTTCCATTACAATTCTGCTGCTTCTGCTGCTGCCTTTACCTTTGACTTGTTTGTTTTCTCTAACTGGCTTGGCATATTGTTTTCCCCCAAATAGATGACGTTCTCTAGAGTCACGTATGACTTTGCAGTTCTGTCTGGAATGATCCTCCTGCTGGCCTCTTGAAGTCTCAGGGTCTAACATGATGGATGTGGTACTATGTTCTGGCATGAGCAGCAGCTTCCTGCTGGTGTTCTTTTTTTTTTCCTAAAGGCACCTATTCTACTTCTATAAGAGGCTGGTTTGAAGCATGAGATGCAGACAAATGAACTAGACAGGTGGACCCACCCGGCTTTAATTTTTGTCTTCTATACAGCCCTAAGTCAATCCAGTTAGGGCAGAACAGGGCCTTATTAAGTCATATCCTAACCAAAAAGATTAGATCAGGTGAATTCTTGGTTTGGGACCTTAATGAATCTCATTTCCCTCCATTACATGAGTATTCTTTTACCTTGATGGCAAGATCATATTGCACTGGGTAAGCTAGCTGTCACCGATTAAAGTCATGATGGGTTAAAAAAAAACAGGCAAATTCTTCTTCCCAAAGACCCACAACATCCTCATTGCCACCATTTCACTCTTTCTCAGGTCAGACTTGACCTTGTAACCTATTTCTGAGAGCCAGGGAAATCTGATCTCTGGACTGCTTAATCCCATGTACTGTTGAGGCAGGATGAAATGTTAGAGTAGGAAAAAACTCCTGATCAAGAAACTAGAACCTCGGAGCTGAATGGAGACATGATATTCTAGTTGGATTAGGTCAATAACTTTGGCTAAGGGAACATCCCTGGGAAGGTGGTGTAGTGAGCTACTGAGTTATAGTTATACCATCTCATGAAAACATTCCTAACATTTATTAATCGCTAAAACTATCTTGGGTGAAAACTGGCCTCTAGCATTTAGATCAGTCATACATTCTTATGGTAAACTGGCCTTTGGATCAGACCTAAATTCCTATGTGGTGTGACTTTGACCTGAAGGTTGACTTCTTGATCACTTAACTGCTAACTATCCACTTCTGTAAACACTGCTTGCTTGCTGCAGAGGTCCACAGCTGCCTTTCTGTAAGCATCGCAATTATGATCCTAGCTTTTCACATTTTGAACAAACTGGAGGCCAGGGCTGCTTCCTTGCTCCCGTGCTTGGGGCAGCTTCATGGGCACTAATAAAAACTCCATTTGATTTGTTTGGCGCTCAGGATCTTTTCTTGCTAAAGAGACCGGAGGAATAATCTGTACTTTAACAAGGTTTTGTATTCTTTATTTCCAGAATCCCCACCCCTTGTAAGAATGTCCTGCTTTTCTGAAAAAGCACAAAATTTCCATTTCTTTCTTTCTTTTTTTGTTAAATTAAATTTTTTAAAAACATATTCATATTCACTTTACATCCCACTCACTGCCCTCCTCCCACTTATCCCCTGCTGCAAAACTTCCCACCACACCCCTCCACCCCTTCTCCTCTGAGAGGGTGGAGGCCCCCCTTGGGGGTCCCCCTCAAACTGGCACATGAAGATTCTGCAGGGCTAGCTGCATCCTCTCTTTTTGAGATCAGACAAGGCAGGCCAGTTAGAAGGACATATCCCACAGACAGGCGACAGTTTTTGGGGTAGCCTCTGCTTCAGTTGTTCCAGACCCACCTGAAGTTTAGCCAGTTGACACTACATAAGTGCACGGAAGGTGGGGCAAGGTCTAATCCATGTATGCTCTTTGGTTGGTGGTTCAGTCTTTGAGAGCCCCAAGGGACCAAGTTAGTTGACTCTGTTGGTCATCCTGTGGAGTTCCTGTCTACTTCAGGGCAATCAATCCTTCTCCTAACTCTTCCATAAGAGTCTACGAGCTCTATCGAGTGTTTGACAGTGGGTATCTGCATCTGAGTCAGCTGCTGGGTGGAGTCTTTTAGAGCACAGCCATGCTAGACTTCTGTCTGTAAACATAACAGAGTATCATTAATAGTGTCAGGCATTGGTGCTTGCCCTTGGGTGGGTATCTAGTTGGGCCAGTTGTTGGCTGACCTTTCCCTCAGTCTCTGGTCCATCCCCTGTCCCTGCATATCTTGTAGGCAGAGTAAATTTTGGGTTGAAAGTTTTGTGGGTAGGTTGGTGCCCCTATTGCTCCATTGAGATTCCTGCCTGGCTACAGGAGGTGTCCTCTTTAGGTTCCATATCTCCAATGCTATGAGGCACAGCTAAGGTCATTCCCATTGTTTTGGGGGTGCCTTCCATAGCCCAGGTCTCTGGCATATCCTCAAGATGCTCCCCATCTCCTCACCCAAGCCAGTTGCAGATTTCCATTCAATCTCATGGTCATATGGTCATCTCTCTTGTCTCTCCTCACACCTGATCCTGAACCCTCCCCCATTTCCTTCTCCATCCCCCATTCCCCCAATTCCCTCCCTATATTTGCCTCTTATCACTATTTTATTTCCCTTTTTAAGTGAGATTCAAGCTTCCTTCATTGGACCTTCATTCTTGTTTAATTTCTTTGGGTCTGTGGAATGTAACATGGTACCTGTAGTTTATGGCTAAGATGTAAGGATTCTTTGAATTTCCTCAGTGTCAGTTGTTATGTCTCCCTTTTCATTATTGGTTTTGTTTATTTGGATACCATCTCTTTGTCTCTTAGTTAGTTTGACTAAGGGTTTGTCTATCTCATTCATTTTCTCAAAGATCCAGCTCTTGGTTTTGTTGATTCTTAGTATTGTTTTCTTTTTTTTATAATTGATTGCTTTCATCTCTGATTTTGGTTATTTTCTGTCTTCTACTCCTCTTTGGTGTGCTTGCTTTGGTGTGCTTGCCCCTTTTGTTCTTCCCCTCTAGCTTTCAGGCATACTTTTAAATTGCTGGTATAAGAACTTCCTATTTTCTTCATGCAGGCACTTAGTGCTATGAACTTTCCTCTTAGCACTGCTTTCATTAAGTCCCGTAAATTTCATTTATGTCCCATAAATTTTGATATATTGTGCCTTTATTTTCACTGAATTCTAGAATTTTAGAAAATTCTTTCTATATTTCTTTGCTGATCCAAAGTTCACTGAGTAGAGAGTCATTCAGTTTCCATGAGTTTGTGGGCTTTCCAGAGTTTCTGTTGTTGAAGTCCAGTCTTAATCCATAGTGGTCTGATAAGGTACAAGGTGTTATTTCAATTTTCTGGTATCTGTTGAGGCTTGCTATGTGAGCGAGTATATGGTCAATTTTGGAAAAGGAACCATAAGGTGCTGAGAAGAGGGTATATTCTTTTGTGTTTGGGTGAAATATTCTATAGCTGCCTGTTATTTCCATTTGATTCATAATGTCTGTTAGTTTCATTATTCTTCTGTTTAGTTTTTATCTGCATGTCCTTCCAGTTGGTAAGAACAAGGTGTTCCTGCGATTAATGTGTGGGGTCCGATATGTGATTTAAGCTTTAGCAATGCTTGTCTTACAAATGTGGGTTCCCTTGGGTTTGGAGCATAAATGTTCAGAATTGAGATATCATCTTGGTAGATTTTTTTCCTTTCATGGGTTTGAAGTGTCCCTCCTTTTCTCTTTTGAATAATTTTGGTTGAAAGTCTATTTTATTAGAATGACTACTCTGACTTGCTTCTTGGATTCATTTGTTTGGAAAACTTTGTTCTAGCCCTTTACTCTGAGGTACAATTTAACTTTATTGTTGAGGTGTGGTTTTTTTATATGTGGCAGAATGATAAAGCCTGTTTTTGCAGCCATTCTGTTAGCCTGTGTCTTTTTATTGGGAGAATTGAGTCCATTGATGTTGAGAGATATTAATGACCAGTGATTTTTATTTCCTGTTATTTTGATGTTGGTGCTGTTAGTGTGTGTGTGTGTGTGTGTAGTTTTTCTTACAGTATTTCTGTAGGGCTGGATTTGTGGATAGATATAGTTTGAATTTGGATTTGTCTTGAAATATTTTGCTTTCTCCATCTATGGTGATAGAGAGTTTCGCTGGGTATAGTAGTCTAGGTTGGCACCTGTGGTTTTTTTGTTTCTTTGTTTTAGAGGTTTCACGATATCTATTCAGGCTCTTCCTTGTTTTTTGAGTTGTTGTTGAGAAGTAAGGTATAATTCTTATAAGTTTGCCTTTGTATGTTACCTGGCCTTTTTCTCTTGCCTCTTTTAACATTCTTTCTTTTTCTGTAGATTTCATGTTTTGATTGGAGGATTTTTTTCCTGGTCCAGTCTAATTGATGTTCTATAAGTTTCTTATGTGTTTATAGGCATCTCTTTGTTTAGGTTGGAAAAGTTTTCTTCTATGATTCTTTTGAGAATGTTTTCTTGGCCCTGGAGCTGGTACTCTTTACCTTCTTCTAATAATAGGAATCATTCTTAGGTTAGGTCATTTCATTGTATCCCAAATTTCCTGTATGTTTTGCATCAGGAATTTTTTAGACTTAACATTTTCTTTGACTGATGTGCCAGTTTCTTCTATTGTATCTCCTGTGCCCGAGATTCTCCCTTCCATCTCCTGTATTCTGGTGGTGATGCTTGCATCTGTTCTCCTTGTTCTCTTCCCTAGGTTTCCTTTTCCAGGATTCCTTCAGTTTGTGTTTTCTTCATTACTTTTATTTGTACTTTCAAGCCTTACACTGTTTTATTCATTTCCTTCACCTGTTTAATTGTATTTTCCTGTATGTCTTTAAGGGATTTATTTGTTTCCTCTTTAAAGACCTATATCTGTTTGATTGTATTCTGTTTCCTGTATTTTTTAAGTGATTAATTAATTTCCTCTTTCAAGACCTCTATCATCTTTATAAGATTGGATTTAAGGTCATTCTCTTGTGTTTCTGTTGTATTAGGATATCCCAAGCTTGCTATAGTGGGTAGCTGTGCTTTGGAGGTGTCACATTACTCTGGCTTTAGTTGCTTGGTTTCTTTTGTTTTACCCTGTGGATGGTTTTGGTCCCTGGATGTTCTTGTTGTAGTAGGAGTTGAGAGGGGAGTGAACCTTGATGGTTCTGGTGTGGCAGGCCTCTGATGGGTATTCTTGGGCTATATGATTCCAGACCTTTTTATGTCTGTATGATTCTGGAACCTCAGGTCTAATCAAGGTAGAGGCAGAGGTATTGGCATACTGGAGATCTCCCTGGGACAGATAGCAGGCTGCTCAGGGCAGCTGTCTTGGCTGGAGGGCTCAGAGAGTAGGCTTATGGGGTAGATACAAAGAGGAATAGGAAGATGGAGATGCAAGTGCAAGGTATAGCAGTCCACGGGGTGGTGCAGGAATATGATGGATTGAGATCCAGATTACAAAATTAGGGTGCTGTTAGTAAAATACATGGAGAGAGATCTCTTTTTTAATTGCATGACAACACTGTCAGGTAAAAAAAGAAACACCCCCAAACCAAACCAAACCAACACCCCAAACCAAAACAACAACAATAAAACAGAACTCAGGACAAATGGCTAACTGTGGTGTGTATTAGTATACCAAGGAGCATGCTGGCCTCTAGGTTCTCTCTGTCAGTACCTGTTACAAAGTCTGGTGCTGGTCTCCTGGCTCCTCTCATCTCTTCTCACTCTGGTCCCTAACTTAAACTTCTCTAGCCATGGGCTTCCTTCCCCCAGCTTCTGATTAGTATATAAGCCCTTTAGACCGTGTGCTTTGGTCCTCTTTGGCTTCTCCTTGATGCAAGATATTTCCTCTTCATTCTCATTGAGGCAGTGAGAGGCCAGTGATTGGAGAAGAGAGAGGAGGAGGAGCTAAGAGAGGGAGCGGCAAAGAGAGGAGGAGGAGCTAAGAGAAGGGGCAGAGAGAGAGGGAGCCTGGGAGCTGCAGGAGGGAGTGGAGGAGGCGTGGAGATCCAGATGGTATTAGATGTGTTTCTGATGAGCTGACAGGTTAGAAATATTGGGATAAAACTTTATCATTGTAATTTGGCATTATGTAATTGGGAGTTTCATATACATAAATATATTTGGTTAAGTACTCAAGTTTAAGGGTCATGTTTTGCTGGATACTTGTAAGGAGTGGGTGCTGGGCAGGAGAGAGAGACCTGCCAGGACTTGGAGCAGAGGCTTGGTGGGGCGGTATTGTATTTTCATCCTTTCCCACTACATCTCCTCTCTTCATCCTCTTTCTGGGTCTCCGTTGTTCTCTCTCTTTTCCCTTTTTCTTCCACTCCCACGTCCCTCCTTACACGGCCTGGTTAGGTTTGTTGGCCATGTTCAGTCTACTGCTTTCACTCCTGGCTGTGACTCTTCCACGTGCTTTTGCTTGTTCTTTCCTTCGTATCCACAATAAAACCCTTTTTCTCAACCATACCTAGGAGTGGTCATGTCATTTCATTCAAACCCAAAGATGTTTGAAGGCTTACAGCTTTGGTAGATAAAAGATAATTTTCTATCTCATGGCTTTAGATATGTTTCTTCCCAAGAATCACTTTTTTTTAATGGTCCAGTGTTCTAGGGTCCTCCTGAGCCCTTACAGAGTCAGAAAAGGAGAAGCAAGCACATTTTCAATTACATGTTTTTTTTTTTTTCTCTGCTTTTATCCTTTGCTGGAAATAATTCCCAGGAGTTTGCCAGACAAAAGAACCGTGGCCTTGAAAATGAAAGAAGCCAAATGCTCACAGCCTACCTAGCAGACTTGTGTTATAAGTTGGGACTGATAGCGCTTGGGGTATTTTCACTGTATGGTAGGAGCTGTGAGCCAGATTCTCTAAGGTTGAACCCTTTTCCTTGATGAAATATGTAAACCTCTGAAATGAATGCAGTCCAAGGGATCATGCAAGAGCAGCTGAAAAGACAAAGTGGCTTTGCTGAATTCAAAAGTGACCCCACTGGTGTTAAGTTGGTTCAACCCCTGAGGGACTGGAACCCTGTTATCCCCTTGTATTTTTTAATATTATCTCACCTGAGTCCTAATTCTGTTGGATGCTGTAAGTATGAAAAAAAGAAAATTATGAAAGTTATGAAAATCATGCATTCCTAATTTGTGTCATTTCTTCTTTTGTTTTGTTTGTTTGTTTTCAAGACATGCAAGGCACAAACAAGAAACCCCAGTAGTCAAGGGAACATTTGCCATGTGACTCAGTCCAGGGGTGGGAGAGTAGATCAAAGGGGCTTGAAAGAACTACTTGTTGATACAAGAATCCCTTTACAATCCTGTGTGATATAAACCACTGTGGTGATGTTTATAATCCTGGCAATTCAGAGGCTGAGGGAAGAGGATTGTAAATTCAAGACCAGCCAGGACTTCATAGTGAGTTTTAGGCCAGATGATATACATTAACAGGACAAACTCCTCCCCCTCCACCCCCACATACATAGAAAAACCAAACCAAACCAAACCTTCTTCCTCAGGCTCAGTGGAAAGCTTGTCAGCTAGGGCTTGATGCTCACATTGCTGATGGAGGATACTCACTGCTTAGATCTATTTCTTTATCTTCTTTAAAAATTAGTATTTCTACTTATTCACTTTATATCCCACTCTCTGCCCAATCCCACTCACCCCTCCCACAATCCTTCCCTGACTCCTTCCCTTTTCCTCTGAGGAGGTGGGACCCCCTGAGTATCCCCTCACCCTGCACTTCAAGTCACTGTGAGGCTAGGGACTTCCTCTTTCACAGAGGCCAGATAAGGCAGCCTAGCTTGAAGAACACACCCCACATACAGGCAACAGCTTTTGGGATAGTCCCTGTTCCAGTTGTCCCAGACCCACATAAAGACCAAGCTACATATCTGCTACATATGTGTGGAGAGGTCTAGGTCCAGCCCATATATGTTCTTAGGTTGGTGGTTCAGTAATCCACCTTACAGGTTTCTGTGCTGCCTCATGCAGATTGATTTCAGTTTCCTTACACATGACTGATCGCATACTTCTGAATCACATGCTGAATCCTTACTCTGACCCAGTCTATCCACATTGGAAAGCCCACCCTTTCTTACAGTTTCAAATCACTGTAATAAAACACCTGAACACGTAGCCTGAAAGGTGAAAAACTGTTTTGTCGCTGACATTTTGTGTTTATGGTCTGTGAGTCTGAGACAGGGCTGAATACTTTGGCAGGGCTGGAAGTGTGTGTTGGAGAACAGTTCAGAACATAAAGACAGAAAGCAGGAAGGAAACGGTGAGAGGCTTGGGAACAGATGTGCCATCCAAGAGGTATAACCCCAGTGATATTTTCTGATGAAACTTAAAATTTGGCTTAAACACTAACAGGCTAAAGCTGCTGTCATATTCAGTTTATCTCGTCTAAAGTGAAAGATTTGTACAACTACAGTAGAATAGAATTAGAGGGAAAATTTCTGCATTATCCCGTACATTCCTTGACTGGAAATTTTTATGGAATAGATAATTATAGAATGTGTTATAGCTATTCTTGGTTGTCAACTTGACTACATCTGGAATTAACTAAGGCCCAAATGACAAGGCAAACCTGTGAGCAATTTTTCCCCTTGATTAAATCATTTGAAGTGAGGAAACCCACTTCTAACCTAGATCTTTGAGGTTGGAAGATAAAGCTTTATTCTAGGTCTTTGAGGTGGGAAGATCCCCCTTTAATCTGGACCGTAGCTTTTACTGGCTACCAATATATAAGACCACACCTTTATATAGGACATGGGAGAAGAAAGGTTTTGCCCTTTGCCTGCTTGCTCTTATATCTCCATAGCGAGTCCCTCCCTCCATCGGCATTAGAGCCTACTTTAGGATTCCAGCATATACTTGAGACCAGTTGAAACATCCAGACTAATGGGACAAATTTCTACTGAGTTCTTGGACCTTAAATTTATGGGCAGCCATTGTTGTATTAGCTGGACTACAGCCTGTAAGCCATTCTAATAAATCCACTTTCAATATACGTCTAGAGAGATTCATTCTAGAAGTTCTTTTTCTCTAGACAACCCTGACTAATACAAAATGAATTTCATTACCATGAAATTTCTATATTTTTACCAAAAGCTATATTTCTTTATCTGTCCATCCATCCATCCATCCATCCATCCATCCATCTACAAATTCACAGAATTAGATCAACAAATGTGTAGACTCGAATTTAAAATATGCAGTCCTAAAAACATTCTCTTGACTTTTAACATTTGAGGGAAGACACTATTTTTTTTTAAATTTCAGATAAGACCTGGAAAGAAAGTTTATTTGAAACTGTGCCTCTATGTTTCATAGGTATCTCAAACATAATATGTATAAACTAAAATTCTAAATTTCTTTCTGAATTTTTTCTTTTAGGCACAGGTTTATACTCTTATGGTGCTAGTACTTGGAAGGCTAAAGGAGGAGGATCAGCCTGGCTCAGCATGTGATCTGCATAGCAAGATACTGCCTTAGGAAAACAACCCCATCCATCCACCCCTGCTTCTCTGTATTTACAGTTCAGTACACTGCTTCATCATGCTGTCATTGGCCCAGGCTATAATCTGAGACTCATTCCTGACTTCTATCTCCTCCTAACCCCAAAGTCCAAGTCTTGTTACTTCCACTATGTGTATATTTGTTCCAGTGATCTACTTCAATTGCATCTACTTTAATACTGGTTATAGCATTTCATGCCTGAGGTGTCAAAATGACTCTTGCAAGCGGCATGGGAAATGTCTCCCTTTGACCTCTCCCTCTTACTCATGCACATCTGTCGTACGCTGCTTCAGGAGTGCTGGCTGGGCTCAGTGATTTGTCAACAATGAAGGGAGTATGGCAACTGTGCACTTCTGAGACTAGATTGCAATGGACAGTGGCCACTATTCTACTCTTTTATTCTCTCTCTCTCTCTCTCTCTCTCTCTCTCTCTCTCTCTCTCTCTGTGTGTGTGTGTGTTTGTCTCTCTGTCTCTGTCTCTCTGTCTCTGTCTCTCTCTCTGTGTTGGTCTGTCTGTGTCTGTCTCTTTCTCTGTGTCTCTGTCTCTGTTTCTCTCTCTCTCTCTGTGTTTGTCTCTCTGTCTGTGTCTCTGTGTCTGTGTCTGTGTCTCTGTCTCTCTGTGTTTGTCTGTGTCTGTCTCTTTCTCTGTGTCTCTCTCTCTCTCTCTCTCTCTCTCTCTGTCCCATCTGCTTGCTTGTTCTAGTTCCTACTCTTATTCTTGTTCTTTCCATTTACTGACTTTCTTTTCATTTCCCTTCTGAGCCCAGTGGCCCACTGCACAGTTCTGAGTGCTATTTAGTGATGTTGGCTGTGGTCGAGCTACAGAACCTATGTATGTTGCCTGGGGTTACTGGTACACTGAGATGGAGGTTATTCAATGATGCCATGGGGAATTCAGCAGTGGTCAGCTAGGACAACATTTTCCCACACTCACTCTTACTGTCTTTTACATTAAAAGCAATGACAATGGCATGCTGATGTCATTATTGTTTAACCTTCTTCTTCATGCCCTACCAGGGACCCCAGAGTGCCCAGCATTGTTTGTTCAGGAAGCAGTCTTCACTGGAAGTATCTTTTTGGCCGCATCCCCATCTTTCTTTCCTTAGAGTCTACTCATCAATCATCTTGTTCCTCCTGGTCCATGTGTATTCACAACAAAAGGCTAATACACATTTTCTCCACCTGCTGGAAGATTGGTGATCACTTTTCAGGCATCCTTTATAGTTTAGCATAATCATGACTCCCTAAGCAAGCCTGTCCTCCCTGACCAGCCCTCTGGACCAAGTTAAGAGTATTTCCTGTTACTCACATGACACCTATAAGTTCTCTGCAACAGCACTGTTCATCATTACTGTGGAAATTTCTCTGTTTCGTATTGAGCTCCAGGGCCTTTGATATAAAAGTCTATGTCTGCCTTGCCCTTGCTGGACGTGAACCAGCCTAGGGCATAGATAACATGCACTGCCCAGCTGCTGAAGAAGGAAAGTTGGTTCATTCCTAAGGGAGAATCTGATTGGTTGCATATTTTATGAGTACCTCAAACTTAATTCACCTTTAATTTATACAACCCTTGATTTTCAAGTTCCTGGTCAGACCTCTGACTTTTTCCTCTTATGTGGTCACTATAGGATAGTATTTGAAGGGAGGCTGAATATTTTAGGTTAGCAAAAAAAAAAAAAAAAAAAAAAAAAAAAAAAAAGCAATGCACCATTATTGTGAAAGACTGAACCTTGGGTAATGTGATAGATGCTCTGTCCATTCACCTCACCTCACCATCACTTTTACCTTAGTCCTGTCTTTGATAAGAAGTCACTGAGCCCAGTTCACACTTAGAATACTACAGATGGGCATGGGTTAGAGGTGGAGGTCAAAGGGAACTCTTGTCTATGCTGTCTGCAAGAGCCTTTTCAGTACTTCAAACATGAGATGCCATGTTCAATATTAAGGAAGGGATGGTCAGATACATGGTGGTACATGCCTATAAACCAAGCACTTGGAAGGCAGAGTTCCATCTCTGAGTTTGAGGTCAACCCTGTCTACAGAGTGAGTTCCAGGACAGCCAGTGCTATGCAGAGAAATAGTGTCTTACCCCAACCCTCCAGAATAAGGGGTGCTTCAGTTTCACAGCATATGGGATCGCTGGGGGCAGGTCTGCTACAGCCAGAGAAGCAGGCTCCATGGATGCGTTGTGTTGCTGCAGGCTGTTGTTTCTATAAGAAATTGTTCCTAGTTATGGCTTGCGTGGAGGACAGAGAGTGTGTGAAGATGACTCAGTCATGACCTTTAATCTCCCAACAAAACTATGCAGGCAAGTTAGGTTGACAAGCATCTCTTCACACAGCACTTCATTTCTACAATCTGTGAAGATTGATAAAGATTGCCAGGGACAGAACAATTTCAAATTTTATATGGGCGTTAATGTTTTATGTAGTGACCAATATAGCTAATCATTAGCCTAGGAGCAGCTCTGAGATTGTGTGTTGAGCTGAACAAGGAGATAACTTCTGTGGGAAGCAGCTATGCTGCTGATAGACGGGAGCTGGACCCTGTCTCATCTCTGTCACACAAATGAATGTGAAACACATTGGGGAGGTTGCCCAAGTTGTGGAGTTGGAGACAGATTGGATAAGCGTATGAGGAAGAATCACTATATCTGGCCAAGCTGGCTTTGGACATCACCTAATTTTTGGTAATTAGGCATTATTATGTTGGTGGGCACACCTCAGCTGTCTTAGCTTGCTTTCTACTGTTGTGATAAACATCTTGACCAAAAACAACTTGAGACAGAAAGGGTTTACTCCACCTTACAACTTATAGTTCATTACTGAGGGAAGTCGGGGTAAGAACTCAAGGCAAGAACCTGGAGGCAGGAACTGAAGCAGGGTCCGCGAAGGAACACTGCTTACTGACTTGTTCCTTAGCACGTTCTCAGCCTTTCTTATATACCACAGGATCACTTTCCCAGGGATACCACCACCCATAGTAGTCTGGACCCTCCCACGTCTATCATTAATCAATAACACACCCCATAGGCCAATACAATGGGGATGGAGTTTTCTCAGACTAGGTTTCCTCTTCTTACATAATTCTAGTTTGTGTCAAGTTGATCAAACTAACCAGCATGCCAATTTGGACCTGTGGGGTAACAGAAATAACAATGTGAGCACCGACTTACTTGATTTTTTTGAGTAAAGTATAGTGTTGCTAAAATTCTTATGTAAAATAAGCAAACAAAATCCTATTGTATGTACACACCAAATCTTCCTAATCTGTCTGGCTGTTGGGAATTGTACCATGTAGCAGCACTAACACTAGTATTCTGACTTCTTGGGTGCAAAAAAGGAGATGAAATGTTGAAATCTTCTGAGGAGTGTCTCTGAAACTTGCAATCCAGATGCTGAATTTGCTATTCTACTCAAATTTTTATCTTTTTACACGTTGGCAAACTTTTCACACTTGTAAGCGATCCGCTTCTGGAGGAAGTGGTCATGAATTCCTGCGTTGCCACATTTAATTAAAGTTTTTTATTGCTCTTAGTTGGTGGGAAGCTGGAAAAGTTTATTAGTCATCGTATAGAGAAAGTGATGACAGTACTTTGAAAATAGCATTTATGGGACTTTATTTATATTTTATGCAAAACAAAGTAGCCAGCATAATTAGACAGTAATTTGTAACTTCCAACGTAAACATTTTGGAGCAGAGGTAGTGAAAGGCAGTGCTAATTAGAGAGCTGCTAGAGAAAATATATATGTGGCAACAGATTGACAAGATCCTCCAAACAGCAGGCTATTTTTAAGTCCATGCTGCTTTTAAATCCTACTTTGTTTAGTAGTTGGGACAACTTTTAACAGTGGAGTCTCAGGACTTTGCTTGCAGTTTCTTTAACTCTAATCAAACTTTGCTACGTGAGCCCACCATGATAAAGCCCATCACAGGACTGCCTGTTGTCCCTCAGCTCCAGAGAGAATGACAATCCTGCACACTATTTAACAACTGTGCTTATGACAACAAAGTATGTTAGCCAGGCAGCTTGTCAGGGACACTTGGAAATGGGGATTAATTCAGACCGCTGAAGGTAGAAAGCCTAGAGGAGGAACAGAAAAAGAAAACAAAATTCCTTCTGCAGAAAGGAGAAGAGCCATGGTGTGTGTGTGTTTTAAACAGTGTTTGTTTGTCTCTGACTTTGTTTTGTGATGTTGGAGATAGAGGCCATGGTCTACCAAGTCTACATCAAGTCCAATATAAAAGAAAGGTGAGTTTCTACGTCTAGGAAAGAAAGATAGAAAGCAGTACTGGTTTTAAAATAAATTAAAATTTATATCACAGTTTTACATATATAACCATTTTAATGTAACATTCAGGGTCTGTCAGTATGCACACAGTGTTCTGTCACAACAATCCATATCTACTTCTGGAACACTTTAGGCATTCAGAAAGAAACACACTTCTTAAACAGTCACTGTCACCCCTCCCAGAGCCTATGTCACCCACTGACTCTATGGCTGGACACTTTCATATATATATATATATATATATATATATATATAAAATTGTTACTTTGTGGCCTCTTCTAGTTAGGATCTATTTGCAAAGTTCTCACATGTTAACATATCTCAAGATTTTATTCATGTATTTTTGCAGTTTTGATTATGTCTGGATGATATTCCATGGTAAGGATATGGTACCTTTTGTTTATCTGCCTATCAGTTGAAGGATGTAAATGTTCAACTTTTTCTTTCTCTCTTCCTCTGACCTTTCTCCCCTCCTTTCCTTTTCCTCCATCCATTTCCTCCTTCCCCCCTTACTCCTCTACAATGTTTTCTTAAGAATTGGCCATGGGACTCATGCCATTTTAACTTTAGGCAAGTACTCTACCACTGAGCCACATCCCTAGTCCAGGAGAGCCTTTTCTAAAATGAGGTCTCATGCTGTTAGGCTGCTGTTGAACTCCAGGGCTTAAGTCATCCTCCTTTTGCAGAACCCTGCACACTAACCACTGTATCCAACTTCCACTTTTTGTGTGATATCAGTAAAGTTAAAAGCTCTCATGCATACTCAACAGCAGACTGCTGAGTCACTGGGAACTACAGGTGCTTATCCAACGAACTGCCAAGCCTTTGTTATTCCTCCTGTGGAAGAATAAGACCATTACCACAAGTTTGAAACAAATTTAAAGCAAGTTTTGACTAAATACTGGTCAGGATGCTTGACTCTGGCCAGATCCATTCTTGGGTTAACAGAAAATGGCAACGAGTCACATTTTGCAGAGGTTTAAAAGGGAACACATAAGGCTGTTGTATTTCCCATCAGGTCCAATCAGGGTCAAGCATGCATCCTGAAGTACTTCGTGCCTGCACACATCCTGTCTGCATTCAATCAGGGCAAGCGTACATCCCGACATATTTCCTGCTTATATACCTCCTGTCTACATGTGATCGAGCACATTCAGTGCAGTTGAGTCAACCAAACTTGGTTAGGGGAGCAGCAAAAGCACATGGCTTGTTATCTCCCATAACAATATCTCCCATAAATAATAGCTTCAGCATTTCAGGAACAGGTGAGAGGCATTTTTGTTTCATGGATCTCTTAGGCACAGTAATTAAAACTTAGAAACACAACCACGCCTCTCACACCTTTTTTTTCCTTCCAGGAGCTGAAGCAGTTCACAAATGCATTACTAACTAGTGCGTGGGAACTCAGCTTTCTCCACACTCCCCACAGTTGTGGTTCTCTGTGGTGTTTTAATTAGTGATCCTCCAGCTTGTGGAGTGACATCTCACACTGGTGTTGGTCTGTATGCTGTCGTGACTAAAGATCTTAAGCGTCTTTTGAAGGCATGTGCTTAGTGCCTATATCTGTTTCTCCTGTGGAGAAATGTCTACTCAGATGCATCACCCATTTTAAAGCCCCTTACTTCTTATCAGAGACATGATTTACTACCAATACATCCTCTTCTCTTGCTTCCCCTTCCTACTCCTCTTTCCTTCTTCCTCTTTTCCCTTCCTCTTACTCATCCTCCTTTCCCCCTTTCCTCCTCATCTACCTTCTCCTTCTTTCTCTGTCTCCTACTTCTTCCTCTTCATTCAAATCATGCTGTCATTATGTAGTCCTGGCTGGCCTTGAACTCACTATTTAGACCAAATGTGAACTTGCAGCAAGCCTCTTGCCAGTGCATCTTGACTGCTGAGAGTCTAGGTGCGTACCACTATGCCCATCTTAAAAACTGCCACCACCACCCAAAGCAAACCAAAGCACACCAACACCTGGTTCTTACTATGTAATGAAGATTGACCTCAAACTCACTATCTTCCTGTACCAGTCTCCCGAATATTGAGATTACAGGTGTATGGCACCACATTGACTTGCTATAGTCTTTGAAAAATTTGAAGTCCAATTATCCACTTATATTGATTATTCTGTTAGCATCATACCTATGACTTCATAACTAGCTCCAAGGTCATAAAGATTTACTCTTTGTGTTTTGATCAAAGGATCTTAAAGCTTTAGCTGTTATATTCATGTCATTTTTGTACATACCTTTGGGTGAGAAGAGGAAGGAGCCCTCCTTTTGTTTGGGTGCATCTAACTCTTATCAGCAGCATTTGTTGATAAGAATATTCTCTCACTATGAGATGGTCTCAGCAACTTCATATAGCTTCAAGCTGCTCTCCAGGCTTATCAAGAACACCAGGGATATCTGGTTGGGCGGTGGCAGCGGCAGCAGTGCAGCAGTGGCCATCAGCAATGGAACCAAGGCGACACAGGGTCCAGTTAGGCCCTGCGCCCACGACCACTGACCTTCGCTGACCAGCCGGGCGGCAAGAAGCTGCGGTTCTGCGGAGCCTTTCGCTGCACGGAAGCCACTTCAGAACTCGGCTTCCCGCCAGTCAGGAGAGACTCACCTCCATCTTGATTTCGGACTCCAGAGATTGGACAGACTGAGGTACACAAACATAATCCGAGGTCAACATTGCAGGGGTCTGAGCCCGACGGGTGTTGGCCTGCACCCAGGCCCTGGGCTGTTCGGGTGGCCATCAGGGTACCAACCCAGCCAGGAGGTTTTTTTGCCCTGGCCGGCGCATGCGCCGCCATTTTGCCTACAGGACCCAGAGTGCTCGGGAGGGCAGAGACAGCTAACAAGCGTAGCCTGAGGCTAACAAAACGGGGGTCTAGGCCCCAAAAGGCACAAGACTGACCCCAAGAACTGGGCGGCTTGGTGGGCCATCTGTGTCAACCCGCCCAGGAGATTGTTAGCACAGCAGACTCTCCCAGTGCTTTCGGGGAGCGCGGACGCGCACGCCAGCCATCCGGGTCACCTGGAGGACCCAATTAACAGTCATAACCCTAGGGGAACTTTGCTCAGACCTTGGCCTCCCAGGCTTTTGCCTGGACTCAGGGACTGGGCGGCCAGGCTAACCTTGTGTGCGCCAGCCTTGTTGGGGAATCGGCTGCCCAGCGGAGTGAGCGGAACACAGGGGAGATCACAGCAGCATACACCTTCGGCGCTCCCTGGGGGTGCACACGGGCTCCATCTGGTCCACAGACACAATCTGGGGCAAGGCCTCAGGCGGAAGCCCTCAGCTCAACTCTCTCCGCTTCAGATCAGCCTGGGCGGCCGCACCACATCTCCAGGTCCCTCAAGAGGCTAGCGGGGGCTTCCGGGCGGCCAGCTGGAAGAAGTCCGTGTGCTCCGGTAAATCCTGCGGGCCTCAGCGGGAGCCTTCAGGTGCCTGCTTCAGGATCTGAACAGCCTGGACAGCAGCACCCTGTCTACAGGCAGTGCAGGGTGTAAGCTGTGCACCAGAGGCCAACGGGGAAGGGGCAGCTTGCACTGGTGAGTCCAGCACTGACAAGACCAAGTAACACCAGTGAGAGCTAGATGGCAAAAGGCAAACGCAGGAACGTCACTAACAGAAATCAAGGCAATATGGCAACTTCTGAACCCAATTATCCTCTACCAGCATGTCCTGGATACCCCATCACACCAGTAAAACAAGATTTGGATTTAAAATCACTGGTCATGATGCTGGTACAGGAACACATGAAGGACATACTTAAAGAAATTCAGGAGAAAATGGATCAAAAGTTAGAAGCCCTTGCAAGGGAAACACAAAAATAATTGAAAGAAATCCAGGAGAATACAAAAGCCAACAAGGAGGAAATGCAAAAAACACTTAAAGAAATACAGGAGAACTTTGGTCAACAGGCTGAGGTCATGAAAGACGAAACACAAAAAGCTCTTAAAGAAATACAGGAGAACTTTGGTCAACAGGCTGAGGTCATGAAAGAGGAAACACAAAAATCTCTTAAAGAATTACAGGAAAGCACAAACAAGCAAGTGAAGGAGCTAAGCAAAACCATCCAGGATCTAAAATCAGAAGTAGAAACAACTAAGAAAACTCAAAGGGAGACAACTTTGGAGATAGAAAGCCTTGGGAAGAAATCAGGGGACAGAGATGCAAATATCAACAACAGAATACAAGAGATAGAAGAAAGAATCTCAGATGCTGAAGATTCCATAGAAACCATGGACTCAACAGTTAAAGAAAATGCAAAATGCAAAAAGCCTGTAACCCAAAATATCCAGGAAATCCAGGACACAATGAGAAGACCAAACCTAAGGATTATAGGCATAGATGAGAGTGAAGATTTACAACTTAAAGGGCCAGCAAATATCTTCAATAAAATTATGGAAGAAAACTTCCCTAACCTAAAGAGAGAGATGCCCATGAATATACAAGAAGCCTACAGAACTCCAAACAGACTGGACCAGAACAGAAATACTTTCCGTCACATAATAATCAAAACACCAAATGTTCTAAACAAAGAAAGAATATTACAGGCAGTAAGAGAAAAAGGCCAAGTAACATATAAAGGAAGACCTATCAGAATCACAGCAGACTTTTCACCTGAGACTATGAAGGCTAGAAGGTCCTGGGCAGATCTCATGCAGACTCTAAGAGAACACAAATGCCAACCAAAACTACTATATCCAGCAAAACTCTCAATCACCATAGATGGAGAAACTAAGATATTTCACGACAAAACCAAGTTTACCCAGTATCTATCCACAAACCCAGCCCTAAAAAGGATAATAGGAGGACAACACCAATACAAGGAGGGAAACTTCACCCTGGAAAAAGCAAGATAGTAACCTTTCATCAAACCCAAAAGAAGTTAAGCAATCAAATTTAAAAAATAACGTCAAAAATGATAGGAAGTAACAATTACTATTCCTTAATATCTCTTAACATCAATGGACTTAATGCCCCAATAAAAAGACACAGACTAACTGACTGGATATGTAAACAGGACCCTACATTTTGCTGCTTACAGGAAACACACCTCAGGGTCAAAGACAAACACTACCTTAGAGTAAAAGGCTGGAAGACAATTTTACAAGCAAATGGTCTCAGGAAACAAGCTGGAGTAGCCATTTTAATATCAGATAAAATCGACTTTCAACCCAAAGTCATCAAAAGAGACTCTGAGGGACACTTCTTGCTGGTCAAAGGAAAAATACAACAAGAAGAACTCTCAATCCTGAACATCTATGCTCCAAATGCAAGGGCACCCTCTTTCATAAAAGAAACTTTATTAAAACTCAAAGCACACATTGCACCTAACACAATAATTGTGGGTGACTTCAACACTGCACTTTCCTCAATGGACCGATCAGGAAAACAGAAACTAAACAAGGACACAATGAAACTAATTGAAGCTTTGGACCAATTAGATTTAACAGATATATATATAGAACATTCTATCCTAAAACAAAAGAATATACCTTTTTTTCAGCATCTCATGGTACCTTCTCCAAAATCGACCATATACTTGGTCACAAGACAGACCTCAACAAATATAAGAAGATCGAACTAATCCCATGCCTCCTATCTGATCACTATGGAGTAAAAGTGGTCTTCAATAGCAACAGAAACAATAGAAAACCTACATACACGTGGAAATTGAACAATACTCTACTCAATGATACCTTGGTCAAGGAAGAAATAAAGAAAGAAATTAAAGACTTTTTAGAACACAATGAAAATGAAACACAACATACCTAAATCTATGGGACACAATGAAAGCAGTGCTAAGAGGAAAACTCATAGCCCTGAGTGCCTCCAAAAAGAAAATGGAGAGAGCATACATTACCAGCTTAATGACACACCTGAAAGCCCTAGAACAAAAAGAAGCTATTTCACCCAGGAGGAGTAGAAGGCAGGAAATCATCAAACTCAGGGCCGAAATCAATCAAGTAGAAACAAAGAGAACCATACAAAAAATCAACAAAACCAGGAGCTGGGTCTTTGAGAAAATCAACAAGATAGATAAACCCTTAGCCAGACTGACCAAAGGGCACAGAGAAAGTATCCAAATTAACAAACTTAGAAATGAAAAGGGAGATATAACAACGGAAACTGAGGAAATCCAAAAAATCATCAGATCCTACTACAAGAGCCTGTACTCAACACAACTGGAGAATCTGGAGGAAATGGACAATTTCCTTGACAGATACCAAATACCAAAATTAAATCAGGACCAACTAGACCATCTAAACAGTCCCATAAAGCCTAAAGAAATAGAAGGAGTCATAGAAAGTCTTCCAACCAAAAAAAGCACAGGACCAGATGGTTTCAGTGCAGAATTCTACCAGACCTTCAAAGAAGAGTTAACACCAATACTCTTCAAACTATTCCACAAAATAGAAACAGAAGGAACACTACCCAATTCCTTCTACGAAGCCACAATTACGCTGATACCAAAGCCACACAAAGATCCAACAAAGAAAGAGAACTTCAGACCAATTTCCCTTATGAACATCGATGCAAAAATACTCAATAAAATTCTTGCCAACCGAATCCAAGAACACATCAAAATGATCATCCACCATGATCAAGTAGGCTTTATCCCGGGAATGCAGGGTTGGTTCAATATACGGAAATCCATCAATACAATCCACTACATAAACAAACTCAAAAAACAAAACCACATGGTCATTTCATTAGATGCTGAAAAAGCATTTGACAAAATTCAGCATCCTTTCATGCTTAAAGTCTTGGAGAGAACAGGAATTCAAGGCCCATACCTAAACACAGTAAAAGCAATATACAGCAAACCGGTAGCCAGCATCAAACTAAATGGAGAGAAACTTGAAGCAATCCCACTGAAATCAGGGACCAGACGAGGCTGCCCCCTTTCTCCTTATCTTTTCAATATTGTACTTGAGGTACTAGCTCGGGCAATTCGACAACATAAGGAGGTCAAAGGGATACAAATTGGAAAGGAGGAAGTCAAACTATCATTATTTGCAGACGACATGATCGTCTACCTAAGTGACCCAAAGAACTCCACTAGAGAGCTCCTACAGCTGATAACCAACTTCAGCAAAGTGGCAGGTAATAAAATCAACTCAAGCAAATCAGTGGCCTTCCTATACTGAAAGGATAAGCAAGCTGAGAAAGAAATTAGGGAAATGACCCCCTTCACAATAGCCACAAACAGTATAAAGTATCTTGGGGTGACTCTTACCAAACATGTGAAAGATCTGTATGACAAGAACTTCAAGACTCTGAAGAAGGAAATGGAAGAAGACCTCAAAAAATGGGAAAACCTCCCATGCTCATGGATCGGTAGAATCAATATAGTTAAAATGGCCATTTTGCCAAAAGCACTATACAGATTCAATGCAATACCCATCAAAATCCCAACTCAATTCTTCACAGAGTTAGAAAGAGCAATTATCAAATTCATCTGGAACAACAAAAAACCCAGGATAGCTAAAACTATTCTCAGCAACAAAAGAAAATCTGGGGGAATCAGTATCCCTGACCTCAAGCAATACTACAGAGCAATAGTGTTAAAAACTGCATGGTATTGGTACAGTGACAGGCAGGAGGATCAATGGAACAGGACTGAAGATCCAGAAATGAACCCACACACCTATGGCCACTTGATCCTCGACAAAGAGGCTGAAAACATCCAATGGAAAAAAGATAGCCTTTTCAACAAATGGTGCTGGTTCAACTGGAGGTCAGCATGCAGACGAATGCGAATTGATTCATCCTTGTCTCCTTGTACTAAGCTCAAATCCAAATGGATCAAGGACCTCCACATAAAACCAGACACTCTGAAGCTAATAGAAAAGAAACTGGGGAAGACCCTTGAGGACATCAGTACAGGGAGAAAGTTTCTGAACAGAACACCAATAGCGTATGCTCTAAGAGCAAGAATTGACAAATGGGACCTCATAAGGTTACAGAGTTTCTGTAAGGCAAAGGACACCATCAAGAGGACAGATCGGCAACCAACAAATTGGGAAAAGATCTTCACCAATACTTCATCAGATAGAGGGCTAATATCCAATATATATAAAGAACTCAAGAAGTTAGACTCCAGAAAACCGAACAACCCTATTAAAAAATGGGGTACAGAGTTAAACAAAGAATTCTCACCTGAAGAACTTCAGATGGCGGAGAAGCATCTTAAAAAATGCTCAACTTCATTAGTCATTAGGGAAATGCAAATCAAAACAACCCTAAGATTTCATCTTACACCAGTCAGAATGGCTAAGATTAAAAATTCAGGAGACAGCAGGTGTTGGAGAGGGTGTGGAGAAAGAGGAACACTCCTCCACTGCTGGTGGGGTTGCAAATTGGTACAACCACTCTGGAAATCAGTCTGGCGGTTCCTCCGAAAACTGGGCACCTCACTTCCAGAAGATCCTGCTATACCACTCCTGGGCATATACCCAGAGGATTCCCCACCATGTAATAAGGATACATGCTCTACTATGTTCATAGCAGCCCTATTTATAATTGCCAGATGCTGGAAAGAACCCAGGTATCCCTCAACAGAAGAGTGGATGCAAAAAATGTGGTATATCTACACAATGGAGTACTATTCAGCCATTAGAAACAACGAATTCATGAAATTCTTAGGCAAATGGATGGAGCTAGAGAACATCATACTAAGTGAGGTAACCCAGACTCAAAAGGTGAATCATGGTATGCACTCACTAATAAGTGAAAACTGGAATACCCAAAACATAATCCACCCATCAAATGAGATACAAGAAGAAAGGAGGAGCGGTCCCTGGTTCTGGAAAGACTCAGTGAAACAGTATTTGGCAAAACCAGAACGGGGAACTGGGAAGGGGTGGGAGGGAGGACAGGGGAAGAGAAGGGGGCTTACGGGACTTTCGGGGAGTGGGGGGGGCTAGAAAAGGGGAAATCATTTGAAATATAAATAAATTATATCGAATAAAAAAATTAAAAAAAAAAAGAACACCAGGGTTTTTTTTTTCATTAAGTTTGCATGATATTGCAATATTGCATATAAAACCCACATCTTTTCTTCTTGTGTGTGTGTGTGTGTGTGTGTGTTAAGAGACTATGGGATGGAGGAGGGAGTGAGGGAAGGGAGAGAGAGACAGAAACAGAGACAGAGACAGAGATCTATGTGAGCGTAGACCTGTGCCACAGCACAAATACTGAGGTCAGAAGGCAACCTCTGGAGTCAGTGGTCACTTTCAATCATTTTAAGGATTTCTTCCTTGATCAGGGTGATGCCCTTCTCTGTATCTTTAAGCCCCCTTTCTCTGAGGAGTTAGAGTTATCAGGAAAGTCTTTTCTAATATTCTGACAGACTCTAAACCTGGATCTTGTTTATGGCATAGTTATTTCCTCTGAAGTGAAAAATTCATAGCACAAGGCCCCTCCTTAAAGGCTGTAAAAGCAATAAAAACTTCCTGAGGGTGAGGGATACTCTTTAGTGGAGCTGCCTGCAAGTTGGGTGGATGCAATTCCAGGGAGTCACCTATTCACCCATGCTCAAGAATGCTTTTCTTTTTCTGTTATTCCTTTTGATTCACTCATCCTTGGCCCATGTTTCTGTAACTTCAAAAAAGCTCATTCATTGGTTTTCCAAGATAGACTTGGGTAGAATTGTTTCTACCCAATTGGTTAGCCATTGGTGGGATAAATAGATATTTCTTCATATCTTTCCTGGAAAAGTTAACCAGGATTGACTTATGGGTTAAGGAATGAATGCTAAGGTCTTCAGTCTTTAGAATGTTAACTTTTATATTCCTCAGTGATGTTTGAAAGAAAGATATTCCCCATAGTCTTAAGCATTTGAATACTTGATCCCCAGTTGGTTGTGTTCTTTGGGGGAAAGGTTTAATTGATATAGCCTTGATGGAGGAAATGTATCTCTGGGAGGTGGGCTTTTGAGATTAAGTTTTTTGTAACTGCCAGTTTACTCTCTCTACTTTGTGTTTGCATTTGAAAATGTCATGTTTCGACTTCATTCTTCTGGAGCCACATCTGTTGCTTACTGCCATGTCTCCTGGTTATAAAGGAGGACTATACAATGATCTCTCTGGAGCCACAAACTTGAATAAGTTCTTCCTTTTATAAACTGCTTTGGTTATAGTGTTTTATCACAGCAATAGTAAAGTTAACTAATATATTACTGTTTTTTTTATTTTGGAAGCTTGATGTGATGCTGTGGTGTGTGTACAAATGTATGTGTGTGTTTTCACATGTGTATATGTACATGTCTTTCTCTGTGTGGGAAACAGTGGGCTCTACATCTTGTTCTGTGTTCTCTTTCTATTGCAAAGAGGACATCTTCTGTTTTATTCACATTTTGCTGATAAAAATATTCTTTGTTGGGTCAGAGTTGAAATTGGCTTTCCTGATAGTGATCCGGATAGCTCCATAAGACCTACAGATATATTCTCAAGTCTCTGCCTTTTGTGCCCAAATTCATTGGTACCTGTCTGCTGATGCTAGATGTGACCTGTGTGAGGTGCTAAAGAAGAATTAATAGGTGGAAGAAAGAAAGAGGAGACAGATGTAATGCCCGCCCTTCTCATGCCCCAGTGTATGCTCTGACAGCATGTGTTCCTCCACACCTGTGGCACCTGCCAGCTCTGTCCTGAGACTCCTGCTGTCAGTGCCACTTTTCTGAGTCCTTGGGCTGGTAATAGATCCTGGCTCTGTCTAGTATATAGATGGCTCACTCTATCTTTTTTTTCTCCCATAGCATATATACATATCTTTAAATAGTTACTTGATGACTGGGAATATTTGGTGTAAGTTATTTCTTATTGGCCTTTTGACACAGGCAGCTATGAATAAGAACAGGAATTCAAACTTGGCAGTACATGCACACACCTATAATTTCACACTCCAAAGCCTTACAAAATAGAATTGCAGGTTTGAAGCCAACCTACTCTGTGTCCTGAGTTCAAGTTTACTTGGACCTGCACAGCAAGTTCCTGTTTCACTAACAGAGCAAGCCCAACAGAATAAATACAAAGCAACAACTGAAATCAAGCTATTTCCCATCAATGTGTTGTGTAGCAGTTTTCTCTAAAATATCTTCCATCTCGTAGAGAAGCTCACTAAGAAACAGAATATTGCACGGCAGGTAAAACTATAAGGTATTTTAAGATGGGACATTTGCAGGCTGGTGAAACAACAGGATTTACCAAAAGGTGGAGGAAACACTATCCTTCTGGGAAGTTCACTAAGCACAGGAAGTAAAAAACTCAATGTTTTCAGGAAATCCCATTAGCTGACAAGATTCATTAGAACCCCCCCTCCTCAAATATATATAAGAAGTAAGGTCTGCTCAGAGACTCTCTCAGACAAGCTAAACTGCCTGAAAAAGTATCAAAACAACTGAACTACCTGGAAAGGACACTCAGCAACATGTTGACCTGTCTGTAGCTTATAGTATGCTTCAGATTTCCAACTTTGTTGAGCTGTCACTTGTGCTGGGGTGAGATTTTAGTAATGTCTTTGAGTCATTTCTGCTCCTATAAGTAAACCCTTAACTCATATTCCTATAAGTATTCTAATAAAACTGGTTCACCAAGTTGGACTTTGGCAGTATCTGTACTTTGGTCTGTCATCAAACCTCAATCTGGATGGAAAAAATATTTGTTGACATCTCCCCAGGAATAGTGTCACACAACAGAGTATCACTCACATTTCTCAGTATTGCATTTCTGATCTTCCAATGAGTTAGTTTTTGTTGCAGATATTACATCTTGTATAAACATAGCAAAATTATATATATTTATATATGAGACTGAGCGTCTAGAATGTCTGATATTCTGTATAATGTGTGCCTCACCTCTATTGTTTAAACCATATCATAAAAATTATTCCTAATATATCATCAAAGAAAAAAATTCTTTTAGAGTCTCTGAGTCATTCCTAGGGAAATCCATGGGTTTGTTAGTTTTGGTTGCTTATGTAGATTTAATGGAAAAAGAAATGGGCATAGTAGAAGTATAGACCAAGATACTTGTAAGCACTTCTTTCTAAGATGAAATATCTGATCTGATGTTGAGTCTGATGTTGCTTTTCATCTAAGGAAGAACTGGAGGCACTTTCCAGAAGTCATCCTTCAGTTAAGAGACCTCTCCTCTCAAAAATATCTATATCGGTATGAAGAGGCAACTCAACAGTTCTTTGGAAAGTCAGTTGTGTTGGATGGTGTTTTGCTAGGGCAAACACTATACTTTTTGAATGGCTCTTGTACTTTCTGGTCCATTTGCTTTCCTAAAGACTTGTGGGAATGTGGAGAGGTAAGGTCTGTAGAACACTGACATTCTATTGACTGAAGCACTGGGATTGTTGATGTACCTTACAGCCTCTTGTTCACCCTGGCACTTGTCTTGGGGTGTTCCTTAGTCTTCAGTTTTCAGAGTTAAAGTGCATATGTCTTTCCACTTTGATTTAGTTTGACCAATCTGTTACCAATTTGCATCCAACAGAAAGTCAGATTAGGTCATAGTGTTTTATTAGTGATAGTAATCCATACTAGTAGAGTAATAATTATTGCATTGCTTATCTTTTTTACTGCTGTTATAAAATACCTAATATCTTGGCTCATGGCTTCAGAGGTGTCAGTTCCTCATGAAATGGAAAAACAGAGAAATTTATGGTTAGGAAATAGAGAAAGGGCAAACACAGGCCAGGGCAAGATACAAGCCCAAGCATAAGTCCCCAGAGCATAGCCTTTTCTAGTTAGGCTCCACTTTCCAATAATCCCGTCATATTATTAATCTATCAAGGGATTAAATTGTAAAATGATTATTATATATTAATATGGACTCATAAAACTAAAATGGCAACAGTTATTCCTTAACTAGATAATTCCCCAATAACCACACAGAGGGACTAAGATTTATTAAAATAGCCTGGAGCCAAATATTGAGCAATTATTACTCCACTCTAAACCTTCAAGCTAGTCAGGCTTCCTCCCAGACACTATTCCCCTATCTAGCAGTTTTTCGTCCTTTCTTGATCTCACTCTCTTCTTGACCTCTCCTTATGGCCCTCTCCTTTTCTGTCTCTTTCTCCATCCCACCTAGAATCAGAAGCCCCACCTTATTCTCTCTCTAAAGCTCTGTATTGGCTCCTTGGCTTTTAGTGGCAAGGCAGACAATGAATGAGCAATGTTCATGTAAACTTGACACAGGAACTTCTAAGAATAAACATAACAAACCCATGTCCAGATTGAAACAAGATATGAGGGCAGAGAAACCAGCATTTGGATAACATAAGCGTAGGATTATGGGTCCTGTGTCTGCTAGGCCACAGGGCTCGGCTGCTCAGCAGGACACAAGCTATGGCTGGGTAGGTGTTGGGCTGTAGGGAAGCCCTTGGACACTGCTCCATGGGTGGGGAAGCACAGTCTGAGGTCAGGACAGCCAGAGCTGGTTTGGGGGTTCCCTGGGCCTGCGACAAGGCTGGGGCCATCTGGTACTCAGGCTCTTAGACATCCAGGCACAATGGGCTGAATCTAGCCTGGGGCCAGGAGGAAAAAGGAGGCACTCCAGCTGGTCCTGAGTGGAGTCCTTGGCTTATTGGCAGTCTTGGGCTTGGCTTGGTGGTGCTTATGGTTGGGAGCACAGAGAGGCCTTCTATGGGAGATTAGATGGTAGCTCTGTTGGTGAAGGCCTTCTCCATGGCTTCTCACAGTGGATCCCAATGAAAAGAAGCAGTCCATGGTTTTAAGACATTTATTGTCATGGCAGAGAGTGGATGAGTAAAACCATACCCCACTTCTCAGGGTGGGCCTAGGGTTAATTACCTTTTGTAGGGAGGAATGTCTGGGAACAAAAACTTACTGGCTAAACCCTCCAGGCCTCTATGTAACTCATTAAAATGGAGATCTATCTTGAGCCTATGTGGCCTATGTGATAGGTCATGTCCTCTACAAGTTGAGGGCCTTGAGGTTTTGTCCTTACATGACTGATGACCACAAATTTATGAGGGTCTTTGGCTAGTGACAGGGTCCTGGTACCTGGGAACAGGTGAAACTTCTACCGTCCCTTCAGGGTCTCTGAGGTTTTTAGCCTTAGACCAACCAGGAACCAGGCTATGTTTCATAGTCCCACACAAAAGGATAGCCTTTACACAGTGTACAAAAACATTATGCCTACATTAATCATTGAGTAGATCAGAACATCTATGATTTCTTTTGATTATAAATGAAATGGACTCAGTAGAAACAAAGTGAATTGATTCTGGAAGTTTCTAAGATGAAATCTCTGATCCCAGGTAAGGTCTGATGGGAGCTGTAATTTAACTATGTCTAAAAATGCCATTACAGACACACTCAGAGGCTTGCTTCATCTAAACCTCTCTCATACCACTCAAGTAGGCAATCAAGATTTATTATCCCAGTGAATTCATTTTCTTTTGTTGTTTTCTAGACCTCATACTGTATAGCTTTCTTTCCTTGTAACGCACATAGCACTTGGCACAGTGGCAAGTATGTATCTTTGTAGGAGGTGGTTTGAAATGAGAATGCACACAGAAGGCTTCTGTATTTGAATGCTGAGTCACCAGGAGTGAAACTGTTTGGGAAGGATTAGGAGGAGTGGCTTTTTGAAGGAATTGTGTCACTGGGAGTGGACTTATAGCTTTAAAAGCTCATACTAGGCTAAGTCCCTCCCCCTTTTTTCTCTTCCTCCCTCCATCCCACATTCCCACCCCCTTCTGTGGATCAGGATATAAAGCTTTTAGCTACTGCTTCCCTCTGTGGCAATAATGAACTAACCCTATAAAACTGTAAGCAAGCCCCCAATTAAATTCTTGTTATAAGTTGTCTTGGCCATGGTGTCTCTCCATAGCAATAAAATGATAACTTAGAAGGAAGGGTCTTTTGAATAGATGGTAGGCCTACCAGTTTGCGTATTACTCCAAAATATTACATACTGAGCAAGAGTATTAAAAAATAGTGTCCTTCTTTCTGAGATTGTGGTTAGTATAAAATGTCTAAAATAATTTGAATTTTACTCAGATGGAAATGTCAAAGGAATAAATGTCAATTTATGTATTTTCTCATTTCTGGGCTTACTTTCTCTCATGGTACAAACCTTAGTATCTGGACAATTTGTGGAGAGATATTACTTATGTAAAAGGGAAGTTTGTTATGAGAAGCATGAATAAAGGTGTTCTGTGGCCTGGAGGCATAAAGGAGAATAGCTAGCAGGCTGTGAGGGAAAACAAAGCATTCTGTGTTTGCGATTCTCACATGGCTAAGAGACAGTTTCAGCTGCCTGTTCTGGAGTCTCCCTTAACTCGCACTCCTTGATATGGAGAGGGGTCTATGCATCCCTGGATCTGAACTGTAGGACACGAATGCTGACACTTCATTTGCACACTCGGCCTGGATTGGAGAAAGTATGGAAGAGAGTCTTGGTGCTGCAAAACACATGATACTTATTCAAATCCCTTTAACCACAGATGTAGTAAACGTTAAGAATTGCTTCCCCTGCTTTATTCTACAGAAGAATAAGCCTCTGGTGAATTTCAGTTAATCAGCCCTATTAGAGAGAAGAGCATCCTGACAGTTCAATTAAGTATGGCATTGGGTGAGAATTTGCCCTTTTTTTGTTTTTGCTTTTTTAAAAATTTTTTTACTCATCAATTAATTAATTTGTTCACTTTATCTCCCAGTTACTACTCCCTCCTAATCCCCCAATCCCCCCTCACAGTCCCTCCCCCATATCCTCTTCCCCTTCTCCTCAGAGAGGGTGGAAGTCCCCCTGTGTATCCAGCCACCTTGGCACATCAAGTCTTTGAAGTGCTAAGTGCATCCTCTCCCACTGAGTGCAGACAGTGCAGCCCAGGTAGGGGAAAGGGACCCACAGACAGGGACAGTTCCTGCTCCAGTTGTGGGGGACCCACATGAAGACTGAGCTACACATCAGAGCTCAGTGAGCGGAGGCCTACGTCCAGCCAGTGTATGCCTTTTGGTTGGTAGTTCAGTCTCTGAAGGTCCCCAAAGGTCTAGGTTAGTTGATTCTGTTGGTCTTTCTCTGGAATTCCCATTTTCTCTGAGGAACTCAATCCTTACCCCAACTCTTCCATAAGACTCTATCAAGTATTTGGCTGTGAGCCTCTGCATCTGTTTCAGTCAGCTCTGGGTGGAGCCTCTCAGAAGATGGTTATGCTAGGCTCCTGTCTGCAAGCATAACAGAATATCATTGTGTCAGGGATTGGTGCTTGCCCTTGGGTGGTTTGCTTGTACTTTAATTTCAGGGAACAAGGGAAAATGGAACAACTGTGTTCTACTAAGTGAGTGTGGTGGGGCATGGTATAAAATGTAATAGTGGTCACAGGGACTGACAGACACCACATTTAAAAGAGAACAGAATACTTTCATGCCAATTACATAATTTATCTCCCTAGCCATCCTCATATCGAGGCAGATACTAGTAATATTTTATTGCACTGTGCTTTGCATTATAGAAAATAATAGATCTGCATGCAGGAAAAATTGGGGAAACCGTTACAGTACAGTATTTCCATGTGGTATTTTAGACCGTATTTTCTTTCTTTATTCCTTACTTCCCCCCTTCTTCTTCTCCTCCTCCTCTTCTTCCTTTTTCTTGTTATTCTTTTTCTTTTAGACAAGATCTCACTAGATATCTCTGGCTTACCTCAAAGTCATTCTTTAGATCAGGCTGACTTCAAATTTACAGAGATCTGCCTGCTTCTGCCCCTGAAGGGTTGGGCTAAACCTGGCTCCATCGTATTTTCTTATTGTATGCTTGTAATTTGTTTTTCTTCTCTTTATGTTGTTATCATAAGCATTTGTCTTTCTTTGCTTTCATTTGGCTTTATATTATATAATGTATGTATGTATGTATATATATATGCATATATGTATATAAATAAATGTTATGATCGTATACAACCTTCATTACCCTCTTATTCCTCTCTCATTCCTGATCACCTCCTTCATTACCCCAATTTTTTGTTCCCTCCCATACCTTTATGTCTTTTTGTTCATATCTTGGGAACTTTATTTTTTGTCAGTCTACATGTATTTCATATGTATTGCTAGGAGACGGGTTTATATTATCATCTTGTCATTTCTTTCCTTCCTGTGAGCTTTTTTTCCTTTTGACCCCCGCTGAATGTAAACTTAGTATGAGCATAGGCAGGAGATGATTTCCTGGAGAATAGACAACTGATTCAGTGGCTACAACCCTGAAGAAAATGACAATTCTCACCGACACACCCTTAACTGCCAGTTGCTGCTCAGTGAGAGATGGGACCTGTTGAGCGTCTCCCAGTTCACAATAAGATGGACGGGATGCTGACGGGCCCGATAGCGTGCAGATAAGCGGAGCTTCTGGAGGCCCGTGATTACAACGGTCACATGACATGCAGAGACAGTGCAGCATGGCACTTTGTGCAAACCTTCGCTTCTTCTGTCTTTCCACTCCCTTGCTTCCGGCGAATTTCAGTTAATGTTCACTGACCCCCAGAGTCCCATTTAGAGCTGAACATTCGGTAGTCACATATTCCCAACATTTTGATTAGTTAAAAGTCTGTAATAACCACTTTCCACTGTAAAAAGAAGCTTTTCTGTATAAGATTGAGAGCAAAAATAGTTATGTAAAATAAACATGAATATTTAGAAGGAAGTTATGAATATTTAAAAGACAGTTTGCCTATATGTCTATCTAATGAAACAACAGTGGTACTCTGGGGCTCTAGAGCTTACAACCTCCCTAGCCATAAGATTTTAATCAGATCTGCAGTATGAGCATGCACTCCCTCCCATGAATTGGGCCTCAGATCCAGTATTATTGATTAAATTATGAAACTAAAGTCAGTGAAACATTGTCTTCCTTTCTAGGGCTGTTAAAGTCCATAGAGCTCCTGAAACTGAAAAGAAACAATTCCCTGAGGGCTAGCTCTGATTTAAATGGTTTAAGACAACTCCACAGGTTTTGAGAGCCCTCCTGCATCTATACCCAAGAACAATGAAACAGCAAAATGTCGACCAGATAACACCAGATACCAGACACCAGACCCTCTGCTTCTCTGCAGACACCCACTCTTATTCCAGAGTCACTGATTTTTTTAACTACTGTGATTCAACATGTCCAAAGTTATCTCTTGCTAATCCTTCCATCCTTCCAGTAGTTTAATGAAATCAGAGAGTTAAATATCACAAGGCATGCAGTCTTAAGGAGAACAGCATGTCGGGGAAGAGGCTGACTCATGAAAGATTTACCTGGACTTTACCACCACATGGTTGTTTTGAGTGGGATTAGGGATAAGGATCAGCATTCCTTCTGACATTAGCGGTTTATCAGTGAAGCTGTGGAAACTTCAGAAAGGAGCGAGCCCTGTGTAGGCAGTTGTGCAATGTGACTGGGTCTATTGCAGACTCTGTCAAGGGTCCAGCATGATAGGCAGTACCTATTGGACACAAGCTCCTTTTCGATAACACAAAGCTCTAATTTGTCACTGGCTGCTTGGAAGATGAAATGAAACAATAAAACAATAAAATGTTTGCTTTTAAAAGATTACTTTAAAAAGAAAGGGTAATTTTGTAATGAACTATATTGGTAGAACATGCTAGTCCATTTATGCTTCTAAAAATTCAGACCCTTTGTTTATTCACATGAGACAGACTCTCAATTTGTAGCCCTGGCTGGTCTCTAATGTACAACCCTTCTGATTCAGCCTCTCACGGTGCTGGGTAAGATTACAGGTATGCACCACCATGCCTGGCTGAAAGCCAGGCTCTTTAAATTGCAGCTGTCAGGAAACCCTTTCAAATGCTTCATAAAGATGTAATAGAAGAGAAAAAAGAATAGATTCCTGTAGCAGGAAACTCTTGGGGCTCACTCCTGCGTGTTTCTCTGTGTTCCTGTTCCTGCACCACAGCTCCTCTCTCACTGGTCACTCCTAAACACCCCAGGTAGTGGACAGCAGGATGTCTCTAGACAGGCGTCACTGTGTTGAGTCACACTTGCTTGCTTTCAGTCACATATGTGTTCCTGAATCTTTTTTCTTGAATTGCAGGAAAGGATTTCTTTCTGTTTTTATGTACAAATATATATGTGTGTGTGTGTGTGTGTGTGTGTGTGTGTGTTCCAATGTGTGCAGGTACATGTTTACATATATGTATATACATGTTTGGAGCTCAGAGATTGATCCAGAGTACCTTTTTTGATTCTGTCCACCTTATCTTCAGTAAGGCAGGGTGTCTTACTGAAGTTGGGCCTTGCAGATTTGGCTAGTCTGGCTAGACAGCAAGATCCAGGGATCCTCCTGTCTCCACCAAGCACTGGCATGCACCATTGAGCCTGTCTTTTTTTTTAAAAAAATGTGTGTGTAAAAAAATGCAAAATCAGATCCTCATGCTTCCACAGCAGGCATTTTACCCACTGAGCTGTTTTCCCAGGCTCCTTTTGTTATTTGTGAGTTAACTCCCACCATACAACCCAGATGCTATGGTCCCTGCTTCCTAAACGCTTAAATTACTGGTGTTTTCCAACACACTTAACTGCAAGAAAGGATTGTTTTAAAGCCACTATTCATGGGGCTGAAGAGATGGCTCAGTAGTTAAGAGCACTGGCTACATTTATTTCAGTTTGCAGAACACACAGGATGGTGATTCAAAATCATCTGTAACACCTATTTCAGGGATATCTGACATCCTTTTCTTTCTGACCACCAGAGGAGCTTGTCACACATGCAGGTCCACATATGCAGGCAAATTAATACACATAAAATTTGCTTTTTAAAAGTTACTGCTTGATATGCAGCTTGGTTTTCATGTGGGTCCCCCAACAACTGGAGTCAAATGCTGTACTTAAGGCTTGTCTGTGGAATACATTCCCGCAGCTGGGCTGCCTTGTCTGGCCTCAGTGGCAAAGGATACACCTAGCCCGGCAGGGATTTGATGTGCCAGGGTGGGAGTACTCAAGGACTCAAGGGAAGCCTCCACCCTCTCAGAGGAGGAGGAGAGGAGGGAATGGAGGAGGGAATATGAGGGGGAACTGTGAAGGTAGTAGCGTGGGTTATGTGGAAGAGGTTGGAGGAAGGAAAGGAAAGGAAGAAATGTTGTAATTATATTATAATCTCAAAAAAAAAAAAACTAGAAAGGAAACAAAGTTACTCCTTGTTCTGTAGTGTGCTGAAGGTTGCACTAGAAATGATCTCAGACAGAATCTTACAGACCCAGTGACCACTGGTGCTCAGGAGGGGTTTCTTAAGCCCCTCCCACCACATGCATTCTTTCAACTTCGGTTGGTATTCTAGCAAAATTGATTTGGGCAGGATTATCACAATAGGACAGCAGGATAAGCACAACAGTGATGTGCTGTGGGAGATGGGACAGGCTGGCTATCAAGGTACCCTGTCCTTGGAGGATTCTGGTTTTATTTGGGATGAAATTTATGCACAAGAAAAGTCTAGATTGTCAGAGCTACACTAATGCCATGCAGTATACACTTTGCAACGAGAGAGATATAATCAGGGAAGGGAAGAGGCATAGAGACCAACGGGACAGGTGGAAAAAGAAAGGTTAATGGTGGGGAACTCCAGACAGCAATTGCTTCGTACTTGTGGCATATCGTTTGGATTTCTAATAACACTTATTACTATTGATAGTTCATAATATTTAATGTTGTACTTTGCAATTAAATGTCAAGGGAAACAAATCCTTTCATTAACACAAAACGATATTAGCCGTGTATGGTGGCAGAGACCTGTAAACCCAGCACTTGGAAGATGGAGGCAGAATATGCAAAGTTCAAGGTCAGCCTGCCTATGTGGCAGGTAAAACAACCCTCAAACCAACCAACCAACCACCACCACCACTACCACCACCAAAAAACCAAGTGAACCTACCACCTTGATTGTAGCCTAGTTAATCATGGAAATATATCTTAGCTTCAAGCAGCTTGAGTTTTAAAACATTTTTCTTGGCAGAGTAATTGGAGTGAGCATAGTAAATAAGTGTTTTAGACATGTAAAAATATCTTAGTCAGGATCCCCGCTATACCTGAGGCTGCATCTAATAACCAGGACTCGATGACATCACCCACTCAGGAAATCCAGACACAGTCCTAGACGCTATGACACTCACTGGGCGGTATATATGCAGAGACCAAGAGCAGTGCTCATCTCTGCACATCTGGAGAGACGTCACCTTGATCTGCCTTGGGGCTGAAGAGTCTCCCCAAGGAACCTGACCCTTGAACCAAAGAGTAATGTTAGAAACTGGACCTGACCTTTAGCTAAGAGAAGCCATGCGGGTGAGCAGCTTTGAGGAGATAGGCTTAGAGCTGTAGTTAGGAATTTAGGATGTGAACCTGGTATAATGACCCTCAGCATAATACAATGTAACATTTGCTATACTAACTATGGATATCTATCTTCTTGCCTGCAACAGTAATGCAATATCAAAACAGTAAAGATATTTAGTATTGAATACTAAGCATTCAAAAGAAACCTGCTCTTGTTGCTATGTACTTTGGTGTAAATATTGTGGTGATGATAAAGAAAGTAGACAGCACTTGGCAGAAAAAGGAGTAGATGCTGTGATTGCCCTCTTGTAGTTTTCCATTTTACAGGTTTCTGCCATCCAGAGAGTTTCTGTAGAATCAAATCTCGGAGGCCCGAAAATCACCTCCAGCTTCGCCTTTAGCTTCTGTGACAATTTTGCTTTCAGCTTCCAGAACTTAATGATTCTGAGTCTCGACTGAGGACATTTCTGGAAGTCATCCTAAATTTATTAGTTTAACCCTAGGTATAAGCTTACATTTTTCTCAACCCTAATTTTATTAATGGTTCTTCAATGCTCGAACCTCCCTTAGAGATTGTTCTTTGGAGCAAACCCCATCCTCATTATCTGGAAACAGGTAGTTCGGCTCACAGTTCAGCAGTGGCAGTTCAATCTGCTCGCAGACACTTCACAAATATACTGACAGTCCAGTTCAGTAGTGTCACGACCTAACAGAAACAGCCAGGCCTCAGCAGAATTGCCTGAGTCAGCAGAAGGGATTAGGACCAGCAAGGATGCTAGGAGAAGTTCTTTACTGTGCCTTTCTCAACCAATAGGGAAGACACAAGATCAAGAAGCAAGCAAGCCCCTTATCACTGTCCATTGAGTCCTATTTATACTCCCTTTAAACATCACATGTCCTCCATGAGTCTTGCCTCATCATCCGTCTTGCCTCAATATATGAGTCTGTCTTAGCAGAATTTCACCAGACACTATATCAGCTGACATCGCTCTGCTAATTGGCCCAAGTCTGCAGAAGTGGCAAGAGGACGCGGGAACCACATGAGATTTTTTTTTGTGCATATCTTTCTATGGAGTCACAACAAATGGAGCTCAAAAATGTGCAGTATAAGGTGAACCAACACGGTGCAGGTCATCCTTCATCATTTGACCTTTCACATGCTTGCCTTAGCAAAACATGCTTTCCTCTGTGTCTGCTTCAGCTAAATGTTCTTTTACCTGTCTGCCTTAGCAAAATACCAACCAACACAACCAACTTTCCAAAGAATCTAGAAGTATCCGTTTCACCTAGGCTTGACAGTTTTAAAATTAGTACTTCTGATGATTAAGTGCTATTTCCATTAAAGAACTGTACATTAAAAGGAAATTAACTATGAAGGATTGAATTTTAGAATTTAAATATAATAATCTTGAAGAGTTTTTATGAAAGTTGAGATTACTGTTTAAGTTATACATATATTTATATATTTGTACCCATATATAATAAATGTAGTATATAATTATAACTGTGAAATTGTATATTTGAGGAAATGTGTACTGTAATCCAGTGACCTAACACCATCTTAGGACAGAACTTCTAGAATACTGGATTTAAACTTTTTAAATTACATGCATGTGTGTGGGTATTTGGACCTAGGGAGTCACTTTAGTTTCTCCTGTTAGCTATCACTGACTGATGCCTAATACAAAAGAGGTTCAGGGTTCTGGATGAAATGGTTTGCTGAGAGGCAAGGCCCAGTATTAGACACAGCTTGTCTATGTTCCAGGATTAAGGATAAATACAGCAAAAGTCAGAAAACACAGATATTGTCTCCATTCCTAATATCCTGGAGTATTTTGGATTGATTGCTTGGAAAAAGAGCAAGAAATATAGTTGAGGATGCAAGGAATGTAAATTAGTCTGATCACTACGGAAATACACATGGTGGTTCCTAAAAATGAATCTGAAATTGGACATAGTGCTTCATGCCTAGAGTCTCTGCACTTGAAAGGACAAAGCAAGATCTCTGAGAGTTCGAGGCCAGCCTTGGGTGTGACATAGTTAATTTAGAATCAGTCTGGGCTACATAAGACCACTCAGCAGAATATTGTCAAAGCGCCAGAGAGGTGAGCCAGTGGGTAAGGCACCAGCCATTGAGGCTGATGTTTATGTCCTAGGATTCACAGGGTAGAGGGAGAGAACAAATGCCAACGAAATGTCCTTTGATCTCTTCATATCCACATGGCGTGTGTGTGTGTGTGTGTGTGTGTGTGTGTGTGTGTGTGTGTTACATAGCACAAAAATGCCAAGCTCAGCATCAGTAGAGATAAGTACACGGCCCACACTTACTACAGTGCTACTCACAACAGCAAAGTTAGGCAGTCAACTTAGCTGCCCATCACAGAGCAATGAACAACTAAAGTATACTGTGGGTGCACCATGATGCTTTGCATAGCTATAAATAAGAATGAAATCAGGACATCTGCAGGGAAATGCGTTGGTCATCATGTATCTGAGCTACTTTTCTATTTCCGTGATAAAACTCCATGACCCAGGTATCTTATAAAAGAAAACTTTTAATTTGGGGCTCATATCCAGAAGTTGGAGTCCATGTCTATCATGTCAGGGAGAGTGGTAGCAGGCAGTAAGACATGGTGTTGGAAGAGTAGCTGAGAACTCCCATCTTATCCACAAGCAAGAGGGAGAGAAAGAGAGAGAGAGAGAGAGAGAGAGAGAGAGAGAGAGAGAGAGAGAGAGAGAGAGAGAGAGAGAGCCAGAGTGAGGAGGGGGGAGGAGGGGAAGGGGAGGGGAGGTGGAGAAGGACAGGGACAGTGGGAGGGGAACAGCGGGAGGGGGAGAGGGAGAGAGGAGAGATCTAGTTGGGAATCATGTGAGCTCTTGAAATCTCAGGTCCATCTGCCCCCAGTGACACACCTCCTCTAACAAGGTCACACCTTCTAGTCCTTCCCAAACAGTTATGCTAACTGGGGATCAACCATTCAAACATATGAGTCTACAAGGGGCATTGGCATTCTCGTTCACACTACTACATACTATGGAAGAATAAGACAGATTCCAAAAGACAAACATGTTTGGGAATAAGGAAGATTAATAAAGGAAGTAAATATGGTTAAAGATTCATTTATATGCAGAGATAGAAACCTCTTTGTAGTATTGACAGATGCTAATGGGAAAATTCTCTAGACATTTTGCAATGAACATGGGCCCTCTGGGACCTGACACAGGATCGACTCTGAGTTATCCAGTAGGAGTGAGGTCATTGAGGTAGTCATCACCAGCTCTCTCTAGTTATCTGATAATAGCTGCATCTAGAAGTTATTGCCCTAGCACCATCAGCCTTCCTCAGGTTTGAGAAGAGAGAGCACTCAGGTAAATATGGCCAGTTGGTGATAGGCAGTGATGCTCTAAAGTGGTAAGACTCTAATGGTGATGTCTGTGTCATCACCAGGATCCATTTCAACTCTCTAGCTCCTTCATATTCTTCTATATTTTCCTTCAGGCAGGTGTCAGGAACTGGTCTGGAAATCAAGAGAAAGAGGATAGGATGCAGCTTCTTAGACAATACCCTAAATTAACATGTCCAAAGAGCATCCTAGTAATGTCAGTTATCAGAAGGCAACCGAAGATGCTGGTGGCAATTGTACCATACTTTATCATTTGCTGATTTTAGAGGCTCGAACCATTTTCAGGTAAATAGTGCTTATAGATTCAGGTGTGTGTCAGCCAACAGGTAGGTGGATATATTCTCAGTTACACATCAGCCTTCAGCCTTTGACAAAGGTGGGTCAGAACCATTGCTAAGAAACAGAATCTGGTATTAGTTACTGACTGGCATAACCCTACTCTGGTTGCTAACTTGTTTCATGAATTTGAATTTGGGAAAGATAAGTGAATGTCCTATAGAGTGATTTTTTTTTAAATCAGACGAATCTGGACAGTGTATTAACAGCATCAAGGCCATGGTAGTTACTTAATCAGTTCTGGGTTCATAGGGCCCATTTATCAGTTGCTATAGTGGGTGTTTGTGCACATGTTTTCTTCTAAGTATTATCATATAAATGAACATGCAAACCAGCTATGAACTTCTGTATTCTGGTCCTTTTCTACATAGGCCTTACCTCTACTCATCATCCTGTATTTGTGTTAGAAAACCTGCTTCTCTGGACCCCAGGCTGCTTCTGAGATCCTCACAGAGGCAAACTTGTCTAGAACTTTTGTAGCCACATTCAGGTCCAGATTGAGCTTGTGAACAGCTAAGTGAGGCAGGAACACTTAGGGACAAAATCCCACATTAAGTCAGTATCAATCAGAGCATCTTTCCATTTGGTTTCTGCTAAAGCTCTTTTTGGAAAAAAATGAAGCCTCATTGGGTAATTAGCATTCTTTTATTTTTTTTTGCTCCATAGATTCTTTAGAATGTATGTATGTATGTATGTATGTATGTATATATGTATATATATTTAATAGATATCTTCTTTATTTACATTTCAAGTGCTACCACCTTCCTTCCTTTCCCCTCCAAAGACCCACTATCCTATCCCCCATTCCCCTGCTCACCAACCCACTCACCTCCACTTCCCTATCTTGGCATTGCCATACACTGGGGCATCGAGTCTTCACAGGACCAAGGGCCATTCTTCTCGTTGATGTCCAACAAGGCCATCCTCTGCTACATATGTGGCTGAAGCCATGGGTCCCTCTATGTGTACTCTTAGGTTGATGGCACTCCTGGGAGCTCAGGGGCTACTGGTTGGTTCATATTGTTGTTCCTCCTATAGGGCTGAAAACTCCTTCAGCTCCTTGGGTCCTTTCTCTGCTTCCTCCATTGGGAACCCTGTGCTGAGTCCAATGGTTGGCTGTGAGCTTCCATTTCTGTACTTGTCAGGCACTGGCAGAGTCTCTCAGGATACAGCTATATCAGGCTCCTGTCAGCAAGCACTTGTTCGCATTCACAATAGTGTCTGGGTTTGGTAACTGTATATGGGATGGATTCCCAGGTGGGTCAGTCTCTAAATGGCCTTTCCTTCAGTCTCTATTCCACACGTTGTCTCTCTATCTCCTCCCATAGGTATTTTGACACCCCCCCCCATCTCAGAAGGACCAAAGTATTCACACATTGATCTTCCTTCTTCTTGAGCTTCATGTGGTCTGTGAATTGTATCTTGGGTATTTTGAGCTTCTGGTCCAATATCCACTTATCCACTTAATAGTGCATACCATGTGTGTTCTTTTGTGATTGGGTTATCTCACTCAGGATAATATTTTCTAGTTCCATCCATTTGCCTTAGAATTTCATGAATTTATCATTTTTAATAGCTGAGTAGTACTCCACTGTGTAAATGTTCCACATATTCTGTATCCATTCTTCTGTTGAGGGACATATGGGTTCTTTCTAGCTTTTGGCTATAAGAAATTAGACTGCTATGAACATAGTGGAGCATGTGTCTTTATTACATGTTGGATAATCTTCTGGGTATATGCCCAGGAATGGTATATCTGGGTCTTCTGGTAGTACTATGTCCAATTTTCTGAGGAACTGCCAAACTGATTTCCAGAATGGTTGTACCAGCTTGAAATTCCATCAGCAATGGAGGAATGTTCCTCTTTCTCCACATCCTTGCAAGCATCTGCTGTCCTGAGTTTTTGATCTTAGCCATTCTGACTGGTGTGAGATGGAATTTCAGCACATGGGCACAGGGGAAAACTCCTTGAACAGAATGCCAATAGCATTCTTGTTCCTGTCTTGTCATAGGTATCTTTCACTTTCTTAGAGTCATCAAGGTATTTTATATTATTTGTGACTATTGTAAAGAGGTGCTATTTCTCTAATGTCATTCTAAACCTGTTTATCTTTTGAGTAGAGGAAGGCCTCTGATTTGTTTGAGTTTATTTTATATCCAGCCATTTTGCTGAAGTTGTTTATCAGGTTCAGGAGTTTTTTGGTGGAATTTTTGGGGTCACTTAAATATACTATCATGTCATCTGCAAATAGTGATACTGTGACTTCTTTCTTTCCAATTCATGTCCCTTTGATCTCCTTTTTTTTTCTAAGTGCTCTGGTTAGGACTTCAAGTACTACATTGAACAATTAGGGAGTAAGTGGGCAACCTTGTCTAGTTCCTGATTTTAGTGGGATTGGTTCAAGTTTCTCTCCATTTAACTTGATGTTGGTTACTGGTTTGCTGTATATTGGTTTTGCTATGTTTAGGTATGGGTCTTGAATTCCAGATCTTTCCAAGACTTTTTGTCATGAAGGGGTGTTGAATTTTGTCAAATGCTTTCTCAGCACCTAATGAAATGATCATGTGGTTGTTTTCTTTGAGTTTGTTTATATAATGGATTGCATTGGTGGATTCTTGTCTATTGAACCATCCCTGTGACCCTGGCATGAAGCCTACTTGATAATGGTGAATGATCATCTTGATGTGTTTTTGAGTATTTTTGCATTGATATTCATAAGGCAAATTGGCCTGAAGTTCTCTTTCTTTGTTGGGTCTTTGTGTGGTTTAGGTATCAGAGTAGTTGTGACTTCGTAGAATGAAATGAATAATGTTCCTTCCATTTCAAATTTGTGGAATAGTTTGAAGAGTATTGGTATTAGGTCTTCTTTGAAGATCTCTTAGAACTCTGCACTAAACCCATATGGGCTTTTTTTTTTTTTTTTTTTTTTTTTTTTTTTGGTTGGGAGACTATTAATGACTGCTTCTATTTCTTTAGCAGTTATAGGACTGTTTAGATGTTTTATCTGATCCTGATTTAATTTTGGTACCTGGTATCTGTCTAGAAGTTTGTCCATTTCATTTAGATTTTTCAGTTTTTTTGAGTATATGTTTTTGTAGTAGGATCTGATGATCTTTTGAATTTCCCCAGCTTTCGTTGTTATGTCTCCCTTTTCATTTTTAATTTTGTTGATTTGGATACTGTCTCTTTGACCTCTGGTTAGTTTGTCTAAGGGTTTATCTATCTTGTTGATTTTCTCAAAGAACCAGCTGCTGGTTTGGTTGATTTTTTTGTATAGATATTTTTGTTTCTACTTTGTTGATTTCATCCCTGAGTTTGATTATTTCCTGTCATCTACTCTTCTTGGGTGTATTTGCTTCTTTTTGTTCTAGAGCCTTCAGATGTGCTAGTGTCAAGGTGCTAGTATATGTTATCTCCAGTTTCTTTTTGGAGTTACTCAAAGCTATGAGTTTTCCTTTTAGCACTGCTTTCATTGTTTCCCCCTTAAGTTTGGGTATGTTGTGGCTTCATTTTCATTACATTCTAAAAAGTCTTTAATTTCTTTCTTTATTTCTTCCTTGACCAAGTTATCATTGAGTAGCGTGTTGTTCAGTTTCCACGTGTATGTGGGCTTTCTATTTTTGTTGTTATTGAAGATCAGCCTTAGAATGCAAGGCATTCTTTCAATCTTCTTATATCTGCTGAGGTCTGTTTTGTGACCAATCATGTGGTCAATTTTGGAGAAGGTACCATGAGGTTCTGAGAAGATATATTCTTTTATTTTAGGATGAAGTGTTCTATAGATATCTGTTAAATCCATTTGGTCCATAACTGTGTTAGTTTCACTGTGTCTCTGTATAGTTTGTGTTTCCTTGATTTGTTCATTGATGAGAGTGGGGTGTTGAATTCTCTCCTATAATTGTTTGCTTTGAGCTTTAGTAAAGCTTCTTTTATGAGTGTGGGTGCCCTTGCAGTTGGAGCATTGAGGTTCAGAATTGAGAGCTCTCCTTGGTAGATTTTTCCATTGTTGAGTATGAAGTATCCTTCTTTATCCTTTTTGATAACTTTTGGTTTAAAGTTCATTTTATTTGATATTACAGTGGCTATTCCAGCTTGTTTCTTGGGACCATTTGCTTGGAATATTGTTTCCAGCCCTTTACTCTGAGGTAGTGTCTGTCTTTGTACCTGACTTGTGTTTCCTGTATGCAGCAATATGCTGGATCCTGTTTATGTATCCAGTCTTTTAGTCTATGTCTTTTTATTAGGGAATTAAGTCCATTGATGTTAAGAGATATTAAGAAATAGTGATTGTTGCTTCCTGTTATTTTTGATGTTATTTTTATGTTGTGTAGCTATCTTCTTTTGGGTTCCTTAAAAGAAGATTACTTTTTTGCTTTATCTTGGGTGTAGTTTCCTTCCTTGTATTGGCATTTTCAGTCTATTATCCTTTGTAGGGGTGGACTTGTGGAAAGATATTGTTTAAATTTGGTTTTGTCATGTAATACCTTTTTTTTCTCCACCTATGGTAATTGAGAGTTATGCTGGGTATAGTAGCCTAGGCTTGCATTTGTTTTTTCTTAGGGTCTGTATGAGATCTACATACATAGATATTTCATAGTCTCTTGTGAGGAGTCTGGTGCAATTCTGGTAGGTCTGCTTTTATAGTTCCTTGACATTTTTCTCTTACTGCTTTTAATGCATTTTCTTTGTTTTGTGCATTTGGTGTTTTGACTATTATGTGATGGGAGAAATTTCTTTTCTGTTCCAACTTATTTGAAGTTCTGTAGGCTTCTTGTTAAAGATATTTACTGGCCCTTTAAGTTGGGAGTCTTCACTCTCTTCTATACCTATTATCCTTAAGTTTGTTCTCATGTATTCTGGATTTCCTGGATGATTTAGGTTAGGAGCTTTTTGCATTTTGTATTTTCTTTGACTGTTGTGTCAATGTTTTTACATGGTATCTTATGCACTTGAGAGTTCTCTTCTTTCTCTTGTATTCTGTTGGTGGTGCTTGAATCTATAACTCCTGATCTCTTCCCTAGGTTTTCTATCTCCAGGGTTGTCTCCCTTTTTGAGTTCTTTATTGTTTCTATTTCCATTTTTAAATCCTGGATAGTTTTGTTCAATTCCTTCACCTGTTTGTTTGTTTTTCCCTATAATTCTTTAAGGGATTTTTTGTATTTCTTCTTTAAGGACTTCTAGCTGTTTACCTGTGTTCTCCTGTATTTCTTTAAGGGAGTTATTTATGTCCTTCTTAATGTCCTCTATCATCATCATGAGATGTGATTTTTAAATCACAGTCTTGCTTTTCTGGTGTTTTGTGGTACCCAGGGCTCACTGTGGTGGGAGAATTGGGTTCTGATGATGCCAGGTAGACTTGGTTTCTGTTTCTTATATTCTTGCCCTTGCCTCTAGTCATCTGGTTATCTCTTGTGTTAGCTGGTCTTGCTGTCTCTAACTGTGGCTTGTCCCTCCTGCCAGCCTGTGTGTCAGTATTCCCAGGAGATCAGTTCTCGCTGGAAGGAATTTGGGTATAGAGAGCTTTGGCACAGAGTCAGCTCTGGGGTGCAGACAGAAACTGGAAGGATCCTGTCCCTGGCTGTTCCTTGGTTCCTGTGTTCTGATAGCTCTGGGCAGGTCTCTCTTGGGTCAGGAATTTGAGCGGAAGTAGTGGTCTTACCTGTACTCACAGGTATGTCAGCACTCCTTGGAGACCATTTCTCTCTGGGCAGAATTTGGATATGGAAAGCTGTAGCACAGGGTCAGCTCCAGGTTGCAGACAGATACCGGAAGGTTCTTGTCCTAGGCTACTCCTCAGTTCCTGTGAGCTGAGGGTTCTGGGCAGGTCCCTCTGAGCAGAAGTGGTGGTCTTGCCTGTGCTCACAGGTGTGTCCCCACTCCTAGGGGACCAGATTTCTCCTGTTGGTATTTGGGTATGGAGAGCTGTGCTGTAGAATCAGCTCCCAGTACAGACAGAAACTGGAAGGATCCTTGAAGTGAAACTTTCAAACATGTGCTTCATGTCTCTGAACTAAACAGGCTTAGGAACTTAACTTCCATCTTTTCCTCTTAAATGATGTCTTTAAATTGATCATGCTCAGTGACTGAAAGTTAATTTTCATTGCCACCTTGACAAGGTCTTAGAATTCCTCAGAAACACATCTGTTGCCATATCTATGAAGGCATTTCAGAAGGGTCTAACTCTAGAGGAGGGAAGACTCACTAGAAAACTGAGCTGGATGTATAGACTGAATAAAAGGGTATAAAGGAGTCCCAGATCAGCTTGGAATACATAATGTCACGTTGTTACAAAAGAGAGGGGGAGGCTGGAGAGATTGCTTAGTGGCTAATGGCATTTTTTATTCTTGGAGAGAATCCAAGTTCTATGCCTAGCTCCTATTTTGGGCAGTTCAAAACCACCCATAATTCAGCTCCAGGGAATTAGATGCCCTCTTCTGGCTTCTGCTAGCTTCTTTGCTCATATGCATAAACCCACCCACAGACACATGCAAAGATATAGTTAGGAAAAAGTAATAAAAAGTTGAAATCACTTGTCAAATGCCTAATATAGCAAGTAATGATGTGGCTTTTCATTGCTAGGATGTGATTTATGTGATTTAATGCCATATTCTTCCAAGAGTGCTAATACATTTGACCACATGGGTAGGCAGATGTCATCTCAATATCAACCCCCTCCTCTGGTGCAGTGGGAAGGAAGCCTTAGGTAAGTGCAGAACAATATTGTTTTGGTTGTGGAATGAGTGAGTATGTAAATACAGGGAATAATTGGGCTGTGACATGAGGTGAGATTTATTCATAATTCATATTTATTCAGAGATGGTTGAGTCAGTTGTCTTAGATATAAGCTAAAGAGCAGCTTATGGTATTTATATTGAGTCCAGAGTGACTATCAACAGATAAAATGGTGCTTCTTCAGTTCTGAGGCTATTAATACCACTTTCAATGCTTACCTGGCTTTCCTTAAATGGACCCTGAATTCTCTGCATGGTAAAAAGTCTAAACAAATTTTCTCTTGGTTGCTAGACATTTTGCAAGGGAGTTTCCACCTAGGTTTACCATGCATTATGTTGCTTGGAAACCTGTCATCTCTACCTGCAGTAGAGGTAGCTAATTCTTTCCATTTAATTATCCAATACAGATGCAGAGGATATATGTAAAAGTCTGTGGGCTCCTGAACAGTTCCTAAAGACAGCCTGTCTGTCTTTTGAGACAGTAGCATGATAATTCACAGATGTACTGCAGAGTTCCTTAGCAATGTCACCTCCATAATGACCTGACAAAGCCATTCATGCGTGAATGAGTCCACAATTCAACATCAACTGCAGCTTTATTTTAGTTTGAGAGAGATGATAATGCCCCTGCAAAATCCCAGTGTGAACAATTTTATCTGCAGGCTTTGATTTTATTTAAGTGAGTGCCAAGTGTTGACCAGGTACAGTCATAGCCCACACTGGCAAGATTAACAACATAAAACACAAGCAAATGTCCATGAAGGAGATGTGAGTTCTGGAATAGCCCAACTCATCAGGGAAATAATCATTCTTTCTCTGTCACTAGGGACCCTCTATAGTTCAGTACAAGTGCTCTAAACTTAGACAGGCAATGCTGATTGAGAGACTTGCATGACAAAAACAGCTTCATATACAGAGAGGATTTTTTTTTTAAAGGTCCAGCCAGTATGCAGTACCCAGGGAACTCTGCACCTTTGTAAAACATAAAAATTAAGTGCTATAAAAACAAATACACTGATTACACTAATAGAAATACTCTTGGGTTCAAAATTACTGGGTTTTAGGGGGAAAAAAGAAGAAGAAGAAAGAAAGCAAATGCTCACCTTGGAAATATTAGTGAAGACAATGACTTCGGCATCCAGATGTTTAGGTGTTTTTATCCAGCTCTAAAGGAGTTGACTCAGCCAGTGTGCTAGTAAGGATGATGCTGCACCACTCAGAGTTCTGAAGAAGTCTTTCAAATGCACCATCAAGAATAACCCTGCAGTAGGGTGGAGCACAGCTTCTCCAGAATAAGGCTGAAGACATGCCCAAGGAAAGCTCAAGTTTTTAGAAAGAGTAACTAAATTTAAAAAAATGTGGCGAATGGCTATGCCTCCAGACCAGGAGGGGCACTGATGTCATTCCTGATTCAGAACACTTCCACCAGAATTGTGGTCCTGGAAATCATTTCTTCAGGTGTTGGTTTTCTGTCCATTTGGTGGCACTGTTGCACTATGTAATACTGTGTTGGGGCTTGGTTATGAAGGTGAATCTTCATCACTACCAAGGGCCACCTTTTCTTGCCAGGGTAAGCAGCAATGTGTTGTGGCTGTAAATCTTCTCCATTTGGAAGAAGTATCTTTCACTCCTAGCATGGAAGAAGGTTACAGTGTCCAAAGGGGTCAGCAGGAGTCTGTGGCTTCTGGATCCTGTGAATTCCCAAAACCTCTGTGTCAATACTGCTACCACAGAGAATGGTAAATCTTAATAGGTCTGTGTTGCAGGGAAGAGCTAGGAAGCTTTTTGACTGGAAAAGTGAACCTAAATAGTGAGACACCTACTGCTCTCTTAATAAACCATGTGGATGGGTACCTGTGAGGCAGAGGATTTCTAGCCGTCCATGAATGGGATGAAGATGACATCAAGTCTTCTTGTCCTGTTTAGCATCATGCCCTTCTCTCCAGGAAAGGAACTGATGACTGAAAGTAGGGACACATGTGATGTTAATGCTAACTTGCATGGCCAGGTGAGACTCACTTTGAAATGCAGTTCCTTTCTTCAGGTAATTAGCTGACTGCTGATATACAGAAGGTATCACACCACACCCATGGTTACAATATCAACATCGCCTTCAGTTTGGGTGAGGCTCAGGTTCTGACTTCTCTAAAACTACCTCTTGGCACAATTTGTCATGTTTTGACAAGCAGTAAACTCAACTTTGCCATTTCAAAGGGGGCAGTTTGAGCTGTACCGCCTTTAGGTCTGGATGGGTTCTCCAGTGAGTCATTTTCTAGCTGTGTGAACCTGAGCCAGCCAAAACCCTTCTCTGAGCTTTTGTTCCTCATTAAGGAATGCAATACCCTTTGTATTGCATGGATTAAACTATGGATATAAAGGCAGCACAGCCCATCACAGAATGGTCAAATGCTGCTATATACAAACTATCATTGTCCATATGTTCAAAACTACCATATTTCCTTGTTTTTGTTTGGTTTTGGTTTGGGGTTAGTTTCCTATAACTTTTATTGCCACAAAGGAAAACAAAGCCAACAAGGGACACATTAGAAACCTACAGTGTAAGTCTATATGGCAGAGTATGTGTGTGTGGTAGGGTATAATTCCTCTTTAATTCACCCCAGTCTCTGATGATGTTTATAGACTGAATTATTGGATCCTTTTCAAGAATTTACTGACTTATATTAAGATGCAATTCACATGCCACAAAAGATGTTTGGTGTATCTTCCCCAACTGACTGGTTGGGTGGTTGACTTATTTTTCTCCTATTTATTTACCTGTTTATTTATTTTCCATTTATCATTCTGTGACTTGTGCTGACCTGGAACGCATGATCCTCCTGCCTCAGTATTCAAAGTGATGTATTAATAAATCTGTACTACCACACAGGGAAACACCACTATCTCACACAGCATACAGAGTGGCTCTTAGTCCATTCTGATTCACACAGATGTCACCACTGTCTCATCTCATGCCATCTTCATTTTCCTCATGTGAAGCTATGACCCTTCGCTTCAATAAAGAATAGGCTATAATCTAAAGATCACAATTGCCAACCACCTCATTCAGCCTTTATGTACACACCCAACACACATAGACAACCCATTTATAAAGGCCTTGCATCCGGGCTATTTGGGAATCTCTAATCATTCTCTGGATAATAAGATAGACTGAGGACAGATTTCAGTGGCCATGTGAGGTAAGGTCACCAGAAGCAGCCTGGGAAATCTTTCTTTGGGACCTCCATTTGTATAAAGCTGGGTTCCTGACTACACCCCAGGAAAGAATTAACACAGGTGTAAATATAGCAAGAATTTTATAGGTTGAATCCCCAGAACTTCAGAATAAGAAAAAAGTTAGAGGAAGAAGAAGAGGACATGATTAACTGAACTGAGATGCCCATCACATCTAATTGAGATGCAATTCACATGACACAAAAGATGTTTGGTGTGTCTTTCCCAGCTGACTGGGAACAGAACACCCTAACGTGATGGGGCTCAGTTTAGTTTCATTTGATGTAAGGAAAATAAAATGACATAGATTCTTTTTCTATAAGGGTCTTAGGTTTAATTACCTTCTTAGAATTTGTGGTTATCTGAAAATATATTATCTACTTGCTTTTAATATAAACTTACAACAATTTATAGTGCTTTTTAAAATTGACATATTAAAAAGTTTATGTACTTACAGAGTATTTTGACATACTTATATTATGGGACTATTAGATTAAATTCATAAATACATCCAGCACTACACAAACACTGCTTCTGTATTTGTTGAAAGCATCACTCTCAGTAGTTGTGGAATTTATTAATTATGGTCATCATTCTAGTGCTAGATTACTAAGCTAATTCCTGAAGGCTAACTGAAACTTTGTACCCTTTGACAGATATCTCCACCTTTCCCATCCTTAACCTTTCCTCCTTTCCTTCAAAGAATTTCTGCCATTTATGACAACATGGAGGACAGCAGAGGACATTACATTATATCAAAGGGTGAGGGCAGGGTGACAAATACTTGTGATTACATCTTTCTGGAGTTTATTTGTCACTGTGGTAGCTGCTTAGGGCCATCTCTATGTCCCAGACACCTTCACAGACTATGTGGCAGATTCCTAAGGTCTACTAAACTCCCAAAGTGTTTTGCAAAACCTCAACAACTCATTCTTCTGTGTCTCTCTATGCTTTGGATAAGTTTGTCATTTGACCCACCAGGCCATGCATTGCCCAGAGCAGTCATACTGTTCTGATAGTTTTTAGCAAGAGTTTTAGACAAAAATCTTGACTCCTCTAAGCTCTTAGCATCGATCCTCTAACATATACAAATCTTTTTAGGTAGATCTTTCATTAAACCACCAGGCAGGTGCAGTTCTTTGTGAATAAGGCCCTTTCTGTTTTTGAGATTGCTGCTGAGGTAAGGCAGGGGGTAGGAATGAGCCTGATACTAGGTTACAATCAATCTCCCTGTTTTTAGTTTCTGAGACTTAGCTGCTTTTCTTGTATGAATACTCCCTTGGCACTGACAGCCTTTGGTTAATTTCTAGAGGTTTACAACAGCTGCTTCTGACTATTAAATTTTTCCAGTTCTTTTGTAGAAGAGTGAGTGAACTTTCACTACCACACTTTATTTACCATACATAGGATATGTATCAATCATGCTCTAGTGGAAAATCAGGTAAGGGTATAAGGGCAGGACAAACTGAACTCGATGGGCTTGAAAAGCCAAAAATGGCACAAAGTTGGGTAGGTGGAGAGGGGTGGGTCTGAGAGATGCTGGGGAAGCTGGAAGAAGATGAACACAATACATTGTACAAATCAAGAACCTGTCAGTTTAGACCAGTGAGGTCAGTTAAATACTGGCCTTGGCTACAAAACACAGTGTCTTGGTGCAGAGAAAGATCAAAGACACAAGCAATTTTAATTTCACCATTCGTTAGTAAGGAAAAAATGTGGACTTAAAGGGGAGGGTTGTGTATGAGGTTGTCAGACACCGAATTTGCTAAAATGGAGACTTCTGATTTAGGCCCACAAGGGAAATAAAAATAAATACAATGTTGGCTAAGCCTTGCATTTTGGGGTTGCTAGAGGCCAGACTTTTGCCTTTTAAAATCTCTGATTATATCCACAGTTAAAATGACCACATTCTCCAGTTAGGAATGGTGGTCTTTCTTCAGCCTGATAATGTCTTGGGATCCTTCACTTAGTAAATTTCTGTTGAGTAGTTGATATTCATTAAGTTGGTAGTTTGGTAGAGATGGAGTTAAGAAAGATGGAGCTATTATGTTCAGTAGCTAGATGGGCATGCGCAGGCTTGAGTGTCAAGGTGGATATGCCTGAGGCTGAGGGTGGTGAGTAATGCAGACAAAGGTGAACTCTAAGATTGCTTTCGTTCTGATGCTAAGCAAGCATTTGTTAGGCTAACACTCTTGTTTGGGTGTCTCTTTTAAAAAGGAGAATCATCTCCAAAGGCCTTCTTGACTAGTGTTGTCTGCTTTGTTGATACTTTTGAGCTTTAGCCAGAGAGAAATTTAAAGCAGTGTGCTGGTTAGTTTTTTGCCACATTGAAAGGAGAGCTAGTGTCTTCTGGGAAGAGGAACCTCAGTTGAAAGAAAATTATGCCACCAACAGACTGGCATTTAGTCTGTGGGGGCATTTTCTTGACTAATGATTGATGTGGGAAGGCCCAGCTCATTTTGGCCAGTACCACTCCAGGGCAGGAAGTTCTAGGGTATATAAGAAAGCAAGTGTAGCTAGCCAACAATCAGCATTTTCCATGATCTTTGCTATAGCTCCTGCCTTGAGTTCCTTCCCTGCCTCCACTTCACGATGGATTATAGATTCTAAGATGAATAAACCCCTTTCTCCCTAAATTGCTTCTGGTCAATGTTTTTATCACAGCAATAGAAAGCACTCTAGAACAACCAGATTCTGGGCGTATGCCTTTATTTCTGTCCCAACCCTCCTTAGTTTCCCTTTTGTATTCTGCCTCAGGCCCACATCTCCAGTCTCGTTACTTGCTGTGTGTCACAGTGGTCCAAAATACAAGCCAAAGCCCAGTGATGACCACACTGACACATTATAAGGTGTCTGAGTGGGTAATGTGGATTGATGAGACCTGAGGCTGGCATGGGTAGCTATTTACTCCGGTCTAAGGGAAGGAACATGCTTTCAGTGATGGAGGGAATTGCAAAGCAAGCAGGAGCGGTTTGTGGGGTGTGGGGGTGTGGCCCTCTGGGAGATGCCATCGCAAGGTGCAGCAAAAAGGTGGAGTACCTGCAAAATAAGACATGGACCGAGCTGTGGACAGTGTAAGCATTGCACAGCCGTGTCTGATGGCGGTGGTTTCAGTATGGCTCAGGCCGTTGAATCAGGCGTGCATTAACAAACGTGAAACCACACACAAAATCTACCTTGATCTCTACTGCCCCTACCGAACTCTGAGTTATAAGCGGTCACCAGACCCCAGGAAGTACAAGCTATTAAAATGAATTCAAATGGTCTTATGGAGACAGTGGGAAGAAATGGCACCAGAGAAAAGCATGATCCTCTTGGGTGAATAGAATAGTTTCTTCTGAGGATGCTTCCAGGTTAGAAGGAACATGTGTGGCAAGTGAGCTTCAGAGAAAGCAGGGCTGAGAACCACAAGGACATGAATAGGAGAACTGAGTGCTGGGTGCCTTAGAGTCACCACCAGATGACACATCAGGAGAGTTAACCAATGACCCTGGAAAATGGTTAAACTGCTTTGGGGAGATGGGGGTAACTGGCCAAAGTTCTGTGACTCCCCATCACTCTTTCCAATGTTGGGGTCAGAGGGCAGCGGCGGCTCCAGAAAGACCACACCAGGCCAAAAGTTCCACTTAAGGTTTATTGAGAAGAGAAAGGGCAAAGGTGGCAGCAGAAAGAGAAGAGGGGGAGGGGTGCTCCTCTTATATATACACAGATGGTGACATGGTCACAGGTAAAGGTGAGTCCAATGGATTCTGGGAATTTGTTGGCTGTTGTCTTGGTAACAGGTGTACAGGTTGCAATGTCACCTATGTGATGTCACAGGTTTCAGAGGTCCTAGTACCAACAATTGCCCTCAGTGTTTAAGCTATAATCCCCACTGTGGTATTACATTAACCCCACTAAAATATGTCAGCCCCAAATGTATCGCCTCCATCCTCAAGGATCACGGTTCTATGTGGAAGAAGAGGGACAATGATTTTAGGAACCAGACATAGTAGGGTGGATGCACATAGGAACTCACAGTGTTCTTACAAGACCTGGACAAGCTTACACCAGACCAAAAACAGTGCTGGAGAAGGGGAAGAGAACACCAACTCTCATTCATCCCTAAGGAAGAAAAAGCTATTTGTAATTCATGCGTCCAGGGAGAGAGAAAATGTGTTTTCTCCAATGGCATGCACTGGGTTATCAACCACAATCCAGGGCAGGGTTGGCATATGGTCCAACATAAAATGGATTCCTTGCTTTTTTGATGGACTTTTGTTTTGGTCTTTTTTACTTGCTGTTTTGTATTTGTTTTAACCTTTGCATTATGTTTTATTGAGAGAGAGAGAGACACATACACACACACACACACATACACACACACACACCCACACACACACACACACAGAGAGAGAGAGAGAGAGAGAGAGAGAGAGAGAGAGAGAGAGAGAGAGAGAGAGAGCATGAAATTGGATGGGTATGAAGATTGGAAGAATCTGAGAGGAGTTGAGGAATAGAAAGAATATTATAAAATATATTGTATATAAAAATTAATAATAAAAAAGACTAAAAAAAGTAAGTCTTGAGTGATAAATCTTATTCCACTGACTTGCTGTAGCTCTGGGAGGATGCTGTGGTTCTCGGGATGTCCACCTGAGAGTGTGAATTGGGGCATATAACCCCTGACTACCATCTCTACTGTGATCCCAGTGGGAGGAGAAAACGGGTTGCTGTAGTTTGATTTCTGTTGCCATGATAAAGCACTCTGATCACAAACAACACAAGAAAGGATCTATTTGTCTTACTCTGCAGGTCACAGTTTGTCATTGAGGGAGTCAGGGCAGGCATTCAGCTGGAAGCAGAAAACAGGGAGGGATGCTGCTTGCTGGATATTTTGCTGACTCATGCTCAGGTAGTGTTTTTGCTCAGTTCTGGATCACCTACTTCTGGAAGGTGCTACTCACGGGTGGGCTAGGGCCTCCTAACCCAATAACCACGACAGTCTCCCATCCATAGGCCAATTTGATACAAGCAATTCCTCAGTGGAGGCTTTCCTCTCAGATAACTCTAGGCCGAGACAGTTAAGGAGAATTAGGGCACAGGTCAAGGAGGTAGTGGTTCCCCTGGCTTGGCAACCACTGGGACAGAATGTCAGGATATCAGTAAAGGAGAGGCTCTGGGAAGCTATGTGTATTCTACTTTGGGAGGCAGTCAGATCGGAGGCCTTAAGTGAAGGGTCCAAGTATTTCCAGCAATTTAATGCTGACTGTACAATTTCTTTTTTTATTATTTATTTATTTATTTATTTATTTATTTATTTATTTATTTATTTTTAAATTTTATTCGATATATTTTTTATTTACATTTCAAATGATTTCCCCTTTTCTGGTTCCCCACTCCCCGAAAGTCACATAAGCCCCCTTCCCTCCCTCTGTTCTACCACCTATCCCTTCCCACTTCCCTGTTCTGGTTTTGTCTTATACTGCTACACTGGGTCTTTCCAGAACTAGGGGCCACTCCTCCGTTCTTCTTGTACCTCATTTGAAGTGTGGATTATGTTTTGCATATTCCAGTTTTCCAAGTTAATATCTACTTATTAGTGAGTGCATACCATGATTGATCTTTTGAGACTGGGTTACCTCACTTAGTATGATGTTCTCCAGCTCCATCCATTTGCCTAAGAATTTAGTGAATTCATTGTTTCTAATGGCTGAATAGTACTCCATTGTGTAGATATACCACATTTTTTGCATCCATTCTTCTATTGAGGGATACCTGTGTTCTTTCCAGCTTCTGGCTATTATAAATAGGGCTGCTATGAACATAGTGGAACATATATCCTTATTACATGGTGGGGAATCCTCTGGGTATATGCCCAGGAGTGGTATAGCAGCATCTTCTGGAAGTGACATGCCCAGTTTTCTGAGGGACTGCCAGACTGATTTCCAGAGTGGTTGTAGTAATTTGCAACCCCACCAGCAGTGGAGGAGTGTTCCTCTTTCTCCACATCCTCACCAACATCTGCTGTCTCCTGAGTTTTTAATCTTAGCCATTCTGACTGGTGTAAGGTGAAATCTCAGGGTTGTTTTGATTTGCATTTCTCTGATGACTAGTGAAGTTGAGCATTTTTTAAGATGTTTCTCCGCCATCCGAAGTTCTTCAGGTGAGAATTCTTTGTTTAACTCTGTACCCCATTTTTAATAGGGTTATCTGGTTTTCTGGGGTCTAACTTCTTGAGTTCTTTGTATATATTGGATATTAGCCCTCTATCTGATGTAGGGTTGGAGAAGATCTTAGAAGACTCACCTGCCAGGTGGTGGTGGCACACGCCTTTAATCCCAGCACTTGGGAGGCAGAAGCAGGCGGATTTCTGAGTTCGAGGCCAACCTGGTCTACAGAGTGAGTTCCAGGACAGCCAGGGCTATACAGAGAAACCCTGTCTCGGAAAAAAAAAAAAGATAACTGCATCCTGCCTGGAAAGTCAGTCAAGCTAAGGTCCCAGGCAGGCTTGGTGTTTTCCTATGGATCAAGCAAGGTCAACCTGCTTGATTTTTCCATGAATACATTCAGTGAACAATGCTTTAATGGGTAATAAGACACATCCAGATTGGAAGAATGAGGTTGATATTTTGCTTCAGAGAGGATGGTTGTAATACCATTGTATCATATATTCCAAAGCAGCAAGAGGAGAGGATATTTGGGTGTTATCACCACAGAGTCCACAAATGACTGAAGTAATAGTAACTTAAATAATTTGAGTTACTTAAAACATGGTGTGGACTTCGACTAAAATATCACTGTCTACCCTGTAAAGCTGTCTAGTATCTGCCACTAACATTTTAAAAGGTGAACATTGTGGCATCCGCTCTCACCAGTGTGGTCCATATAGTCTTTTCTGGATAGTTTAGGGCCTTCAGGACTCTGGACAATCCTCTCTACCACACCAGTCGTGCCAGGTGGGCTACTGTGTCTGCTACCCTGAAAAAGCTCAACTTTGGTTGCCATGGTTTCCAGAGAGCACAGGGATGGTTAGTACTAGAGCCCAGAGGTGGCACTCTGTCAAAGTTGGGTCTTATTGGAAATGAGATGCTCGTAGGCCTCACAGAAAAATATATGACAATGACTCACTTTTAATTAGAACACAACATGGTGACATTAGAGTGTCTGACAGCATTTGTAAATTCTCAGATGCAGAAATCACTAAGGAGATGGCTCCCGGCATCAGGAAAAGTGATTTTAATTGAGAAAGGTTCACACAGATCTGCAGAAAGAGAAGTGGATATGTATTATCTACATTTAGACGTATGTGGCTATGTATTTATGAATAGACATGGCTGGATAGATATCATTATTAATTTTTTCACTCTCTGAGTAGTTAATGCCTGCCTCTATGTATCAGGGAGGGGGACATTTTCTTTCTCTTTTCCTTTAAAAAGGAATTATTTTTGACTTTATGTGTATGAGTATTTTGCCTGCATTTATATATGTGTACTGTGGGTGTGCTTTGTGTCAGAAGAGGCTGAAGGGGGTACGGGATCCTCTGGGACCAGGGTTATAGGCCATTGTGAGCTACCACGTGGGGTCTGGGAACTGAACCTGGGCCTTCATCAAGAGCAACATGTACTATTGACCACTGAGACATCCAGTCATATATATATATAAAATTTGGAAAGGCTCTCAGTATATAGCTCAGCTTGTCTCGAACGTGTCAGCTTACTGTTCCCATCTCCCAAGGGCTAGGAACACATATTTCTATCAGCACACCCAGCTTGCACTTTCTTGTCTATCTGCCTTCATCCCTTTCCACTGACTACTTGGGAAGTCCAGGACCTTGTTGGTCACACTGTGTCCTAGACTAATATCTGTCGCTGTTGTAAAAGACTCTGACAAGAAAAGCAACTTGGGCAAGAAAAAAATTTATTTTAACTCATAATTCCAGGCGATGCCATTCACTGTGGGATTTATGTTGAGGTCAAATGTTTATTAAGCAAGCAGCAACATGATAAACGTTTGAAGTAATGTCCATCCCTTAGCATACTATATAGTCTACTCAAGTTTTTCAGAGGATGGGAGGTCTTGTACCATAGAGACGGGGAGCAGCTAACATGTGGCCTATACTACGAGACAGAGGTTGAAGAGTGGGGCACAGAGACTTATTGAAGGGCATAAAGACTCTAATGCCAAATAAAATTTATACTACATGCTGCTGGTTAAGATGGCTGCCTTTGGATATCTGAAGCAGAAAAATGAGTAATAAGTGTGAGTTTTGTGTGATTTGCTAGGTAGCTAGTTCTGACAAGTGGCTACTTTTTGTAATTCTTTATAAATGACCTTGGCCTAAGGCATGCACTTTGACCCATACCAATGTGTATTGCATCTGTTGGCACTCACTGCATCTCCTTTCTATTCTCCATCCCTTGAGACCTTCCAGCCCTTGCCTTCCAGCTCAGCTCTGGCACCCATGATGTATGATATGGCCTACTCTATCTCTGGGTAGGAAAGGGAAGCATGGTTAACCTGTGACCCATATACATGATAGGGTCACTTGTCTACCCGAAGTCAGCTGGCCATTTAGTGTCTAGCAATCTGGAAAAAACCAATCTCTCTCTCTGGGAACGGCACAGGCGTCCCTGTTACACCAGGTGGTCTCACAAATCTATTTTAAAAATACTCGAATTTCTGCTTTGTTACTGTTAAAAAAACTCATGATACTGTTTCCATGTTGGATTGTACTTTTCGAGGAAACCTAAATCTGTGTTCCTAGCATCGTGGTTATTTCCATTTGACTCCGAAATAAGCTATCTCTTTTCTCTGGGAGGTGAGAGCTATGCTTTCCACCAACATTTATAATCTGACCAAAACACAAAGGCTCGTGGATATACACATGGATGCCACCCAGCACACATTTTGGTATATAAGGGATACGCAGAATTTCCAGGCACACAGAGCTGGTGACCAACAAGTGTCAAGATACAGCCGAGACAGTGGGAAGCTGCAGTGTCTTTTGTGTGAAGAACTTCATGTGTGCATCTCATTTGTAATTATAATTATTTCCCTTGGAAACCAGGGGACCTAGGCCTTTATTTTATGAAGTGCTAAAACTAATTACCCACAACAAATCCAGTCTCTGCTTAGTTTGTTCCTCAGACTTCGAAGTGAATATCTGTTTATCTCTTAATGGGAGCCTCTTGGCCATGGCACAGCAGTGCTTTGATAGGGGCAGGGCGGGGGGGGGGGGGGGGCAGGAAGGGGCGGTGCAGGCGTGAAGCTCAGAGCCCTCTCAAACCACCAGTGAATTACAGGAAACTGAGCCAGTGCCTACAGATTTTCTCCATCCTATGCCTCAAAGTCCACTGTAGAGTTCTGGGTTCTGGATTTGGAAACAAAGAGCAGAGTTGGGTCTACAGAATTCAGGGTCCAGATCACAGCAAGAAGAATTCAACAACCCAATGCCTTGTTGACACCCAGGAAAGAACATGGCTGGCTTTCTATATATCAAATGAAATATCATTTGATGAGTTACACCTTCAGTTTCTCCTGAGGACACTTGGGGAATGCTGGCCCTGTACCCCCAGGTATAACTTCCTGAGTTCTTGGCCAGAAAAATACAAGGAGAATTAGGTGACTACTAAAAATGAAGCCAGCCATTTAAATTAAAAGCAGAGAGTATATTTTAATCATACCTGGCTACAGCTTTCACTCGGTTCCCAAATATTAAAATTTCCCTTTCATTTCTTGGATGAGTAATCTTAGCCTGATTAATTGGAAGCACTAGGTTCCTGCCACTTCCACATATTATCCCTGGAGGGGATTGTGCTTCAGAGACAAATGTGAACAGGAAGTACTGTATTATCTTGCTTTTGGCACAGCAAATAAAGAGAGGGAATCTGAAATCATTTATTTCCAGCCTTGGCAAACAGCCGTGGGGGATCATGGCCCAGCTGTGAAGCACTGAATGATGGCGAACATGTGGCCTTCCGCTACCGGCAGGCAGACTGATGCCCCCCTGTACCATTTGCTAAGTCAGAAACATCGAACTGTTATGGAATCAATTCTAGCTGAAACAACAATCTCCTTTATCACTGCAGCTGGGCAGAGTGTGGGAAATATTTTCCCTCTGAAAAATTAATACCTTGAATTGGCCAAGCAGTTAATCCAAGATGTTCTTTTTTGGGGGGACAAATGGTTAAATTTTTACCCAGGGGAGAGGGAATGGAGTTGGAAGATAATGTTGACCTTTTAGGGTGTTTAACAAACAAGGGACAGTAGGAATGATGACATTTATGTGTAATGCCAGTGTGGTGGTTGTTCCTGGTTGTCAACCTGCCTACACCTGGAATTAACTAAAACCCAAGCATCTGGGCACACTTCTGAGGGATTTTTCTTCCGGTGGTAGCCTATTTAAAGGCATGGAAGAAGAAAGCTTTTGTTTTTTTTTTTGTCTGCTTCTGTTTGCTCTTGTTGGCAGCTTCATTCCTGTGCTGGCATTAGAGCCTACTTTTTCAGGATTCCAGCACATACTGAAAACCAGCTGAGCACCCAGCCTCATGGACTGAACAACTACAGGATTCTTGGACTTTCTATTGGTAGACAGCCATTGTTGGTTAGCTGGACACTACCTGTAAGCCACTTTATAAAAGATTCCCTTTAAATATGTCTATAAATGAGTATATATGTTGTATATAATGAATATAGTTATACATACATATATAGTTATATATACATATGTAGTATATATAAAAGTCATAAACATATATGTTTATGTTCAATATTCAATATATACATATATGTGTATATATGGATACATGTGCATATATTTTTTTCTATCAGGTTTGTTCCTCTAGAGAACCCTGACTAATAAAGCCCATAACTGAGAATCTGAAGGAGGAGAATTCTAAATTCAAGGTGGACTAAGCTATGAAGAGAGATTTTGCCTCCAAATTAAAAAAAAATAACTTCCAGAAGCTTCTCTCATATACTTTAACACTTAACACTTCTGACATACCATGGATAAGGTACAAGATGATGTTGGTACATATATTTGCCTTGGAGTTCAAACCCACTTCCTGTATCCTTTCTTAAGTTTTTGCAAGCCTAATTTCTAAGATAAATTAGTCTTATTTGCTAAAGTGATCCAACAAGTTCCTTAAAAATACTTTTCAAATAATCAAAAAGTCAGACTTAGGCTGGGATATACAGAGGTTGCTATGGTTACCAGACTAGTTATACATGTCTGCCACTGTCTGGCTCCAAAATGATAGGTATTTGATTGATCCACTTAAGAACTATATAGACAGGTCACAGTGTTAACTTTAAATTTCTATCATATTACCCGGGATGTGGGGATATCTCCGCAGGATTGTAAACATTTTATTTGCCTTACTGATTCTTTGAGCAAATGATTGATTTTATAATCCCTTTCATACAGTCAAGGGTTAACAAGGCCTTTGGAACTCTGCTTTTCCATGGCATGCAGAGGAATGACCCAGAAGACAGAGTGCCACTATTCACTCATTGCAGATGGAGTAAGTCCAGTGGATTACAATCAGATACGCCATATGAAGTCTAACAGACAGATCTCCAATGAAATGCCTAGGAGTAACTGGGAGTGCGTGTATGGACATCCCGAGAACCAGCAGTATCTACTTGAAACTGGTTGCTCAGCGTCTGGCACTCACACAGAGAGAGACCATGTATGACACTCTCATCCTCTTGAGTCCAAAGGGTGGGTCTGCTGAGTCAGAATCTGTCCTCTTAGACAGGGGCATCTGTGACGGAAGTCTCATTGTGGGAACACCTAGCTCCCAACCCTTTCTATTACAAACCTACTTTGCTTTGGGAAGTCATCCCTCAGTCCTTGGGGGCTGTCCGAGAAGGGGGTGGGATGGTGGGGTCAGGGTTCACTGCTCTTCCTAAGCTAGGAAGAGAACCCATAGAGTAAGCTTACCAACGTGTTCTCCGGTGCCTAAAGGCTACTCTAGTTTATAGATTTCTGATGCTGTAACTCAGGATTTGGCTTTGTGAGCTCTGCCTCATCCTTAGAATAACTCCTCCCCTTAGCTAATCATTTTTTATTCTCTATAATCTTTTAATCCCAGCTGAATCATGGCCTCTCATTTTAACTGTTATGGGGACATCTCTGTGCGGTAGCTATAAAGGAATCTGGATTTTTTTTAAAGAAATTCTCCGGGACTTAGACTCTGAATATCCAAAGATGCCTTTTAATGTTTGTACATTCTGGACCATTGTGCAATCTCTTAGTGGTCTTTATAACAACCACAATAGGGCAACTATAGACAGCTCAAAGATCTTCTGACTTTATGTGCAGTTTCATTTAAGCCTATCTGTCTCTATCTATCTATCTATCTATCTATCTATCTATCTATCTATCTATCTATATCTATCTATCTATCTATATCTATATATCTATTATCGATTATCTATTATTTCTTATATGCTTACATACTTGAGGGAAGGAGTTTGCTCCTTAGCTGCCTGGAAGAATGTCATTGGTCTGAAGCACCCATGCAAATCCCTTTCTCCTTGCTAGTGGCAGGCTTAGGAAGGGCATGAAATACACATTTGGACAGTGAGACAAGAGGAGGAATAGTAGGTGGGGGCATCAGGGACAGGCGTCTCCAAAAGCTTTATAATGAGAAGGGCATCCTGTCATGGGCAGCAACATGGATAAGGCTGGAGGACGTGATGGCAGGAACAGAGCTGACACAGAGGGCGCGTGCTGCATGATCTCATTTATATGAGAAGACAAAAATGTCAGACTCAGAAGCAGAGGGTGGAATCATGCTTGCAGGGGTCAGGGCTGGGGGAAAGTTTGGAAGTGTTGATCACAAGGTCTGAACTTTCAGGCATAAACTGAATAAGTTTGGGTGGCCAGATACAGAATGACTATTATAGTCTATAACAATGTTCGTATATGTGAAATTTGTCAAAAAAGGAGAGGTCAGGTGTTCTCACTGTTCACACAGGGGTTTGTGTTCATGCACGTATATGTACACACATTCGCACTGAAAACTGGGGCAGAGAATATGCCAATTTGCTTGTTTTTAGTAATAATCTCACAGAAAATATATAACAAGGCATCAAGGTACGTGTGGTGGTGCATATCTTTAAGCCAAACACTTGGGAGGCACAAACAGTCTTGACCCTGTGAGTTCAAGTCCAGCTTGGTTTACACAGCAAATTCCAGGCCAGCTAGGGCTTCATAGTGAGGCACTTTCTAACAGCAGCAGCAGCAGCAACAACAACAACAAAAACAACAACCACCACTACCACCACCACTACCACCACCAATAAAAACAAAAAGGGAAAATAACCATGTCACAACTGGGTCTTACTGTGCATGACTCTAGTCCTAATACCCAGAAGGCTAAGGCAGGAGAATCAAGGGCAGCATGAACTACATGGTAAGTGCTTGTCTCAAAAATCTAACCCAATAAAATCAAAACTGCAAAACACCGCCTCCAGATGCAGTCCTCCCCAAATCCCATCAACAAATATCATGTTGTATACCTTAAATATATATAACGGTGGCAATGTTCTCCCTTCTTTATCTCATTTATATGAGAAGACAGAAATGTCAGACTCAGAAGCAGAGGGTGGAATCATGCTTGCAGGGCTCAGGGCTGGGGGAAAGTTTGGAAGTCAGCCTTGCTTCCCTTGTGGTCACGTCACTGAGATTCATCCTTGTTGCGCCCCATTGGCAGGATGCCCTTATCATTGTAAAGTCACAGCAGACACCTCTCTCTGTGCCCTCAGCTGCTCTTCCTCTTCCCATTTCACTGTCCAAATGCATATTTCATGCCCTTCCTGATCCTGCCACTAGCAAGGAGAAAGGGATTCACATGATTGCTTCAGACCAGTGACTAAGAAAAAGACTCTGTCCTCAAGTAAACAACTTATAGGACAAAAAAATAAAACAAACAAACAAACAAACAAAAACCCCCCCACAAAACAGTATTTAGACAAAACTACAAAGCAAGAAGGGAAGATTGGCAAGCCCCCATGCCTCATAAAAATAAGGGGGAAAAGTTAAAGGTACGTGGAGGAAGTAGTTACTTTTTAGTTTCTGCACATTGGAATGTGACATTTCTTGGCCTGCATCAACAGCTATTTTGGACCCAAGATTGGGGCTGAGGCCAAGAATTACAGAGCAGCAAAGCAGACATGGCTTGAGTCCTTGAAAATGGGGCTTTGAATCAGAATTACACAGAATTGTACCATAATTGCAGCAGAAGATGGAGGCTCCTTGTCCCTTGAGCAGGGTGTTACAGTTTTGATAATGTACAGTCCAACACACTCTAGGGAGATTACAGCCTTTGATCATCATAATAAAGATTTGCATTGGATTTAGAAAGTAGTGGAAATAAATATGCATTATTTTGTTTCCTACTTTGTATTACTTTATGTGTTACTTTATTTATGTATGTGAATATGTACACACATGCCACAGCAAGCATGTACAGGTCAGAGGGTAATTGTGGGAGTCCGTTCTCTCTTTCAACCATGTAGGACACAGTGATACAATGCCGGTTATCAGCCTCAGTGGCAGCAACAAGCACTTGTCCCTGCTTAGCTATCTCAACAGCCCTTTGGTTTTGAGAATGGCTTAGCTCTGTAGCCCACGCTGGCTACGACCCGAAATCCTGTTGTCTCAGCTTCCAAGTGCTGATATTACAGTTGCATCACACTACACCCAGCTGAATATGAAGTTTCTGAGAGAGTATTCAAGATTGGGAAGTAGTCAAAATGTTGTTTTAAGTATTCAAATGGGATTGTACTTGCTTGAGTTCACAGAATAATTAACTATAAATAAGCTGTTGACAAGGGGCTGGAGAGATGGCTCAGTGGTTGAAGCATTTGGTGTTCTTGTGGAATATCCCCAAACCACACAGTGACTTACAACTGCCTTTAGCTTCAGTTTCAGGGGATTCAATGCCTTCATAGGTACAATGTATGAACATGAAAGATAGATACAAATGTACGTTCCTTCATATGTGTGTGTGTGTGTGTGTGTGTGTGTGTGTGTGTGTAGAGGAAAAACACTCCTACAATGCAATAAGAATACATAAATTAAAATATTAAAAGAAAATATTTTTCTTTGTAATGCTAACATACCTATCTGTATTTTATTGATTAAAAGCTTGATCTAAACCAAGAAAAGAGGCCTCAAACTATTGTAACCACTTTCACATTTTTGAAAAAGCTCAGAAATACACAAAATGGCATCTTTGAGGGAGAGTGTTCATGGGCTCTCTCATTTCTCAGATTGTGGAGAGCTGGAGTGTTGTAGGATCAGAACAAATCACCTCATGATAGCTATAGCTACCTTAGCAACCTCGCGTTTTCATTCTCATGACTATTAGGTAAACCCCAAACAGACTCCTAGCTTCCTGAAATAAGAAGCCAAAGAATGTCACCAAATAGCATCTGATACCTACAGCAGAGGCTTCCATATTTAGTTTTAGCCTGCCTTCCTCATGTTTCTGCCAACATAATCTTAAAATACTTTGATTTATTACTTTATTGTATTCTCTTAATAGAAAAACTTTATGAAACAAAATCCCATGTTGAAATATGGCATTTCCGCCAACTTTAATTCATGGTCCTTAGGCCATACTTATTAATATTTGGCTCCATAATAATAACAACAAATTAAATAATAAAAGTTACTCATGCTGTAATAAATGAAATTGAATTAGTAACATCTGGCTCCTTGAGCTTTTGCAATGGCAAGGACAATGGCTGCCCTCTAGGTCACATCTTGTCACTTTAAGGAGGAGTCATGTGATATAGGTATGCGGCATGGGGCTGATGTCATGACTTTAAAACCTAGCATTGCTCTAAATAGGGGCATTAGGCTTTGAATTGGACAATAGTTGATGAGACAGGAAATCAAACTTAATATGATTAGATGGATTTGGACAACCCTCTCTTTCTCTCATCTATAAAAATGAAATAATTGTAACAGCCATGAAAATACAGCAGGAATGTAGAAAAAGCATCTGAAAGGTGACTTTACTCTGGCAAATACTCAGTAAATATTAGTCATTTTTTGCAGGGAACTTGACTTCTTACAAAGACGTGGCTGCCTGAGAAATCTCCACGCTTCTTGAGGAACAAAGAGGTCAACTGGCGACCATTTCCTCTGCTCAGGCACCATGATCTTACTTTAAGGAGGCCAAAGCTCAGTTGTGACTTCAGCAATGGACATTCCTTGTAATTTTAGAGTATGTAATGGATTTTTTGCTAAAGGTTTCTGAGGTCATGAGTTCTCCAGCATCTGAGAATATGTATCAGGATTTTCTATACTTATTTGGTCCCCCGTGGAAGTCTGCCTGTCTCAGGTAGTAAGACAGATAGACCTGCACTTGTCAAGTTCTAATCATTCTTCTGCATAGTACAATACAGAAACTCAGATTAGGATTTCATTGTTCAGGAGGCACAAACAATAGCAGGACCACTGTCTGAACATTTGCTGCACCAGTGGGCTTGCCCTAAGCATCCCACACATGCATCTTGGAGAAATAGCCATGTAAAACTGTAATGAACTCTATTGCCTAAATGAGCTGGAAGAGACTTACAGAGGTCCAGAGTCAAAGAAGCTTGTCTCATAGGCTGGGCTGAGCATGTCCACCTCTCTGCTATCTCCATGTTATATCTATCAGCCTTGCATGCTCTGACAATCTCAATCAAACCTCAGGGCTGGTTGTCTGCGTTGATCTACCTCTTTGGTGATATTAGGGGAGAAGGAGAGATCCATCAACTTGTAGATCTTCAGTGCTACCTCCAGAGGTTTTAACCTTTCAAAGGTAGGAAGCTTAACATACTGTCTGGACTCACTCCCAAGGTTATGGTAGCATTGCTGTAAATAAGTTCCTTAAATTGATCACCATATATAAAATAAAGCTATCAATAGTGTCTCCCTATGGGGTTTTTATAAAAAGTAATGGATACTGAGAAAATGCTGATATCTGATGCTGTTATTCAGTTGATTTCAAGAGGGGAAAGGCTCAAAGTGGCAAAGTAGCACCATGTCAAAGCTGTAGGAGATGGCTTCATGTCTGCCAGGTATGCTCTGAGTAGCATTTGGCAAGTTCTTGATGTAGCTTGGAGGATTGGCATTGTTGCTTGCTCATGAATGATGGACTGGGTCCTACAGTTTCTGTAGGGATACAATGGTTTGTTTCTGTGCCTAGAAACCTGTGCCTTAATAGAAAAAAAGGACTCAAGATCACTAACTCCTGTGCTATATTTTGTATAACAGTGAGCATTCTTGCTATTAAATGAGTTTTAAGGGTGGAGGAGAAACTTAAAGCTGTGTGTCCTTTTTAGGCTTTTTATAGAACACATATTGCAACTTCTTCCTTTCTTTTTTCACCCCCTGCTTTGTCATGCCTTCCTTATTCTTTATAATCAATTAATACATAGCAATAATCACATGTACTATTATTATCATCTAGACTAGGTATGCAGCCCAAGCTGGGCCTTAACTTCTGTCTTAGCTTTGTGATGGGTAAAGAAACTCCATCTTATGCTAGACATCCATCTTGGTACCCACTGGCCATTTCTCTCTTACTCCAGTCTCTGGAAAATAAATTCCTAATAACCCTGACTTTGGCTTCTGTAACTTGCTTATGCAGACACCCAAAGACTGTTCTTAGTTTTTTTAACCACTTAAGTTGGCAAAACAGATCCGTTTTTACTTGTTGGCACAGCTATTGAAGGTCTTCTTGTAGTTTTCCCTTTAAAAATCTTTTCCCACACCCCTCCTTCATGACATGCCTTGGGGATTAAGGCTGTCATCCTACTAGCAGCTAATCAATAAATCTTCCAATTATAACTGGGTCAAGTCTATGGTATTTTCCCAGGAGTCACAAACTTCTTAATAGCTTCCCTTCTAGAATTCCAGGTATACACAACCATATCAAAGTCTGTAGTGGTTTGAATGAAAAATGTCCTCCATGGACTCATATATTTGCACATTTGATCCCTAGCTGGCAATGCTGTTTGGGGTTTTTATAGAACTTAGGACATGAAGACTTGCTGGAGGAAATACATCACAAGGGGAGGGCTCTAAGAGCTTATAATTAGGCACTGCATAATACTGTGAAAAGACATACATGCTGCAAACATTTCTAAGCATTAAATGAATGAATGAATGAATAAAGTTTTAAAGGCATGTGGATCCATTACTTATCTCTTACAACATCTTCTGATTACTTGAAATATAAATATCCACTGAGATTTGAAGTTTATATTTACAGAAAAGTTTTGTTTGTTTCCAGACAGAGTTTTGTAAAGTAGCACAGTCTGGCCTTGAACTTGTAAACTTTCTGCCTGAGCTTCCCAAGTGTGAGGACTACAGGGTCTGCCGGGATGCTCAACTGTCTTTTTCTTTATCTTTAAAGTTTTATAAAGACTGGGGCTTGAGGTTTATTCCTGTGCTTATTCATTCTTCTGTATAGACACGATTTTCTGTCTACACATCATTGTTCTGTGAACACACAGCAGCACCTGACTTTCTGTCTTGTTGTGGGTATTGTGGAGAGAGTCTGGCCACTTCTCAGGGTGATAATTGCTGTGGAGAGAACCAGGATATAACACTTGTGAACATAAATGGCTGAACATGGAGAATATTATGTGCAGACAATTTGCCTAGATTATACAAAAGGCTTCTTGAGGAACCTACTTGGGACTTTTCAAGATGGTAGGAGGTTCTCCATGTAGGAAATTGTCAAAATGAAGAGATACATAAGAATGGACTTTGTGGGCACCAGAGAGCCTGGAATCTCCATAGCCTTCTGTGATCAGTGGAGCAACTGGGACAGAAGTCTTCCCACCACCATTTGCACCAGGGAGCTGGGAGACTCCACAGCCTTCTGTGCATAGCCTGCCGGGAGGGAGGGAATGATCTCCCAGCAGGCTTTCACTTTTGAGCGCAGAGGTGAGATCTCCACTTTCTCTCTGGAGGGGACCCAACTAGGAGCACACAGGGCCTAAGATCTGTGGAGCAGCTGGGATGGAAGTCTTTACAGCAGTGGATCTCTCTCTGCTGAGAGATCTTCCAGCAGTGCTTTCACTTCTGACCTCAGAGGAATAAGGATACATGCTTCAGGCCCACAGGAGAAACAAACTTCAGCCAGAGACAAGAAAACTAACTAGGACCAGATGGTGAAAGGCAAGCACAAGAACTCTACCAACAGAAACCAAGGCCACCTGGCAACATCAGAACCAAGTTCTCCTAACACAGCAAGTCCCAGATACCCCAACACACTGGAAAAGCAAGAATTGGATTTAAAGTCGTATCTCATGATGCTGATAGAGGGCTTCAAGAAAGACTTAAGTAACTCCCTTAAAGAAACACAGGAGAACATTGGTCAACAGGTAAAAGCCCTTAAAGAGGAAACACAAAAATCCCTTAAAGAAATACAGGAGATCACGGGGCAACAGGCAGAAGCCCTTAAAGAAGAAACACAAAAATCCCCTAAAGAATTACAGGAAACCACAAGCAATCAAGTGAAGGAACTGAACAAAACCACCCAGGATCTAAAAGTGGAAGTAGAAACAATAAAGAAATCACAAAGTGAGACATCTCTGGAGATAGAAAACCTTGGAAAGAATTCAGGAGTCATAGATGCAAGCATCAACAACAGAAAACAAGAGATAGAAGAAAGAACCTCAGCTGCTCAAGATACCATAGAAAACATTGACTCAAAAGTCAAAGAAAATGCAAAATGCATAAAGCTGGTAACTCAAAACATCCAGGAACTCCAGGACACAACGAGAAGACTAAACCTAAGGATTATAGGTATAATTGAGAGCGAGGATTTACAGCTTAATGACTCAGTAAATATCTTCAACAAAATTGTAGAAGAAACCTTTCCTAACCTAGAGAAAGAGATGCCCATAAAGATAAAAGAAGCCTTCAGAACTCCAAACAGACTGGACCAAACAGAAAATCCTCCCGGCACATAATAATCAAAACACCAAATTCACTAAACAAAGAAAGAATGTTAAAAGCAGTAAGGGAAAAGGAGCAAGTAACTTATAAAGGCAGACCTATCAAAATCACACCAGACTTCTCACCAGAGATGATGAAAGCTAGAAGTCCTGGGCAGGCCTCATACAGACCCTAAGAGAACACAAATGCCAACCCAGGCTACTATACCCTGTAAACCTCTCAATCATCCTAGATGTAGAAACTAAGATATTCCATGATAATACCAAATTTGCACAATATTTGTCCACAAATCCAGCCCTACAAAGGATAATTGATGGAAAATGCCAACACAAGGAGGGAAACTACACCCTAGAAAAAACAAGAAAGTAATCTTCTTCCAACAAACCCGAAAGAAGATACCCACACAAACATAAAAATAACAAAAAATAACAGGAAGCAATTATTTCCTAATATATAAAAAAATTGGATTTTTAAAATTTTCCCAGTCTTTAGATATTTCAATACTTTAGAAGTCCAAAGTCTCTTTATAAACCCAGTTTCTTAACTGTGGGTTCCTGTAAGTAAAAAGCAAATTACATTCTTAAATATGCTTATTTCACAAGAGATGAACTGGACCATGGGGAAAAAAATCAAAACCAAAATACAAGTGTGTAAACTAAATTCTTATGTCGCTCATTGTCCAGCATCTGGGAAGCACTAATAACCATATGGTCTCAAAAGGCTTGGGCAGTTCTATTTCTCCATCTCTACCACTTGCAGCACACATAGCTTGTCTCATGGGCTCAGACAATCCTTCACATCTGCCACTGTTCTTGCTGTCTACTCACAGACCTGCTATCCAATACAATAGTGTTTCTAGGGCAACTGAGGCTGCATCTTCACCAATGGCCTCTCCTGGCCGCTGTTCATGGTCTCTAACCCTGTCACACAGTGCCAAGCCTCAGTTTCTCTCCATACCCCTTTCAATCCTGCTGCATTCATGCCTTCAAAATCAGTAATATATGGGTGACTGTTGGCACTAGCAGTGTTCAACAGCCAGCTTGAGATCATCTCTTGGACCACAGTTCCTGTGTGCCAACACCGAGAAAACACATTCCTCTTGTCCCAGTGAAGAACAGATGATTTCATCTCAATGGTATTGATCATTTATCCATCACAGCTGTTTGTTTAGCCACTGATGGACACACACAGAATCTTAGCCAAAATATTACAAAATGCCTGTTGGCTCATGTGATAGTTTGTATATGTTTGGCCCATGTTCATCTGGGTTCAAGAGAGAAAGGTATGGCGGCCAAGCGTGAGTTTGCCTGAGGTACTCCTCAAAGGTCGTGGGGGATTTGAAGCACAGGATTAGCATGATGGCAACTTGCCAGTAGGAACCTAGTGCGCTGGGTGGAGAGATTGTGGAGTTCAGAATTAGAATCTCCATGAGATAAAAACAAGGCAGCCATTGCCCACCAGTGCATGGCCGCCCAGACTGCCCCGGGGCAGTGGTACAAGTGTGGGAATGTGTCGGGTCAACATTTTTAATATTTCACACAACAGGCCCAGGGAGTGGCACTACTAGGAGGTATGACCTTGTCACTGTGGGCATGAGCTTTAAGACCCTAGTCCTAGCTGCCTGCAAGTCAGTCTTCTAACCACACCTGTCTGAACACAGCCATGCTCTGCCTTGAGAATAATGGACTGAGGCTCTTAACCTGCAAACCAGCCCCAGTTAATGTTGTCATTATAAGAGTTGACTTGGGCATGGTGTCTGTTCACAGCAGTAAAACCCTAACTAAGACAGCTCTGCTTAGCTAGAGTTCATGCTCTCTTCTGAAACATTCCAAGCTAAGTTTCCCACAGTCTTAAGTTTCTCTCAGAATGCATACCTTTCAAGCTCCCATAAGAACAGCCTATTGTGCTCTCACTTTTTCCAGCAAGAATCTTCCAAATCCTTCCAACAAAACAACCCAAAGCATAAATAAAACCCATAAAAATTCATCACAACAGCGCTCCACTTTTCTAGTACAAAATTATGTTTAGTTTCATTCCATCAAATGGATTAACACCATGATCAAAAAAGGAGGAAAGGATTTATTTGATGTCAGGTACGACATGGTTGCCAGTGTGGCTCATGACACAGTTTCAGCTGCTGGAGCACCATGAACCTCAATAATGCATCTCTGGCTTTCTAGTATATGATGGTGCTGCTCTTTCTTGTGTGATTGACGGCTTTGCCTTTCTCTATACCATATTTGCCCTCAAATACAACTCTGGTAAAGTTTTCTGGGAAAGGGATTGAGGGTATCACTAGAGAAGGGAATGGCTCTGATGTCTATAAAGAACACACTGATTTGGTCCTGGTCATTCAAGCAGTCAACCCAGGCATGTCAGAACATGTGGATGCAGAGGCTGATGGCATTAACTGTTCTCTGGGAAACTTTAACCAACTCACAATGATTACTTTGTTTGAAGCAGGAAATGTTTTTGAGAGAACTGAAGATTTAGTACTTAAGAGAATTAAAGACTCCAAGGAAAAGGAATTAGTCCTGGTTACTAAGGACAGGGATGTCCATAGAAAATACAAGGCACAAGGTCAGGGAGAAAGAGCTGGGTGTACTAGATCATGAGGAATGGTAAAAGCCATCACAAGAGGAAATCTCTAATAATAGAAAGCTTGATCCAAAATATTATAGAGGAAAATTGGAAGATATGCATATAAAAGAGATAAAGGATGAATAGAAGCGTTTGGACCCCATGAGAGAGCAATTGGATCAGTGAACTGACCTTTCTGGAAAGATTGGAACATACTGACTTGACTCCCTGGCATTGACTGCCTAAGGAAATTAGGGTACAAATTTTAAGAGGCAGAATTTGGGCTTGTGAAGGAGTCCTGGGGGAAGCTGCAAGATGAATTAATATTACATGTGGAAAAGAGTTTGAAAAGTACTATAGAAGTAGATATTTGGATGAACTTAATGAAGATGTTTTGTTAATTTAAGGCAAGTTAAAAATATTAACATTGTTCAGAAACTTTCTCCCTGTACCGATGTCCTCAAGGGTCTTCCCCAGTTTCTTTTCTATTAGCTTCAGAGTGTCTGGCTTTATGTGGAGGTCCTTGATCCATTTGGATTTGAGCTTAGTACAAGGAGACAAGGATGGATCAATTCACATTCTTCTGCATGCTGACCTCCAGTTGAACCAGCACCATTTGTTGAAAAGGCTATCTTTTTTCCATTGGATGTTTTCAGCCTCTTTGTCGAGGATCAAGTGGCCATAGGTGTGTGGGTTCATTTCTGGATCTTCAATCCTGTTCCATTGATCCTCCTGCCTGTCACTGTACCAATACCATGCAGTTTTTAACACTATTGCTCTGTAGTATTGCTTGAGGTCAGGGATACTGATTCCCCCAGATTTTCTTTTGTTGCTGAGAATAGTTTTAGCTATCCTGGGTTTTTTGTTGTTCCAGATGAATTTGATAATTGCTCTTTCTAACTCTGTGAAGAATTGAGTTGGGATTTTGATGGGTATTGCATTGAATCTGTATAGTGCTTTAGGCAAAATGGCCATTTTAACTATATTGATTCTACCGATCCATGAGCATGGGAGGTTTTCCCATTTTTTGAGGTCTTCTTCCATTTCCTTCTTCAGAGTCTTGAAGTTCTTGTCATACAGATCTTTCGCATGTTTGGTAAGAGTCACCCCAAGATACTTTATACTGTTTGTGGCTATTGTGAAGGGGGTCATTTCCCTAATTTCTTTCTCAGCCTGCTTATCCTTTGAGTATAGGAAGGCCACTGATTTGCTTGAGTTGATTTTGTAACCTGCCACTTTGCTGAAGTTGTACAGGGAGAAATTTTTTGAACAGAACACCAATAGCGTATGCTCTAAGAGCAAGAATTGACAAATGGGACCTCATAAGGTTACAGAGTTTCTGTAAGGCAAAGGACACCATCAAGAGGACAGATCAGCAACCAACAAATTGGGAAAAGATCTTCACCAATCCTACATCAGATAGAGGGCTAATATCCAATATATATAAAGAACTCAAGAAGTTAGACTCCAGAAAACCGAACAACCCTATTAAAAAATGGGGTACAGAGTTAAACAAAGAATTCTCACCTGAAGAACTTCAGATGGCGGAGAAGCATCTTAAAAAAATGCTCAACTTCATTAGTCATTAGGGAAATGCAAATCAAAACAACCCTAAGATTTCATCTTACACCAGTCAGAATGGCTAAGATTAAAAATTCAGGAGACAGCAGGTGTTGGAGAGGGTGCGGAGAAAGAGGAACACTCCTCCACTGCTGGTGGGGTTGCAAATTGGTACAACCACTCTGGAAATCAGTCTGGCGGTTCCTCCGAAAACTGGGCACCTCACTTCCAGAAGATCCTGCTATACCACTCCTTGGCATATACCCAGAGGATTCCCCACCATGTAATAAGGATACATGCTCTACTATGTTCTTAGCAGCCCTATTTATAATTGCCAGATGCTGGAAAGAACCCAGGTATCCCTCAACAGAAGAGTGGATACAAAAAATGTGGTATATCTACACAATGGAGTACTACTCAGCCATTAGAAACAATGAATTCATGAAATTCTTAGGCAAATGGATGGAGCTAGAGAACATCATACTAAGTGAGGTAACCCAGACTCAAAAGGTGAATCATGGTATGCACTCACTAATAAGTGGTTATTAACCTAGAAAACTGGAATACCCAAAACATAATCCACACATCAAATGAGATACAAGAAGAAAGCAGGAGTTCTGGAAAGACTCAGTGAAACAGTATTTGGCAAAACCAGAACGGGGAACTGGGAAGGGGTGGGAGGGAGGACAGGGGAAGAGAAGGGGGCTTACGGGACTTTCGGGGAGTGGGGGGGGGCTAGAAAAGGGGAAATCATTTGAAATGTAAATAAATTATATCGAATAAAAAAAAGAAAAAAAATATTAACATTGCCCTGACATGTTTAGCACCTTTTTTTTCTTATGCTAGTGTAATCGCAAGTTTATGACTAGTTGACTTGTGATTTGGAGGTTTTTCTGAGAGTTAAAAGTTAATGTATAACTTGCTTTAGCAGACACTAAATTGTGACTTAGTGTGTGCATTGTGCTTTCTTGTGACGTAGTTACGTGGGATTTTTCAGGAAAAATCATATTCTTGAGGAAAATAATGAGAAGTTTTTTGATTATGTATTATTGTATAACAAGGAAGTATGTAAACAATAAAAGACTCAGGTGAACTGAGAGAGAACAAGAGGGAGGGAGGGGTCATGAGAGAGAATCAGAGAGAGAAAGAGAGAGAGAGAGAGAGAGAGAGAGAGAGAGAGAGAGAGAGAGAGAGAACTGAAAGCTGTCTCCAAGTGCAGCTTCAGAACAATGATTTACCTGCCAGCTTGCACCTGCATCCTTGCCCGAGTCTGACTACATGCTGACCCAGTGCTCTCATTCTCGAGAACCCTCAGATGACAGAGGCTAGTCCTCACCAATTTGACTTAAGCTTCAAGGAGGAACTTTACTGCCTTTCTGGCTTGTTCATTAGACCATACTTAGCTAGCTTTCTGATATAGCCCAAGACCACCTCCTCAGGAAATGGTGTTGCCCACAGTGGGCTGAACATCTATATCCATCAACAATAAAGATAATTTCTCTATAGATATGCTGACAGGCCAAACTGTTTCGAACAATCTCTCAATTGAGACCCCTTCCTCAGATGACTCTAAGCTGTATTGAGTTGACGATTAAACTAACTGGGATACCCATATAAAAATTGTATTAAAATCATTTTTTTCCAGTGCTGAGAACTATTCAAAACCCGATGGATCAGATAGTCTTCAGCTCTTAGATTCAGTTGCTTAGAGAACAAGGGTTGAATACGATTTGTCCCCCCACACACTCGTTTTGAAGGCTGGTCCTTGAAGTGAGCTGAGGAAGGATTGACAGGGTGCTCCTTCAGGATGATATTTAGAACCTGGGGCCAGACACTCATGAATAACGGAGAGCAGCTTTTCCTTATAGAAAACAGTTAGCTGCAGTGAGAGTCAGGTTCCTTTTTATTTCCTTTTTCATACACCACTGTTGTGTGTGCCTTTGCCAGATAACCATAAGACATTGACGTGATATGTGACAGACCTTGCTAAAGGTTGGTCCACAGATAGTGAAGTTCCCAGACTTCAAAACATAAACTAAACAAATCCATTAAAAATAATCTATCCAAACATCAGGAATTTTTTATTCTATATAAAAATGCTAAGGCAGAATGTCAGTAAAGTGATTTGACAGATTTTCCTATCTAGACCCTGTAGTCAATTATATGATCAGAGCGTCCTCTTTGACAAGGGATAAGTAGAGAGAAGTGTGGCTGGGAAGAAGCCACTGGTCTCTGAACAGTTCCTAGCAGACTCCCCGTTTCTCACGTGCCCTGTGTTGAAGACTCATTCTGGAAAACACATAACTCACTGGAACACGATTATGCAGCCTTTAAGACCTAGCTCGAAGGATTTGATTCTTCTGGGCAGAAAGAAATGCCTGCAGCTCCTGAAAGCTCAATGAGACGACAATGCTGGGTTCTGCCTCCAAATCCCCCAAATGGCTATAAAACATGACTTGACAAAAGGACCTTTTTGGCTTGTAGCAGGTAGAAAATGAAATGTAGCAAAAGCGGGGGAGGAAAACCGCAGGCAGCTTGCACCAAGATATTAAAACCCAGCATTACTGTGATTGGCAGTGGTGGCTCAGGAGATCTGTCTGCCAGGGTTGAAAATGGATTTCTACCTAGGACAGACCCAGTTCCCAGGAGGCAAGGAGACAATCTGCCTTAGGGATCTTTACAGGCTGGGAAATAGTCTCTCCATCTTATTCCATGATGGAAAATTTTCTTCCGTGTCCAAATTTTCATGTGCAAAGCACTGGGCATGCAGAATCTTCATCAGTGCTCAAACAGGATTCCTGAGAAGAGCAAGCCTCAGAGTGAGTGTTAGCATTTTGTCTGCACCATCTTGACTCTCAAGGTTCAGTAAAAATAACCCATAGACATATGTGTTCACATTTTTCTGACTCTCATTGTTTCTCTAAGGTTGTATGAGAGCCAGATGTTAGCCAGGAGTTGGGCTGCATGTCCTCATGGCTGTCTTGTGTATGATCCCACCAGTCAGTGTGAGAACACTTTAGTTGTATCTGGTGCATTAAGTCCCCAGAGTTCTCTGTGCCTAGTAGACCTCAGCTAACAAAACCTCTTGACATCCAAGGTCTTGGCTGACTTGCTATACCCGGCATGCCATAATTTCTCAAACCAGCCATGTAAGAAAGGATCCCTGACCTCCAGTGACTGAAGCCAGTCACCAATTGGCTAACTTCTAAAGGGCATTTATGTTTGCAGGGCCTTACAAGGCAAAGCTCCACTGACAATATTTCTGAGCTCCAGATACACAGCATGAGTAATAATCAGGGAGGGCCCCAAAGGAGTTTGGGGAGTGCTATACCTAACATTTCCAGGTACTTAAGCTAGGGCTGGATAGGGTTGGGGGGTCTGACTTAAAGAACATCAACATGGCCGGAGCTCCTGCTAGGGGTCTCCTAAGGCTCCTCGTGGTTTGTGGCATCTCTCCTAGAGATTAAAGCCTTATCCATGCCATTCACAGATTTTTACAAACTGGTACAGACTATTTTACTGAGGCTTTAAAACTGTTCTGTGGGTTCTGCTCCCATTTTACACAAGAGAAA